>NC_048599.1:30742291-31054791 GCF_003668045.3 Cricetulus griseus | reverse complement strand
ATCTCACTCTTGCACAAACTCGGTTATTCTCAAATATGAACTTTCCAAAGAGGCAAATAGTACCAATGCTTTGCAAAGTGCAGAGCTAGTGTTAAATTGCCAGCCTGATATAATCAGAGCTGACCTTCGCCTGGCTTTGTGTGCATTTGGGTTTCTTTCCACTTCCGCTTTGCCTGCACAAATAATACTAGTTTGGATGAGTTGGGAATATTAGCTTCAATATCAGAGAACACATTTTAGTTTTAATTGAGTGCCTCATTCTGGAATGAGAGCCATATGTCACAGCTTCCCAGGAGCTGAAAGGCAGACATCACAAAGGGTCTAATGCCAGGGTCTGTCTCTAGGTCTGTCAAAAACAAACTCAGTCACATTAAATCTCTGCCACACACACTGCAGGGATACCCGAACTGTTGCTGAAAGTTCCATACATTCCTGGGGGTCTCTGGCCTCCATGGCGAGTCTCCTGGCTCCTCTGTCTTCCATTGCTATTTGCTTCCAGATTTCATCCCTACGTCTACATCCAGTTTGTGAAAGCCAGACAAGAAGTACCTCGTAGTAAACTAGATGTCTCAGAGCAGAAGTGCTGGGAGCTGAAAGATATCACATGAGCACACCCAGGGATGCCCACTTGCTAGCTCAAGACAACCACAGAGGGAGGCAGGAGACAGGAATCGCTGACTTCATGAGAGTTGAGTCAGTGGGTCTTAGAAACTAGTTAAGAAGTGTCACAGAAGGTTGGATCACACTTGATCACAAAGATAAATCTGTCTTTATCTTCTTCCTGAACATGAGGCTCCACTGGAATTAGGACCCCGAGAAGACACCTATGGTGGAGTCTTGGTGAGGGTCAGGCCACACACTTCTGTGTACCCATCAGCACACCTGTATCTAACTTTTGTAAACATCTATCAAATTCATGGAAAAGTTATGGGAATTTTAGGAACAATAGGCTCTTGTCTTTAGAAAGTGCTTTATTCTGGCCCTAACCAAAACAAGGCTTTGGCTTCAGAATGCTTTGTGCCATTTGGCAGTCCTGACCACTAGGCTCTTCTGTTTTCTTTTTTGTTTTGTTTTGGTTTTTTATTTAGAAGCAATATTATTTTACATATCAATCCCCCCATTCTCTCTCCCTCCCATCCTCCCATGTCCCCCATTGATCCCCCTAACCCACCCCCCACTCACTCCCCAAGGATAGTGAGGCCTTCCATGGGAGATCATCAAAGTCTGTCACATCATTTGGGGAAGCCCTTGCTGTTTCTGGGCTGCAATAGTATCCCTCCATAGGGAATGGGCTACCAAAGTCCATTTGTACACTAGGGATAAATACTGGTTCCACTGTTCGAGGTCCCATAGACTGCTCAGGCCTCCTAATTGGCACCCACAGAGGGCTTGGTTCAGTCCAATGCTGGTTCCCCAGCTTTATGACTGGGGTCCCTGTGCTCTCACTAGGTCAGGTTAGCTATTTCTGTTTCTCCAGCACGGTCTTGACTCCTTTGCTCATCCCTCCTCCCTCTCTACAACTGGATTCCAGGAGTATGGCCCAGTGCTTAGCTGTGGTGTCTGCTTCTGCTTCCAACAGCTACTGGATGAAGGCTCTAGGATGGCAATTAAGGTAGTCATCAATCTCATTATAGGGGAAGGGCATCAAAGGCAGCCTCTCCACTACTGCCTAGATTCTTAGTTGGGGTCATCTCAGCTCTTCTGTTTTCTAATTCTTATAGGCAGAACTATGACAGCTCAGTCTGCTGGCCTCTTGATGAATCTCAGCTCTGCCACACATAGGTCACCACAGGGCCTTTGCACTTTCCTTGAAAACAACTTAACTCTATCATTGAATCCCAGCACCTGCTTAGAGCTGAGAATAAGAGCCAGTGCCTAAGGAGGCTTCCTCTCACCTGATGCCTTTAGCAGTCTTCCAACTCCCGACCTCATCCACCTACTGGGCACAACTTTCTCCATAGCACATGTTAATCTCTAGTATTATTTTTTCATGCATTTGCTTTTAAATTATATGTTGTCTTCATTTAGCAAGAGCTTAGCCTTTTTTACCATGTGTTCCAGCACCTCAGATACTTTGCTGAGTGAGTGAGCAAATAAGTACACAAGTAAATGAACAAATGAATGAATGAAGTATTAGGTACAATGTGTACCACAGAGAAGGCTCAGGAAATCAAATCTCCCCCCACCTCTCTCTCTCTCTCTCTCTCTCTCTCTCTCTCTCTCTCTCTCTCTCTCTCTCTCGTGTGTGTGTGTGTGTGTGTGTGTGTGTGTGTAGGTGAAAAATCAACATAAGGTATCTTCCTTAATCACTCTCCACATTGTTTTTTGAGACAGGCTCTCTCTCTGAACCTGGATTTCACCAATTTGGCTAGACTGACTCTCCAGTGGGATTCAGGGATCTTCCTGTATCTCTCTCCCTGAACACTGGGACCATAGGCATAAACCAATATACTTGGCTTTTACAGGAGTTTTGGGGGCCAAACTCAGGTCCTCATGCTTACTGGGCAGGAAGTTTACCAACTGAACCATCTCCCAATGCTTTTCAATACTAACAACAATGGTGATAATGTTATTATTAATAGTGAAGTAAACAGAGAAAACAGAACTCATTATGTAATCTACCATGGCAACCACTGGCCTGATTTTGGATTTGTCTTCCTGTTGCTGTCTCTCTTCATTTAATTTCCTTCCTGAGCCTGCAGGGTAAATCTCCTCCTCTGTTGCTATTTTTCTTTCTTTCTCTCCTGCCTTTGTTCCTGGGAGCCCAGGGCTCCCTCCCTACAGTAAGCTGTCAAGACAAGGAACACCCTGGCAGTGATGATTGATGGCAGGTGAATGACTCCCAATGATTTTTCTTTGTGCCTGTGTTTATTTAGCAGGTTTAAGTTTCATTTAATCCCAAGGAAAGGTCCTAGATACGGACTGGAGATCCACAGAAAAGGCCCGAAGGCTTGGCTTGTGTGCCAGGAGCTCAAAGTTGCTGGATTCTGATTCTTATTCAACAGCACCTAGCCCACCCACTGGGCTCAGTTCCTATAGTTCTTCTCAGACCTGCCCAGGCTCTAGGGCCCTTGGTTCCCTCTTTACTGGCCAGAAGAGAGCCTCACTCTCCTTGCTCCTTGCACACTCATAGGGCAAACTAGGAAGTTCACACACATTGCCACACCAGGCTTATTAGAGCCACTTACCACAGACAGTAAGGCCTCAGACCTGAGGGACACCTGAACAAGTAAGTGCTGAACAACCACACAGAGTAAAATGAATAACAAAGATGTTTCCAGACCATAGGTTGATATGATAGAGAGTGCTAGAGACATATTCTAATGTCTGGAGCATACCCAGACTTAGTGAACTCCAGCCTGGGACGGGACAGAGGTTTCACTGTGAACTGTGTTGACTGATGTCCCAGATGTCAAGCAAAGGTACAAAACTTGTTTTCTGTTAACTAATTTAATCTTTGAAAGGTTTTGTTCTGGACAAAAGGCAACCTAGCACACCCTGGCCTTGGACCTTGGAAACCTGACCAGTAATTTCTCCTCAGGTTTTAAAGATAATTTACAGCTTTCTTTTCCTTTTGAACTAGAAAAGAAAGGGTCCCCTGGAAAGATTGTTTTCATATAGAAAAGACATAGACAAAAAGAAATAGATGGAAATTCTCCCACAAGTCTGCCACAACCAGGGAAACAATTATGATCTGCTTGTGAAGTCGGACTCCACAGCTGTGCCCAGTCTTTGCTGCTTCTACAGAAAATGTGTGACAGGGACACACACACGTCACTGGAGTTGAAGTGCAGAGAAATTGATCTGGGCTGTGTTAAAAGTGGATGGGAAAGTCAAGGAGAGTGTGATCAACAGGCCAGCTTCCTAGGGAAAGGGAAGTGACATGAGAAGCAGTCCCTGTGTTGGTGAGAGGGTAAGGGAAGGGTGATAAGCCACTGGGCCTCACCCCACCCCGGCCAGCTCACATTTGTTCTGGGATCACAGCTTCCAATATCCTTCTTTGGCCCTGGGTCTGTGTAACTGGATGTTTACAGATCCAGAGTCCCTAGTTCAATAGGACAAAGGTGACCAAGCCAAGCCAGGAGAGTGACCATAGTGTTGCTAAATACCATCACAGCCATGTTTAAGTGTTGGTCCCCTCCACTGAGGAATGTGCACATATCTAACTCACCTTGGGATGATGCCAAGAGGACGAACAGGGAGGGCTCTCTTTTCTGGTGACGTACTGTGACTCGCTAAATCCTAGACTCACATCAAAGAAGAAAACTGCTGTGCCTTCTATTAACTTTACTCCGTGTGTGGAAATTAGCTGCTCCTTCTCTGCCTAAGACAGTAAAGTGTGCAAGTTCAGAGAAGCATTTGGAACTTTTGGTGCAATCAAGTTAGAAGATGCAGTTCCAGCACTCCCTTTTAGAGAAGACAAGCCCAATTTAGTCAGATAGCAAGCACACACACACACACACACACACACACACACACCCCACTCCACACAAACATATGATGAGCATACAGTTGTTGCCCCCCGCCACTGTGGTTGCAGCCAGATCTTGGGTCTCAGGGATGGTGCCACATGGTAAGGAAGACCTAGGACACCTGTAAGGCTTGGAGTTGGCACAGTGTCACCTCTCCATTTGACATTCAAACCTTCGCTGACACTTTTTCTCAGAGCTGGGGATGCTTGTGGTGCATCTGGCTTTCAGAAAATAATACCTTAGGTACAATGTATATTGATGGCTAATCCCTCTTCTCGGGAAGTGAAGCTTGACATGGAAGGACAGAGACACTCCCAGCAGGACAGAGACCAGGTCATCCACAATGGTTCCTTGATAGACAAACCCTCCACTGACTAGTGGCTTGACTTTCCTCTGTTTCCCTCCATTCCTACGTACTTCTCTCCCTTTCTCTTTCCTTCTCCTCTTTTCCTCTCCCTTCCCTTCCCTTCCATTGCCATTTTACTCCCCATCTCTTTCTGGTGCTTTCTAAATTAATCTTCCAAATAAATCTGTTGTCCTTATACAATTGTTTCCTTCCTTCCTTCCTTCCTTCCTTCCTTCCTTCCTTCCGTCCTTCCTTCCTTCCTTCCTTCCTTTCTCTTTTTCCTCCTCCTCTTCCTTGTTATTTTTGTCATCTGAATACTGGGATTAAACATGTGTGCCACCATGCCCTACCTACATCTCTGTTTCTTGGCATTCTTTGGGGACACTAGTCCAGGGCACTAGCCAATGTGCTGACCAAAATGCATTCTTCAGGACTCAATGTAGAACTTACCTCTTCCCAGAATCCTTCCTTGTTCTCCTCCCTGATACCCACGGTTTGATCAGGAGTGTGTCCCATGAACTCCCTGAACAAACAAGCTTCTCAACCCTGTTTCTTAGCAAATAGAATGTCTCCAGAAAATAAGTACACATGAAAGATGAAGCAGAGCCCACCCCCAACCTCATGGTTCACCCAAAGACTTCACAAAGCTAACTCCTCCAAGCTGTCCTGGGTTCACCTCTCATGGAGGTCCTCCTCCTGTGAAGTACTTATCGACCAGTACTCTCTGGGACAGTGATGTTGACAATTTGCCTTTTCTCAGAAACATGCAGCGAAAACAACCTTTCAGATGTAGTTCAACCTCCATTGCTCAATATTAGCCTTTTTCCTGGAAATATCTGATTAGAAAGGGATGTTAACTACTGACAAATCATTTCTCAAGCCACTTTGAACATATGGACCCAAGTGCACAAAGGACATGAACTCTAAACTTTGAGGGTTGAGTCTTCTATTTCAATAGATTCCTGTCCAGAAAGATGTAAAGCTATTTCTTTACCCCAGGGACTTGTGCATCCAAAGTGGCCTCAAATTAATGTCCCCAAGAATAACATCATTAAGTCACACCTCTAGATCAGACAAAAGTACCAGAAAAGATTTTCATGGCTCTGAACTTGAAATTACTATTCCTACAAATGACATCTGATTAACTCTTTGGCCTGAATCCAAAGTAAATGACTTCTGTTCATTGCATTTTCAAGTGAATGTGCCTGTCCCGTGGCTGCAATAATTGGGAGGCAGCAAAGAGCTGTTAAGTCATGACAAGATTCCCTGGTTGTTTTCTGAAAACCTGTCCACCAACTCTTCTTCAGGGCAGTTGCAGGCACAGTCCCTGGAAACCGACACCCTATGGACAGAGGTTAGTTTTCTTGAAACAAATCACAAGAAAAAAAATTCACAATGAAAATTGAGGTGGAGCCTGTGAAGTCTTTAGAAGAAGGAAGATGGCCTTAGGCCTGCTGAAAAAGCACTGAGAGGGCTTAGCTGAGTGTGTGTCCTTTGCCAAAGTCTTTCTGTAAAGAAAGACTGTACCGAACTAACTTCCCATGAACTTGAAGAGGTGCCATCAAGTCAGTAGGGCCCTCTGTGCTGGGACTCAAAGTTCTGGGTTTTCTGTGAATTGTGACAGGAAATTCTAGTGTTCAGAGGTGGGTTGGGTAGGTGGCTAGTAGATTTCTCTTCTTGAAGCTTCATGCTACCAGGTTGGACTAATGTAACAAAGCTCTGAGCCCTGGTGGACACACACATTTACACACAGTCATACAGGTTGGAAACAATAGTCCAATGACAAGAAGGTGGGGGAATAGCAGAAAGAGAATGGAACTATCACCTGTCCAATCCACATTGTGTGAATCCAGATCCAGGAAGAGGATGAGGACTACTGTAAAGAGAGGCAGGTGCTTGGAGAACATCTGCCTCATTCATTGAGAAGCACATATGAAAGACAGTATGTTTACCAGGGTATTGTATTCACCTTTAATATCTCCTGGGCAACATTCATGCTCCCACTGAATGCCTCATTGACATGGGGAACTTATTCTTCTCCCTGTCCCTACTGTGTATCCAGACATTCTGTCCAAACTGGAGCCTGATTCAATGCTGAATTCTGAAGGCTTTGCTCTGACAGTGTACAAACTCTTAGGTGAATACAGTGACCAGGTTAATGAAACTTTGATTCTGTCTATCTGTCCCCAAATCTCATTTCAGTTTGATAAAGCACTTCACAGAAGTTAAATCTGGTGTGGCTTGGTCTGCCTCTAACTCAAGCAGAGGGAGAGAGTAAGCAAAGCCCCAGAAGAGGGTTTTGTCTTAAATACAGCCAATTGAGCATCCTCCATCTCTTAAAGGCGCTTAGTGAATTTGTTGGGAAGGGAGATACAGACCTGGGAATATTCTGTAAATCCAAGGTGGGAGACAGAGAAAGGATGGACTCTGTCCCCTGAGGCCCATTTAAGACACTCTGGGTTTGTTTTGATTTTTGTTTTATTTGAGGCAGTGCCTGCCGCTGTTCAGTCCATCTTTACCTCAAAGTTACCGTGCAGTCCAGGTTGGTCTCAAACTCACATACTCCTGTCTGAGCCTCCTGAACACTGGCATTATAGGCATGCGCCACCACGTGTAGCTATTTCATGCATTCTAATACAGAAAAGATGGCTGACCTTTGCTTTTAAAATAATCACAATAAAATAACCCCTCCATGTAATAAATGTTTTATTTTTTAAAAAATTAATTAAACATATTACTTGCATTAATCATACATATCCGTTGCATGCTTAACTACATACATAAGTGATGTTCAGTGTGATATTGCTGAGCACACACATAGTTTGCATGCATCAAGTCTTATATGCATAAAAGGATGTCAGGTCCTCTGTGTATCACAAGGCAGCTACTCTTTAAGAAACCCAAACTTGGGTGTGGTGAAAGACAGAATATACACAATGATCTGAAAGGGCCGTTTCAGAGTCTTCCTACAACCATAAGCACATAGATTCCCTTCATTTACTTCAACCAAAAGCAGCACAACAGATGAATACAGACAGAGGGAAGAGAATTCAGTCGTCTTTGTTAAGCCAAATATTCAAGATACCCATAATTTGTATACAATAATTGTTTTTGTCTGGGAAAATCTAATTATTTTTATGTAAAGGTACATTGTTCATGTCAACGTTCAGTGGGCTTGTTGTTGCTAATTTTGAGATAAATTATACATAATGTTTTGTATGTCATAAATACAGGTATCAAAATATGTCATTCATGAAGACACAAGCTCTCCAGAGTCTTCACCTTTTAAAGTGCTAAAAAAGAAGTTCTGGACCCAAAACCATCCAAGTTTTCATCCAATTCAGCTTCAAAGTAAAGAATGAGGTCCTCAGTGTACCAGGATGGAACCCAGAGCCTTGAAGATGATTGGCAAATGCTCTATCCATGAGCTGTACCTGCAGCCCCACATGTCAAGATACAGAATACCTTTGGGGAGTCCTAGAGGGTTTCTGCCCAGCCTATCAGCCAAGCTCTGAGACTTCTTCCTTGACCAAAAGTTTGCAGAAGGCTGAGTCGCGTGTATACACTGAGGCAAAATAAATAAATAAAATGGCATTAGTAAACAATCTTCCAAGTAGCCCTTTCACTTTGTAAGGGAGGAGCCCCTGTGACACGATGAACACATTAGGGAGGGGCAAGAATGTGGAATCCCCAGGCCATCCTTTACCTGTGCTCAGCTGCCTACAGGTTGGTTTTAACACCCACGTGCAGAAGAGAGCTGTGTAAAAGGAGTCAACACAATACAGATCAAACAGTGCCAGCCCTGCCCTGTGGAAAGAGTGCAGAATTATCCCCAGGCAGGATTTGCATCTGTTTGTGTTGCCTGATATGGAGGATTTGGAGCTGTAGGACTATACCAGTGGGAAGTCCTGCCCTTCCCCTCTGCCAGGCCCTGCAGGGGGAGCACCCCATTAGTTTGCTTCTCAGTGAGGACTAGAGTGAGGTGTAGTGTAAGCTCCACTTCCACTGATCTCAGATTACCGAAGGACTGGAACTTTCAATCCATCTATCATCTTCTAGACCTGTTGCAATTGTTTTCTGTCAAAAGAAAGCTTCCACGATGCAGTTTCTCATATATAATGTGGGTAATGGGCAGACACCCTTGAGAGATTGCCCTGTGTACAAACCATGGGTAGACTAGGAGGTTCCAGGGGTGTTTATAGTCAGAATCTAAGGATGCTAAATAGTACCTGAGAATGGTAGCTGCTGGGACTGCTCAGCTCTGCCAAGATAGGTATTGCCAAAACTGCTTCCCTCAGGCAATCGTGCTGGCTGCAGTAAACCCTCAGAACCCTCACTTGGGATGTCCCCTTTAAAGTCATTGTGCCTACATGACACCAGCCTTCTCCTGTGACTTCATCAGCATACCCCAGACATACACATCAGAGCTTAGCACCCTTATAATATTTTAATTATCAATGAAAGTATTCAGCAATTACCTAGATGATGCTGGCCTGTATATTCTTTATAAAGCATTTAAATTAAAGGACAAATGGGTGAAGATCCCCTGATTCTAAAAGGGGAAAACATATTCTTAATGGACCGACAGGGGCCTGGATCCATATTCAGCACCTTCCCTAGGGGAAACCCCAGTGCTTCATTCCCTAACAGATATTACATATCTGTTCAGCAAAATTCAGTGTCTTCTAAGCCATGAATTTTGAAGGAAATGCAAATAATGAAAAATGCAAATGCATTTTGGGAACATAACAGAAATAATCACCATCACTTTATACATATAAGTTAGTGTTCCTCAGTAGTTAGGTTTTGTTAGGCTATAGCTAGGACTTAATAAGTCTGTCCTTTATAGATGATTTCTTTTTTAGAAATTTGGTAACTTTTTAAATGTCATATTTAATTTTTACAAAAAAAAAGAGAAAAATAAGGGGAAGGGAGGAGAGGAGAGGAAGAAAGAAAAATGAGAAGACAGGAGAGATGTGAGGGGCTGGCATCAGAGGGGAGGAAAGAGATTGGGAAGTGTGTCTTCTGCAGCCTGACTCTAAATACACATCTAATAAATGTTAGTTTCTTTCCATTCACCCCAAATTCATGTGCTTTTCCCCCTTTCCCTTTCTTTTCTCTGGCCATGACTGTCACCCAGAATTAAATATTTGTAATGAGATAGACCTAGTGACTGGGTCACAGAGATAAAAGATGCTGAGTGCTCTGGCTCCAAGTGAGCAGTTGATGGATGAATCCCTGCTCTGGGGGTGTGCTTAAAAAAGATACACCTGCCTACAGGTGGCTAAGCAGAGATCTGCTTCTATACAAGGGACAGCCATAAATCAAAATGAGATAAAAGCATTTAAAGCCAACAAAGCAGGCAACATTTTTGAGTAATTGAACCTCGTTTTAAAAAGCAAAAAAAAAGTCTGTGTTAGTCTTCTTCTTTCAAACATTATTCTCTGTTTGGTTAAGCTATGCAAACACAGGGGCTCTGATGTAAGCAAGACTTTTTCTTTTTGTATGTTGTACATAAATGTCTTTAATCTTTTGAGTTAGGAATTTATTGGTTGAGTCTTTATGAGTAAATTCAGCAAAGCTCTGAAATGGTTTTTTTCCCTCCAAAAAGAAAGCAAGGAGGGAGGAGGCAGAGAAGGGTCAGTGAAGTTTAAAACAGTAGACCAAACTGCAAAAGAAAAGAAAAGAATAAAAGGATTTGTCTGAAACAACAGTGTAGGTGAGAGTCCAGCTGACTTTTATGCAGCTTAACCCTGGGCCCAGGTGAATGTGCCTTGGGTCAGATAAGGAAAGGGGACTTCAGTGAATTTGGCCAGTTACAACAATTTCATCCACCACAAACAAAACAAGACCACGACCCCACAGTCAAACCTTACAGTCACCTGGCCACGTGCTTGGTTCTCTGTTTTTAAAGAACAAAACTTCCAGTAGAAAAAACATAAGCCATGGACTCTTGAATTATGCTATTATTCTGGAAATTTTCAAAGACTGACTGTGTCAAAGGACTTTCATTTATGGGCTGTAGTGTTTATGGGAACTGCTGGAAAAGGGACCACAAACTGGATGGCTCTTGGCAAGTCCAACCTGGAAACCGAGGCTGCATGGAGCAAAGGAGAGCTATGGATGCAGCCCACCGCAAAACTGTATACTTACTTAAAACATCGTGAGAGTTGTGTGCCTGTTTCTTTTTTTATAACTAGATTTTGTGAGTCCATGTATGAACTTACAGGTGATAAGTTGCTTCTCAGTATCAAAAAGCTCAACATGCCTGGGCCTTAAACAACATACATTTAATGTCTTACTGTTTTGGAGATCAAAATCTCAGAATCAGGTACAGAATAACTGATCTCTCCTGTGGGCACTGTGTCTTACTACAGCTTCCCAGAGCTTGGTGGCCTTCTTGCTACTCCTTGCAGATGTATCACTAAGACTCCTCCTTTGTGCCTGTGTATTGTCATATTGGATTAGGGCCGTGTCCTGCTCCAATGTAAGCTCTCATTCCTGCTATCCAGCACATACACAGCTCACACACATCCTATCCAGTGCACACACAGCTCACACACACACTGCTTCACACCTCCCCATCCAGCAGACACAACACACACACACACACACACACACACACACACACACACACACACTTCCCATCCCTCAAGCCCACCACATATACACGACTGTCCCATACATGTCACCCAGCACACACATAACTCACACACACGCACCCCAGATATCCCCACCTAGCATATACAAAACACACACGTATACTTCACATCCCCGCACAACCAGCACTCAAAGGTGACTGTCCCACACATGCCACCTAGCACAAAAATAACATACATATATCCGGCATACACATGACACACACATACAGCCTTACATCTGCCCTCCTAACAAACACAGCATGCACCTTCTACAATGGATTCATTCAAACAACTACGGGAGTCACATCCCTACACCCAACAGACACACCTGACTCCCATATATGCAACCCACCACACACACAACTCATACACAATTCATCCTTCTGGCACACAAGACACACACACACACACACACACACACACACACACACACACACTTAATATCCTCACATCTAGCAAACACATGACTTATATACACAACACCCTTCCCACACATAGCTCACACACTTAAGCACCCCATATGTCCCCCCATCCAGGAGTCTAAGCATGTGCTTTATATGTGCCACCCAGCCGACTACTCAAACACTTCACACTCTACTATCCTCTACCATCCATCAGACACACAACTCTCTCTCTCTCTGCCCCCCCACACATACACACACACACACAACCTTCCCATGTTTGAGCCCTCCCTCTCATCTGTGAATAGTATTTTAGTTATAATTTTATTGTCATTACACAAAATTAACCTTGTATAATGAAAATCATTTCTATTTACTCCTCATTTTTTCTGATGTGGTCCTTGAAACACATGCTATATCTGATTCAATTTTGTTCCACACACACACACACACACACACACACACACACACAAATTGGTGCCACTTGGAAAGCCAACTCAGGGAACCCCAGTGAGTTAACCCGGATATGGTAAAATCAGGTTGGCATCATGACAGAGAAATCGGTATGAATGACTGCACAGCAGCAGAGAACCAGGGACCTTGTTAGGGAAGGTGGGTTGGACCTTGTCACTGACTCCCAAGATGCCAAGGATGTGCTTCCCTGCCTACCGAAGATGTGGGTTGCTACATGCAGCCTGACTTTATAACAGTGATGGTAGCAAGCAAGGGACCCCGGGAAAGAGTTCAGCCAACACTAAGGAGACTGGAGCAGTACCACTCAGCGTCAAGCAGCCAGGCTGAGGACTGAATTGCCATCTTAAGAGGAACCACTGCAGTTCTACAAGCCAGTGTGTGACAGAGTTGAAGCTTCACTTTAATAATGGACCATTAGATGTATTTAGGTGGAAAAATCTTCACATTTTGCAAACAAGCCAGGTATGCGTTGTCTGCCTCATTGAAAATTCTGCACACAGCTTGATGCGCTCACAAATTCACAATTCAGAATTAATTGGTTTTTAGGCTCTGCATTTAGGTCATCTTTCCCAGACACCCCATTTCATGTGGTGAAAAGAAATTAAGTCAATTTTCCCCCTGCCAGACCCTCAGCTCTCATCTCGCAGGCCTGGCGTGCCGTCCCGCTGCACGCACGGGAGGAAGACAACCTTTAAAGGCATTCTCATTATTTCTCAGGGAGATGTCATTAAGTACTGTAAACATGTCCTGAATGAGTCCATGTCACAAGACTACAGAGTGTTTATAGAATAAAAACCTATGAGCATGAGCACCAAAGGAAGAGAAAATAGGAAAGGAGTGGGAAAAGAGGGAGGGGTTTTTTAAGAAAGGAAAAGAAAGGTCCTCTTGACCAGTAAGTTGAGCTAAAGGTGTGAACCATAGGTAAATCCACCCAGATGAGTTCTGATCACAGAGAAAAGCAGAAGTGTGATCTACCTGACTGGGGTCCACTTTCCCATCCCCCAGCCCCTAACAGTTATTATCAACCCACCATACCCATTTCCCCCTCAGAATTCTTACATGACAGACATCACAAATTGACTGTTCGTATGCACCTCTGAATTTATACTTGACTTCAGAATCCTTGACAAAAAAGTAGTCAAACCAGCTGTTTTGTGTTGCAATTAACTGATGCTCCTGTATGAGAGTGATGTGGGGGGTGCTCCTTTTACAACCTGTGACACTATACTCTAACAAGGAGAATTGTGCTCAAGATGAGATGAACACCTATCTTATTTGCTATTTGACTTTGCACTGTTGGTTACAAGACAAAAGGATAAGGTCCTCAGAGATGAACCTCCCCACCCAGAGTCTGACAGCTCATGAGCTCACAGTCCTCTGGGTAACATACAATGGATTGGAGAGGATGGATGCATTTGCTTCCAGGAAGAAATGACATCACTATAGCTTGTTTGGGGGTTTCATCTTTGCCTCCTCATTTAGACACCAAAAGGACCTGAGTTACATACTAGCTGCATTAGGCTTTAGTCAAGTGATTGGCAGCATGAGCATGTAAAAGCAATGCCACCTTGTCTTGGGGTGAATGAATTACATATCTATTAGCAATTACAGGGTCAGGCTGGCAATGCCCACTGGACAGCTGTGAAATAAGATGTCTTTGGGCTTCCTCTCTCCCTGCTCTGTTCCTCTCTGTCCTTACTTGATTTCTCTGGGAACACATTCTTAATATATTATCAAGTGTCTATAATTGTTGGCACTGGACACACAGAGTTGTGACTCTTAAGCTCTTATAAAACAAGGATATCTTGACACTCTAGGTGGGCCACAAATGTGCTTGGTGTTCCATTTGCCTGCTTCTCTCAGGACTTTGCACCAGGCCATGTCTTGTACCTGGAGAACAAGAGACAGGAACCTCGGAGCTGCTCTGATGAGTTCTGTAAATGTACTCCCTTATCCCTTATGCTTGCTATCCTTCTTACAAATGAGAGGTTCCAGGGAGACCTTGAGCCAAGAGATCTTATAAAACAATGCCCCCAAACCAACTAATATGAGTCTATTGGAGCTGGCCCCAAACCTAACAGGCGGAGCTGTGAAGCGAAGTTGTGAAGGACTTCGCATCTCTGGTGGTGTCATCTGGAAACACTTTTAACCTAGAAAAATTTAATCAATAAGATAAAAACAAGTTAAACTGATATAAAATGGGCAATGGGATCCTTTTTAGTCTACATACAAAGTGCTGTATGTAGCACAAAAAAATAAAAGACCCAGAGACTGATACTGGGGTTCAAGCTTCAAGCTAAAGATCAAAAAAGCAAGGCAGTTGGCCATTAGTTACTACCTCTACCTCAGCTCAGACCAAAGGGGTGATCTTCAAACTGCTCCTGACTTCACTGCTCCTCAGATTCACTCGGACTGCTATGCTCTCCTCAACATGGTTGGAAACTAACTCTCAGACTGAATGTCTCTACCTTTTATACCTCACAAATCCTGGTATTAAAGGCATAATCTCTGATTCACTCTTTGGTAGACCTCTGTGGCCTTGGACTCAGAGATGCATTTGCCTTTCTCCTGAGTCCTGGGATTAAAGGTATCTACCACCCCCAACCTGGCTTCTATAGTAATTAGTGTGGCTTTCTTTGCTTTCTGTACCCTCAGGCAAGCTTTAAAAGAATCATAAGTAATATGTCACCACAACTGTATATGTCAACCTCAAATCTGTGAGCACAAAGAAAACCCCAGATGAGTTCTATGAGACACTTAAAGATGAGCTAACACCAAAACATCTCAAACTATTCTGTAAAATGGAAAATGAACCCTTCCAAACTCATAAGACCAATACTGCCTCAAGCCTAAACAAATAAGAGCTTAACAAAAAAATATGCATATGTTTATATAATATATAAATATCTAATGCAGATAATAAATATTATATTACATAGTATAGCATTATATAACATTATTTATCTATATGCTGTATTATTTTAAAATATATGCTATTTCATATGTATTACATGTGATAACAAATAATATGTAATAAATATATGCATATTACATCAAGTTACCTCATGAACATATTAAAATACCAGAAAATACAATTGACAACACATTAAAAAGATAATGCATGTTCAACCTGCAATTTTTTCCCCAAGAATACAAGGATAGTTAAATATCTATAAACCAATAAATGTAATACAGTACATAAACTCAGCAACAGAAATTGCATACTCATCTTAATACTACATAAAATTATGAATTTGATTGGAAAAAAATCAACAACCCTTCATGATAAAAATCCTGAAGAAATCAGAAACTGAATGAAAAATCTCAGCATAATAAAAGATACATATGACAAATCTACAGCTTACATTATACTAAATGAAGAAAATTCAAAAATATTTCCTCTAAAATTAGCAGTGAGACAAGGGTGTCTACTCTCTCTGCACTTGTTCAATACAGTATTTCATTCAAAACATTTTTCATTGTTTTTTTAGGTTTTACATTATGTGTCATAGCTGCACATATGTCTGTGTGCCACATGCATGCCACGTGTTTGTGGAAATCAGAAGAGGGCATTGAATCCCCTGAAACTGGAGTTACAGATGGTTGTGAGCCAACATGTGGATGCTAGGAATCAAACCTGGTTCTTCTGGAAGAGCAGCCAGTGCTCTTAGCCACAGAGCCATCATCCCAGGCCCCATGTGCTTCAAATCTTAAAAAGTAAGTAAGTAAGAAATAAATAAATAAATAAATAAATAAATAAATAAATAAATGGGACACAAATAAGAAATGAAGAAGTGTCCCTATCTCAGATGTTATAACCCTTACTTAAAATACCCTAAAGACCCAGAAAACCTTTAGATCTAATAAACACTTTCAGCGAAGTAGCAAAACACAAAATGAACATATAAGAATCAATTACTTTTCTATATTTTAATAATGAACTTAGTAAGAAAAAAATCAATCAAAAATTGCCAGTTTCAAAAAGAAATCATGCTCAGTAGTTTCCCCTATAATGATATTGATGACTACCTTAAATGCCATGCTTCATCCAGTAGCTGATGGAAGCCGAAGCAGAGACCCACAGCTAAGCACTGAGCCGAACTCCTGGAATCCAGTTGTAGAGAAGGAGGAGTGATGAGCAAAGGGATCAAGACCATGCTGTGGAAACCCACAGAAACAGCTGACCTGAGCAAGTGGTAGCTCACGGGCCCCAGTCTGACAGCCAGGGAACCAGCATAGGACTGAACCAGGCTCCCTGAATGTGGGTGTCAGTTAGGAGGCCTGGGCAGTGTATGAGGCCTCTGGCAGTGGAACCAGTATTTATCCTTAATGTATGAATGGATTTTGGGAGCCCATTCCCCATGGAGGGATACTCTCTCAGCCTAGACACATGGGGGAGGGCCTAGGCCCTGTCCTAAAAGATGTGACAGACTTTGATGATTCCCCCATGGAGAGCCTCACCCTCCCTGAGAATTGGATGGGGGTGAGATGGGGGTGTCGGTGGGGGACATGGGAGGATGGGAGGGAGAGAGAGCTGGGATTGATATGTACAATAAGATTGTTTCTAATTTAAATAAAAAATTATATAAAAAAGCAAAATATGTAGGAATAACCCTAACCAAGGGAATACATGAATGTACAATGAAAACTTTAGGAGACTGAAGAAAAAAAAACAAAGAGGAAACCAGAAGATAAAGAAGATGACATGCTCCAGGATTGGCAAAATTAATATCACAAAAAAATGACCAAAATGGCTATATAACCAAAAGTGACTACTGAATCAATGCAGTCCCTACCAAAATTCCAGTGGGATTCTTCACAGAAATACAAAAATTAGTCCTAAAATCTAAAGGAAATGATAAAGGACACTGAATAGCCAAAGCAATTCTAAGCAAAAAACAATTCTGGAGATACCACAGTATCTGATTTTAAATTTATGCTACAGAGCCATAGTTTAAAAAAGAAAAACAAAGCAAAGCAAAACAAAACAAAACAAAAAGCAGCCAGCATGATACCAGCACAGAAACAGATGTGTAGATCAATAGAACAGGATAGAATAGAATAGAATAGAATAGAATAGAATAGAATAGAATAGAATAGAATAGAAAGAATAGAATAGAATAGAATAGAATAGAATAGAATAGAATAGAATAGAATAGAATACCCAGAAATAAACCCATACAACTACAGTCACTTGATTTCAACAAAGGTAACAAAAGCATATATTCTACAAATGGGGCTGGGAAAATTAAATATCTACCTGTAAGAAAATGAGACTCACCCTGCACAAAATGCAATTTGAATGAACCAAATGCCTCAATGTAAGGCTAAAAACTCTGGAATTCTTGGGGAAAACACTGCAAGAAACAGGCATATAAGGCCTTCTTTGAAGGAACTCAAATAGCTCAAGAAATAAATGCAAGAAGTGACACACAGGATAATATAAAACTAAAAATACTCTGTACCACAAACAGCAAAAATCACAATAGACTAAAGAGAGAGCCTATAGAATAGGAGAAAATCTTTTCATATATATATATATATATATATATATATATATATATATATGAAAAATCTTTATTCTTTTATATTATATATATATATTAGGGGTTAACAACCAATATATATAAAGAATTCAAAGAGTTTAATAGCAAAACATAAATCACCCAATCAATAATTCGGCAACCGAATTGAAAAGAAAGTTCTCAAGGAAAGAAATTAAAATGTCTAATCAACATTTGAAAAACAATTCAATATTTTTAGCCATCATGGAAATGCAAATTGAAAGTACATCATGACTTCTCTCCCTAGTCAGAATGAGCCCCCGTCAAGGAAATGGGCAACAAGTGATAGGGAGGGTGTGGGGCCAAAGAAGCCTTATATGCTGGTAGTAGAGCTGTAAACTGGTGCAGATGCTGCAAGAATCACTATGGCATGAAAACAGAAGTAGAACTTTTTGGAGGAGGCCTAGGATACCAGTGGGAGGTGGGAAAGGGCCAAGCGGGTAATGAAGTAAATAGGAGCAAAATACAATTTCATGTATATGAAAATGTTATAATGAAACACACTGTTCAATATACTAACTGAACAAGAATTTGTCTTTAAAAATAAGTGCTTGGCACCTTTCTCTATATTTTTAGACCTATGATCTCTGATGCCAGAAACTGGCCCCTCCCACACTGTGGGAGACATATGGCATTCTCCCAAGACTCTTACTCTATAAAGTCAGGGGCCTGTCTAGTAGCCATGCATTCTACCTCCATCTTCCTGAAAGCCCCATCTTGCTTTCTGTCAGAACATGGCTCAGTGTCAGAGCTACAGTTATTTGTCTGCAGGCCAAAGTTTGGACCTTCCTGAAGAGACTGTTGTGGGGAGGACAGGAGTCTTAAAGTTGATGAAACTTACATCAGATTCTGACCTGGTCTGTATGAGTCTTCTCTTGCTGTAGTAACAGTCTATCTCAGTGGTATAACTCATATATTTCTTTCTGTTTCTGTAACTCAACATTGGTCTCAGTAGGATGTTGAGACATGGATAGATAGCTTCCTCTTATGGAGACTCCAATGAAACACTCATTTCTTTGCCTTTCCTTAGTTTATAGAAAAGTGCCTATATTGCATGACTGTCGTTCTTCCTTCACATTCAAAGTCAAAGATAGATGGTGAACATTGCAGCCCTCCTCCCCTCTGCTCTCTACAGTCATATTTTCTGCATCTCTTCTACCTATAAGGGCCTCATGGTTGCAAGGGACCAGTCTAGACTCTCCAAGATCACTTCTGTATTTAGGAGTGAGTTTCCTAGCAAACTGAAGTCCATGCACACTGTGGCCCTTGGCCATGTCATGTAGCACTGCCACATTTTAGGATGTAGGTATCCTTGAGGATGTGGAGGGACATTTTTTACTTACCTTCAGGTTTGTGAATACTTCCCTAAAGGAAAACAATAACAAGTCACACATGTTCTTTCTTGAGTACTTGGTCATGTTCTTGCTGAGTGTCTGCTTTATTCCAGTTGTTGTGCTTAGACAGAAAGATGTAATTACATCAAAAGCAGTGTAGTGTGACAGCCATCTTGGTTTCCCCGGGCCTGAGGTGTTTCCCTGAATTCAATTTTCATAACTAAAACTAAAACATTTAGGAAACTCTGGAACCCATTGGCTGTAGTCTCTGTGAGCTAAGACTTTATAATCCAGTGAGAAGCACCAATGAAACACAGCCAAGGGGAGGTAGGGATAGTCCAGGGTAGCCCACATGCCTAGCCCTGGGCTTCATTATACTGAAAAACAAAAGAAACAAACCAAATCAAATCACAGACTTTGACCAACTGCAAGTTGTTCAAAATGCAATTGTAAAGGAAAAAGATGTACAGAAAGCAAGGGCTCCTCTCACTCTGCCCCCAACCTCACCAGCACCCTTTGAATATCATTGACTGGCCTCTACATGCATCTCAGACATTGTCTGCATGCTACACACTTTGCCCTGTCTAAACCTCAGAACAACCCCAGGAATGGAGGGCAGTGATTGCCTGTAGTTTTCAGACAAGGACACAGAGAGGGAGAAATCACTTATCTAAAATTACAGAACTAATGTGCCCCAGTTCACCCAGATAGACCCTGATGCAGGAAGGATCCTGAGCAAGCCCTAAGACAAAAGCAAGATGGGAAGAAGGGAAAGAAGAGGAGATTAGGATAGGGATGTCCCAGGGAAAGGTAATAGGATGGTGGCTTCATGCTGATCAAACAAAAGAAGTGGGGGCCGGTCAGTGCTGGTGCATGCCTTTAATCCCAGCACTCAGGAGGCAGAGGCAAATGGATCTCTGTTAGTTTGAGACCTGCCTGGTCTACAAGAGCTAGTTCCAGGGCAGCCTCCAAAGCCACAGAGAAACCCTGTTTCAAAAAAACAAAAAAAGAAAAGAAAACCAGAAGAACTAGGTAATGAGGTACCCCAGAGTTTCTTCCACTATGATGGGGAGTTCATCCTCTGAACCCCTTAGGTGACAGGCTACAGGACCCTCTTAGGGTATGTGTAACTCCCAGGTGTTTCTGGATCTTTTCTTCTGTGTAGGAAAAGAGTCACAGGTATGGACTGTTGAAGTAAAAAGCATTCAGGCTCTGGGAAAGAGAAGACAGCACTGGAAAAGGTGAGCTGTATGTGGAAACTACCCTGGTGAAGTCCCAGCAAGAAGTTAAACTTCTATTCTCTTTATCTTCTCCTGTTTAGAAATTGTCATAACACTTAAGCTTTTGCTTTTTTTTTTTCCTGTTTTTTTTTCTTTTACATGATTGCTTCTTGTCCACCAAGTCAATGTGACACCAGTATTAAATGGCAGAGTGTGTGGCCACTTAGAGTCAGCATAGCCTCCCAGCGTGGCCCTCCCCAGCTAATTTACACTTGTGTCTTCTGACACTAGGTTTGCTAATAACGGAGAGCCAATTAACAGGTACTGATGAAATATGCAGCTTAAATACCACTCTCTGAAACCAGTGGTTTTCCAATTGCCTTTAAGGCATCATAATGCTGTCCGGAATTTCTATCCACTCATAGCTTTAATAATGATGATGCTTTTGTGCACATGAGAGAATAGGGTGTAATATTCTTTTCAGAATGCTGGGGCCTGGTAACTCCTAATTCCAAACTTCACCAGACCTTGACCTTCACTGCAAATGTGATATTTTGCATGACCTTGGATCTTTAGTATCTCAGAGATTGGCTCCTTTATGGGTTCCAGATGGAAAGTGTAAAATTAAAAACACCTTGTAGATGAATGTCCACATGTTTTGCATGTAGTCCTGACATGTGCTTTGCTCATAGTGCCATTGATGCAAATGTAATTAACATCTAAATGATGCATTGCTGCTTCTGAATTCCAAACTACACAGGTCAATTTTTAAAATAGATATTTAATGTTGCTATCAAAAAGCCTGGGGAGGGGGAATGAATCTCTCAAATGGAGAATAGGAATCACCTGTCTTCTGTGTGTAAGAAGGATATGTACTTTTGGGGTAAGGCATTCTCCTGTCTCAAAATGAAAACACACACACACACACACACACACACACACACACACACACAACCAACCAACCAGTGATTAAACTCCATGCATTTGTGTTGCTTAAGGCAGAGTTTAACTGTAAGTAACAGTGATCTGATGTTGTTAACTTAAGCAAGAGAGCAGCTTGTCATCCTCTCACACACATCCAGGCTATGCTCTACATATTCTTTCTAGTCCCTTTTAGCTCACTAACCTATCAACTATTTCTATGATATGGTTCTTTCTTTATAATCCAAGATGGCAGTGACCAAGCAGGGTGATGATCTATGGCATTTATTTATTTACTACTATTTATTTATTTGAGACTATTTATTTATTATTTGAGACATCTATCACAGGCTGGCCTTGATCTCTCTGTTCCTCCTACCTCTACTTCTCAAATACTGAGATTTCTGGTAGAAGCCACTGTGCCCAGTTCAGATCAATGGTCTTTCATAGAAGAATTTATAAGCATCACCTAACTCTTCTCTTTAAAAGTCTCATTGGCCAGACCTTATTTACATGGCTATCTCCAAAGGACACTGAGAAATGTAGTCTTTTATATCAATAACGAAGAGCCTGCTAACATCTAGAAATACATTGTTATAGTAGATAAAAGCAAGTGGATTTCTAGAAATAAAAACAGTCCCTGCCTAAGGATCTGTGGTAATTCCTCAGGATATCCTTATCTTATTTAATTTTGGTAAGGATTATTGGCACTTCTTACCTAAATTGAAAGGAATTTCCTTTTGCTTTTGACTCTCTTATTCCAGGACAGGGATTAAATGTGAGGTCAATTGTAGTTTGGAATAAAGGCTTTTGAGCCATGAGAAATCAATCTATGCTTGGGTCTTTCATCATCATCATGGAGGGGTTCTGTGAGCGATCCTTTTATTTGCCTTAGAAACAGAGATGGCATCACCAAGGCTGTGTCTTCTTGTCCCTGCAGTGCTGTGTTGAGGTTTAAATCTAAAATGTCCCCACAGGCTTCCATTTTTAATATCTGTCCCCCATCTGCTAATGGGTGCTAATTTGAAGGCTATGGCATCTTGAGAAGGTGGAGCCTCGATGGCATAAGAAGGTGACTAGAGGCAAGACTTTGAGGTTTACTTCTGTGGCTGGCTCTGGAGTTCTCTCAGCTTCCTGATCCATTGCCATGTGACCTGCCTTCTCACCATACTCTATTGGCAGTACCAAGTCACCCTCCTATGTCTTTCCCTTCTAGTAAAAGAAGAAACTCTGAAACCATAAGCCAAAGGAAAGCTTTCCTCCTCTTCTCAGGTGGTTCTGTTCCACCTTGCCTCACAGCAGAAGAGTAACCAATGCATCCTTGTACTCAAGGTTTCAAATACATGGGACAATGCTGACAAAGCTCTTCCCACCACCACCCCCAGGCAGGATGCAACTCAGAGGCCTTTATAATTGCCTTTTATGAGCTGCGGCATATTTCAGTGTCCCTCTGCCAAGGCCTGCTTCTCCACTTTCCCCATCCTCCATAGCTGTTCATCTCAAAACTACTTTCTAGTCAGTGTACCCCTGATCACCAACCCCAATGCTGCTTCTCAGGTATCCCCTGAAGTTCATGCTGAATCCCACCTCTAGGGACAGTCACATCTCATTCAGGGCTCTGATAGCCAAGGAAGGCTAGCTCTGCTCAACAATCTTCTCTCACCCTGGAAGTCCCTTCATTACTCCAGGACCCTTGTTTGTGGGTGTAGGGGATAGTGATAATTATTGGGTAGAATGTGCCATTGAGTGAGGAGTAAAAATGCTCCCAGAATCCATTTCCACTCCGCCATACTGAGTCCTTGGAAGCTGCCATTGCTTTCATTCACTTCCTTCCTGTTTCATGTGTGCTTCGGGCTAATGTAGAGGGCCAGCAAGATGATTCTAGGTGTAAACCTAGAACCCTGAGTAACCCTGAACACCTGCCTGAGTCTCATCCCTGGGGCCCATGGGGAGTTGGCTCCTTCAAGTTGTCTTCTGACCCCCACATATGCAAGTGTATGCACCTATGTACATATACACATAAATAAATGAGTAAATAAATAAATATGATTTTTAAAGTAGAATTTACTTACCTGAAGGGCCAAGAAAATGGCTTCAGCTTTCATTACAAGATTTGTAAGCTTAAAAAGATCCTCCAAAGGAAGATTTCAAACAGCCTCACTGGTCATGGCCTTATTCTTCTGTGATGGACTGCTAGGCTGTCTCCCTAGCTCAAGGCAACTCTGTCTGATGTTGCATCTTTGCTCTTCGACCTTTCAGGACTGCTCTAGTTGCTGTCAAATACTGAATTCCACTCCCATCTATCTGGAAACTCTGCTCAGCTCAGAATAATAAATGAAGTGGTAAGTGTACTCCTTGGGAACAAGGTCATCTAACTGGGTAGCTTGGAACCAGAGCCTTCCAACACGGGTTCTCCCAGCAAGGTCTTTCCACCAGGAACAATGGCAGTGGAGAATTTGTCACAAAATGATTCAAGTTCTTGGCTCCAAACTCAAGAACTTTAACTGGGCTAGGTACCCTAGAAGCATGGCCTGACAAATCATGTTCCAACTTGTCCTCCAGAGGAGCCTTAGAAAGTTGAAGAACCCCAAAAGGTATAGACAGGAGACCATTCTCTAAGACTTTCGGGCTAGTCTTAACTCCTAACAACCCAGTACGATGCCTCCACATTCTTTTAACACATGCTTGTGGCTACGCTGGGGCTTAGCTTAACATAGTTTTCCAGTTTTGACTTAATGCTTTTGAGAAACACATACCATTCACGAGACTTTTAGAGTCCATAAATGCTAAGTACTAGTGTTGGCAAAGCTTTTCCTCTATGCCCCTAGCACTTCAGCAAAAGCATTTTTTAAAATGATTGTTCAACTTTTCTCCTGCATGACCTAGAAAAGGCTCCAGCTGCTGTAGGTGGATCTGACTCCACAGCAGGCAATAAAGGTCTTGCTAACCCGCCTTTATTTGCTTTCTGCTCAAGATAAACATTTATCACTGGGCGTATTGATTAACACCATATCACTTCCCTCCCCACACTTTCACAAAGGAAGCAGGCTTCCTTTGGGAACACAACCCTTTGTAGGGCTCACAAGAGCCCCACTGTTATGTTGGCTATGAAGGTGTGGGACTCCCTGTCCCTTGAAGAAAGACCAACCATCGTCACAAGTTGGTTTGACTGTTAAAGGATGTTCATTCTTGGGTAGCCTATTCAGGATCAAAATGCACACTACCTGGGGAAAGCATGAAGAGAGTAGGAAGCAAGGGACACTACAAATTAACATAGACACTGGTTTAACCACTAGCAGCTTTTAATTTGTCCTGCCTTTCTTTCATTTACATTTGAAGAATATTACATATATAGAATCACACATGATGGGATTTTTTTGAAGATTAAATTTTTCTGCTTCTATATAGTTCCCTGGAATCAATCTAGGTTATTTGCATACATCAGTGGTTTTCCTTTTTATTGCCAAGTAGTATCCTATGATATGATTTATCACATTGTGCCTAATAACTCACTCTTCAAAATGCATGTAAATTGCATCGGCTACAGGCTGTTATGAATGAAACTGTCATTTGCACAAAAATGTTTGTGGGATTATAAGCCTTCATCTCTCTAGGCAGAAAAGCCTAAGAACTCAACTACTGATTGTTGATGGTGACATGTTTACTTTACATTTTATTATTTTAGATTTATTTATTTTATTTTATGTGTATGACTGATTTTGCTTGCATGTATACAAGTGCACCATGCACATGCCTTATGTGTGTGGAAGACAGAAAGAGGGCATTGGAGGCTCTACAAGTGGAATTACAGATGTTTGTAAGCCCAGGTCTTCCGCAAGAATAACAGGTGCTCTTAACCACTGAGCTATCTCTCCAGCCCCATGTTCAGTTTAAAAGAAGCTGTCTAGCTATTTTCCAGATTGACTGTACCACATGGCCATTTTGCCAGCAACCTCAGGCTCAGTTTCTCTACTTTCTTGCTAATATTAGATATTGTCACTATTTCTTTTTCTTGTTGTAATTACCATGCCCAATGTCTGATGATTTCTCTCCATCCTAACAATCTTTACATGTGTTTATATTTAATATGCATAACTTTTTCTATGAAATACCCCTTCATACCAATTTTTAAACAGGATTATTTGGGGAGGTGCTGCTACTAAGATTGGAAAGAATATATAAATTGGAGAATTTGCATATTATTTGTCCTAATCATTTGACAAGTGGTTTACAACTCAATCTCTAGCAGTCTTTCAGCAAGCATAAGTTTCCAACTTTATGGTGTCTGATGTTGTTTTTCTTTTGCAGATCGTACTTTGGGTGTCAAATCTAAGAAAACTTTGCTTCATCCTAAATCTTTGAAAGCCTGTCTATGTCTTCTTTGAAAAGTGTTGTAATTTTACATTTAAGTTCATAATCCATTTCAAGTTAATTTTTGTCTAAGGCTTGAAACTTAGGTCACAGTGCAGTTTGCCTCAGGATGTCCAGTTATTTAGTACTGTCTTCCTCTACCGATAACCTTTGCAACTGTGTCAAAACTTCAGGGGGCACATTTTTGTGGGGCTTTACAGGGTTTCTACTGCTGTGTTATTGTATCTGTGGGTCCCTTTGACAGTTCTAAGGAATCCTAATTATTGCAGTTACATAGTAAGTTACTGAAACATGAAAAACTGATTTCTCCCCCACCTTTTTTTTTCAAAGGAAAATTTGGGTTATTTTAGTCCCTTTGCCTTTCCTTATCAATCTTAGAGAAATACTACATTAGTTAAAGTCTTGTTGGAGCTGGGAATTGGTGGCACACCCTTCTAATCCCAGCACTCGGGAGGCAGAGGCAGACGGATCTCTGTGAGTTTGAGGCCAGCCTGGTCTCCAGAGGGAGCGCCAGGATAGGCTCCCAAAGCTACACAGAGAAACCCTGACACAAAAATAAAAAATCTTGTTGGAATCTTGATAAGGACTATATTAATCTTGTGTGTACACTTGGAGAAAATTGGTATCTTTACAGTACTATAAAAAAAAAGTACTTAATCTTCCAATCCATGAATATATTATGTTTTCTCTATTTATTTAAGTCTTCATTGGTTCCTTCATTGGCATTATGGGTTTGGTAGCATAGATACCCTGCACTACCTATTTAATTAAATTCCTCACTTCCATTTTTTCTTCCTTTCTTTTTTAAAACAAGTGCTCATTATGTGGCCTCAAATTAATCAACTTCTTACATCAATCTCCCAAGTGCTAGAATTACAAGCATGTACCACTCTACCTGGCATATCTAAATCTATCTTTTTCTTGCAATGATAAATGTTATTATCTTTTAATTTTGGTACACATGTGTCCATAGCTAGAATAGAGAAAACATAGCTATTTTTTTCTGTTTTTTCTTGTGCCCTGCCTTGATTATCTCCCTAAGAAATTCCTTGTAAATTCCTCTGAATTGTCTCTAAAAATGATGCTGTCATATGAAAGACAGAGTATCTTTGGCTCTTTCTGGTTGATATGCTTTTTATTTACTTTACTTGCATTATTAACCTGGCAAGAAGTCCCAGTGCCATATTAGATATGGGTGGTGACAGATACCTCCACTGTGTTTTCAACCATGGGGGGTGAGGTGCTCATCAAACACAGGATCAGGTGTGTGTTTCTGCAAATGGTCTTTACCAAGATAAGTCTGTTTCCAGTATTCTTACTTTTCCAAGGGATTTTTTTTCAGATATGTATTTACTGTGGTGGGGATGGGGTGACAGGGTGTGTTTGGGTGGGTGGTCTGTTTATACAGGTGCCTGTAGAGGCCAGGGGAGGGTATTGGATCCCCCTGGAGCTGGAGTTACATTTGTGAACTCGTGAGACACCTGATGTGGATACTGTAAATGTAACTTGGATACTTCACAAGAATAGCAAGTACTCTCAACCACAAAGCCATCTTTCCCAGCATCTTTCTGAGAGATTTTAGTTGGCAGCATTGCATTATACTTTTACACTATGATTAGTATGATCATGTAGGTTTTCTCCCTTAACCATTTAAAAAGGTGAATTATATTAATTGATTTTCTATATTGAACCAGCTTAGCAGCTAAGAAATAAATCCCATTAAGCCATGATAAATAACTTTTTATGTGTTGCTGAATTCCTCTTGCTAAAATTTTGTTAAGGGACTTTTGCCTGTGTTTAGTAGAGATATCAATCTTTAATTTTCTTTTTATATTATTTTTGTCTAGTTTGGGCATCAGGATTATACCAACTCCATATAAGAAACTGGCAGGTATTTCCTCTCCTCTGTATTCCAGAAGAGATTTGTAGAAATTATGCCATCTCTTCTTTGAATAGTTGGTCCCATTCTACAGTGAACCCATCAGGTGTGGAGATTTCTTTGGGTGGAGGAGTTAGTAAGATCCCAATGCTCTTCATCATTATGAGGATTTAAAATTATATCTTACATTGGATAGATTATGATCATTTGTGATTTTCCAAGTCGCCCAGTTTGTATGTAGAATTACGTTGATTATTTCCCTCCTATCTTCCATTGTCTGCATAGTCTACAGTAATATCTCCTATTTTATTCCTGATGTAAGTGATTTATGGCCTTCTTTTTACTTCTCTATGTTGCTCAGTCTATCATTTCTACCAATATTTCCCAAGAAACATTTTTTTTGGTTTTCTAATGAAAATTTAGCAAAACCCCACTACCTTCTGTTTCTCCCTTCATTGACTTCTTTTCTTGTACATGTAAGCTGCTTATTTATTTTTCTTTTTCTAAGTTTATGAGGTAAGAGCTTATACTACTGACTTACGGTTTTAATTTGTCTTAACTAACACACAGGATTATAATTCCCACCTTTGCAATGTGTTGGCTTGCACGATAAATGCTAGCATGATATATTTATTTCTTTTTTTTAAGTTTACTTTCTTTAACTAGGATTTTTTTTTCTTAATTCGACAAATGTATTATTTAGGACATCATTTAGTTTGCAGGTGTTGGGGACCCCCTACTAGCTTTCTGTTGTTAATTTATTTTCTTCTATTGTAGTCAGTGAATGTTTTTTATGCTATCAATTCATTTTAAATTTGTGGAGGGAGGTGGAGGTACAACTCAAGGTCTTGAGCAAACTACCACTGAACTGATTTCCCTATCTTACTTTCAATTCTTATTGGAGGGAGGTACAGCCTAGGATCTAGCTCAAAATTCATGTGTTCTTCATGAACACTTTAAAAGGAGAATGTTCTGTCATAGTTGGTTAGTTTATATGAATGTTAATAAAGACCCTGTTGTTTGGTGGCAATGTTTATTTATATCTATCATCTATCTATCTATCTACCTATCAAGTTTAGCTAAACATTCATCTATACATTGGTGTTTGTTTGGAACCAATATTTGTTATTGTTAAATAACTAAAGAAGGTGAAGGAGATACCCTGGGATAACAAAGCAGAAGCTGAGGTTTTTAGTCCAACCCTGTAAGACTACGCTTATATGCCCGTTTCACATTCGAGCTCCCCATATTTGCTAAATAAATGTAAGATTTCTGTTTAACTAAGGTTCTCACGTTATCTGTAGCTTCGACAAGGGTTACCAGTAGTCTGTAAGCATCTACAAGGGAAAATGAATTCTCTTTCAGTACACACACACACACACACACACACACACACACACACACACACACACACGTAGTGGTTGTTAATGACCCTCACTGAGTTCATCATGTACATGGGGATAACCTAGCCTCACCTGCAGCTGATACCTGTGGCCATACAATCTTCATCTCACAAAAATCAAAAGTCTAGGGACTATGTGAAAGTGCAGAGTCAACACCATTCCTAGTCCCCCAAGAAAACAGCACTCCTGGCATGAACTCCTCACAGGTTTGAGGCTGCAAGAGTCGTTTCTATGGTGATCACTACTGGAAGAGGAAGGCAGCACAGAAGCACACCTGCACAGTGTTTGAACAAATCCCCTACTCTGACCACTTTCCTTTGGAAAAACCTCACTGACTTCTGGCGTTTGCTTTTGTTGTCGTTGTTGTTTATCTGCTTTTAATTGGAATCCACCTGATGCTCTATTTAAATATGAAAGACTGTTGGTCGTTTCAGTGGCACTGTTGGTTTGAATAAGATGGTTCCCTTCTTATAGCTAATGGCCTGAGTCTCTGCAGACTGACACACCCATTGTAGACACTGATGCTCTCCTTTTTACAACTTTATTTCATTTTCTGCTCATTTCTGGTGTTGACTTAAAGGGCCTTTATCACACTGAGCTGATAATCTATGCTTTATGACTGTGATTGTAAGCAATGGAAGCAGCATGCAATACTACACACATATAAATATTTGAACAAGAAAAAGAAAGTCTAGTGTAGGCCAAGGGAAAAATGCATATAAACAAAAAAAGCCACTAGAGGGACCTTGACACAAACCAGCAAGGTGAGACAAGGGCACCCTACCCTGTTTGGAGATTTTACCAGTGGGCACCAGCCTTGCACCCTGCAACACAGGGTTCTCAGCTGGGGTCCACTCTACCAGGCTTGTGACGTCACTGCTGTGGCTTGCGTATTTGGTCAGGATCACTAAAATAATTCCCCTTGAGAAGAATCAATTTGCTCTTGCAGGGAGTTAAAGACCTGAGGGGTTTTAATTAGTTTACCCGGCCTTTGCATTTGATCACCAAACGTTATTGCAGAGTTCAAAGAACATGAGGTTGTGTGCCTCCCTTTCCCTTTTTGTGGGGTGAGGGCTTTGCCGCCGTTTTCTGCAGCTCCTATGAATAGTGGAAAATAAGGGCAAAATGACATTCGACTTAGAAAGTAAGAGCACCAGGAAGCGAAATTGGAGGCAAACAGAGCAGCTAATTTCGCCAGGCATAGCTGGTGCTGCCTGTGGTTGTCCCTGACAGCCGGGCGACTCTGAACCACCTGTGTTTGCTCACTAGCTTTCCCCAATCTGCGAGAAAATGGCCAGAGCCGGTCACATGGCAGGCAGATAGGCCAGGCACCATGGGAATACAAAAGCCGGAGCTTTTAGCAGAGTTAATCATTAATGCGCCTTTTCTTTGTCCCATTCAGGAGTGCTGACGGCTTTGATAGCCTGTATTTGCCATGGGCCCCGCTGCAGGCAGAGCCAGGTACTAAGGGGCCCACTGGCCCCAAGATCCCTGCACAGTGGCTGAGCCCTGCTGTACCTGACAGTCACCCTTCCACCCAGTCCTGGCTGTTTCAGGCCAGCACCCTTCTATCTTATTGTGCAACCATCCCACACCTCAATCAGATTCAATACCCACTGTCTGGAATTCTGGTTCATAGTGTGTAGCTAAGCACAGCTGGGCAAAGCTGAGGTTTCTGTCCAGTCTGCCCTTCTCTGGATCACAGCTACCCTTAACAAGAAAAGAACTCAAAAAGCTCCCCAGGGCATATTGCTTGCTTGCTTGCTTGCTTGCTTGCTTGCTTGCTTGCTTGCTTGCTTGCTTGCTTGCTTGCTTGAATGGAAACCAGGCATATATGATGTAATAGCCACTAAATGTTTTCCCCAAAAAACTTGGCTTTAGAGTCACCCCTGAATAGAATCTAATATCTCTCTCAGTGTCTACACTGCAGGGGATATAGACAGCAGTTTCTATGTGAAGAAAACCCATCACCTTAGCCTTCTTCACAGGAAATAGCCCCTATGTTACATGACTGCAGCTAGTGTCAACCCTTGGCTCCAAGGTCCTTTCATGAAGTTATCTTCCTGGTCTCTGAACCAACAAGATGTCTTGTCCCCTAAAGGCAAAAACCAAAACAAACAAACAAACAAACAAACAAACAACAAAAAAACCACTACCTTCTTACTGTCTTCTTTTGAGGAGAAAACAAAAAACAAAAGCATCCTGGCTGTCAAGACAGGGACCACTGATGCCCCCATAGTCTGTCTTTAGGAGCAGCTAATAGCAAGCAGAGGACATCACTCGTTCAAATTGGACTTACCATGGGATAGGGATTTAAAAGCTTGGAAGCTATTAAGTGCAAACTTCCTTCTGGGAATTGTGAGCACAAAGGTGTCACTGGCAGCTATAGGCTATGATCAAAAAAGACCTTGTCAGACAGATGTCACACTCACAGGCTGCTACTCTGTTGGATTCATCCATCTCCCTTTGGCCTGGATCAAAAACCTTAGAAGGTTTTCTCCAGTCAATCTTTATGATGTCAAGGGCATTTGAAGTGAAGGCAGATTTTATTGCCTCCCTTTGTAAAACAGATGAGGAAGTGAAAGTTGACTGACTTTTCCCAACCCCTAGGAACTGAAACAAGCAGACAAATGCAGAGGACCCTGAGAGCATTAGACCATGTGGACATTGTTTCAGGACAGCCTTACTGATTGCTAATGAGTGTCACTTCCTGTGTCCTGCAGCCTGGTGTCATTCTAAAAATGGCCATATAGGTCAGACAGTTCATTTTGCTTAGTGACTTGATGGTAATGACCTGGCATGCTATATCAGGTGTGGGATCACATCTATAATCTCCTATAATTAGAAAGTAAAGTGAGTGAAGAGGGAAAGATGGATGTGTGTTGGGCATCACCTTTTTTTCTGTGAGGAAGGCAAATATCTTAGTTCAGGATATCCCATACATGGTCCCTGAGTTAAGACCCCATTCTTTTTTGGGGAGGAAGATGGGGTGAAACAAATTCTTTTATATAGTTTTGGATATCCTGGAACTCACTACCTAGACCATGCTGGGCCTAGAACTCACAGATATCCACCTGCCTCTGTTCTTCTGAGATTAAAGGTGTATTGGATACCATGCCTTGAGTGAGCCCATTATTTATATGGAAAATGATCCCAGACAGAATGTCAGTGGAAAGAAAGTGGCAGGAGTACTAGGACAACCACCAAGAGACTTGATAATGGCCAGAATCATTTTCTCTGCCTGAGAGCATATTCTAGTCTGTGAGGTGGTCAGAGTGCTAGAGATTTGACTCACCTAGGAGATACCTTCAGCCAATGAACACAGCTTATAAAGCAGGTCATGGAAACTCAACCTGGAGGGGAAAGATGGTGAGGAACTCTACCAGGTCTCTCTGGCGTGTGTTCATGTGCCTTTGTGGTGTGTGTGTGTGTGTGTGTGTGTGTGTGTGTGTGTGTATGTATGAGTGCACATATGTGTAGTATATATAGGTACATGTGTGCCTATGTGTGTATGTGTGCATATGTGTGTATCTGTGTATGTGTGTATATATAAGTGTATACTATTATGTAAATGTGTGCAAGTGTGTATGAAAGCCAGATGTCAACCTCAGTGTTGTTCCTCACAGCTACCAACTGTTTGTTAAGACAAGGTCTCTCACTTTGACCCAGGACTTGCCAATTAGGCTAGGTTGGCTGACTAGGGAGCAGCAGGGATTCTCTCCTGTGTCCCTCTCTCCACTGTGTCACCATGCCCAACTTTTTACATGAATGGTGGGTATCAAACTGAGATAGTCATTGATTGTATAGGAAGAGCTTTGTTGACAAAGCTCTGGTGTCTTCTGTTTACAAAGCAAGCATTCTCTAGCATGAAGTGACAGGCTACGCAGAGGCTTCAGGTGTTCCATGCAATCACCTTAAAAGCATCAGCTTCGGAAACTTCCACTGCTAAATGTTTGAGTGTACTTCCTGGAAGCCACACGTTTCCTCTGATATCCTACTCTCTGAAGTAGCCCTGAAGCTTGGTAATGGTGATGCTTATGATGGAGGGAACTGGGCAATGGAGTAAGTGCATCCAACATGCCCAAAATCCTAATCCTTTAGAACTCTCTACCATAAGTCACTTTTTTCTTTTCTTTCTCTCTTTTTCTTTCTTTCTTTCCTATTTTTTTGAGACAGAGTCTCACTATGTTGCCCTGGATCTCCTTGAACTCACTATGTAGTCTAGGCTGACCTCAAACTCACAAAGATCTTCCTGCTGCTGGGATTAAAGGAGTATAACTGCACAAGGTCACTTTTAGCCATTTTATTCAACTGACCCTGCACCTTGCAGCAATTCATGTCTTTGATCAGTATTTCTCAAAGTGTGGTCCTAGGAGAGTATCACCATCAGCTAGGCACTCAACTAAGACACAAACCTCAGGTTCCATTCAACAGAAAGCTCTCCAGTAGAGCCAAGGAGTAAGCCCTACAGAGATGCTGGGGATGTCTAGCTGGGTAGCATGATAGTCCTCTTGAGAACTACTGTCCCCCACTCCCCTTCTCAGTCTTCTAGATCTTCTTGCCACATTTCCCATTCTTATTTGAATAACTGTTTTTATTTTTAAGAGATCTTATCAAGAGAACAGCTTTCCAGAATGGAAATTGGTTAATTTGATTTGTATAGCACACACCTCAATTATTTTCACAAATCATGGGAATATGAATTGTATTCATCTTGGAAATAGAAACACAGGTATTGGGAGCCAGATTCTAACAACCCTAGGGTTTTCTGACATGGAAAGTCTTCTCAGTCTCCAACTCTGATAGCATTGAGCCCTCTCTGAACTCACGATGAACACTTAGAAGTCCAGAACAAAGAGAAACGTCAAAAGCCATAATTATAGTACTTGAGAGGCTGAGACAGGAAGGGTACAAAGCTGAGGTTCTCCTGAGCAGTATATGAGTTCAAGATCAGCCTGGTAAGTCAACCACACTCCAATGAATGGGTCCACACTCATCAAACCATGAGTGTTTGGGTAGCACAAATTGGACCCTGAGGATTATTTAAAAAAAAAAAAAAGACACAAAATTCGAAGGGTGCAGAGAGAGATATAGGGTGAACCCAGGAGGAGTTAGGTAAAGAGTGTGTGTGTGTGTGTGTGTGTGTGTGTGTGTATGTGTGTGTGTGTGTGTGTGTGTGTGCTGGGGGGGGTTAATGGCTGAAATACATTAAAATAACTTCTCAAATAATTAATAAAAGTATTATATTAAAAGGTGAGGAACAGAAAACTACCACAATGGAGTGGGATAAGGTACATCACAGTGAGATGGAAGCTCTGAGTCTAACTGACCACTGTGCTTCCAAGTGGAACCCAAGTCACTAAATGGAATGATCTGACTTCTGTCCCCTGCTCAGGCCTTTCTAGACACACACATGCCAAAAAGGGCATAAGCAGATGTCTGTCCATCTGCACAGTGTAACTAAATTCATACCCATGGCTCCTCTTGCTTCTTAAGTTCCAATGAGCTGTAATTACCCAGCTTGCCAAGAAAGTAACACTGGTTCAAGGACAGATTGAAAGCAGGGCGTTCCTCCCCAGGATGACCCTTCCCAGGGATTTTTTGGAGGTAGAGGTGACAGTGCAAATGCTGCTGGCAGGCACCATGATGGAAACAGCAGGATGTATGCTGGAAAGGAAGGATGGAGTGCATCCTGACCCCAGACTCTTAGCTGACCCAATGGGAAGTGCTTCAGCCAGGCAGGTTCACATGCTTCCCTACTTCAGTGTTACTCAGGTACTGGAGACAAGCCTGAAAAGGCACATGCCTTGGGGCAGGTATTATTCATCTGCAGATGAATAAATGCTTAGGTCCTACCCAATGTCCAACATAATAGACTTGCTCGTCTGTCAACTTTGGCACAGACCAAGACAGGAAGAAGCCTTGTAACTTCTGATTTCCACTTATGATCTGGCACGAATTACTAAAAATCCTTTGCATTTTCTATACTTACTGGGAGAAAAAATCTTAAAAGTAAGATTTCACTTTCCTTGTTTTTATTGTTGTTGCTTTTTTGTTTTTGCTTTTGCACAAAGAAATATGTCCTTATGCCTTTTGTAGTGATGATTATTTTCCATAAAAGTAACTTATTTTCTGAGGGACATTAATTTTATCTCCTGGTAGTTCCTTACCTTTCTTTAGGTGATGTTTCAAGCAAAAGACACATTGTAGATAGTTTCTTTGCACATTCAGATTGCGTGTGATATATTTGAGGGGGGGCTTTTTATTCATTTTATTTAAATTAAAAAATCTTGTTTTACATACCAATCCCAGTTCCCTCTCCCTCCCAAGCTCCCATTCTCCCACCAACCCTCCATCTCACCCCCACCCACTCCTCTGGGAGGGTGAGGCCTCCCATTGGGAACCATCAAAGTCTGTGGCATCATTTGGGGCAGGACCTAGGCCCTCCCCTGTGTATCTAGGCTGAGAGAGTAGCAGGGATGTTTTTATTGAAAAAATGTTTCATACTATTATTCTGATCATAATTTCTCTTCCCCCAAGCTCCTCCCAAAATCCTCCCCACCCAACTCCACATCCTCCCTTTCTCTCAAGGAAAAAACAACAGAAACACATGAAATAAATGCCACAAAAACACAAGAATGGAAACAAAAATATATACAATATACAAACCATACAAAATAAATAGAATTGAAGCCCGTTATCCAACTTTTCCTAGTGTTCAAAACTTTTCATAATATTAAGCTGGAGGAAGCATTAAAAGTAAGTTAAATTAGGGCTGGAGAGATGGCTCAGGGGTTAAGAACACTGACTGTTCTTCCAGAGGTCCTGAGTTCAATTCCCAGCAACCACATGGTGGCTCACAACCATCTGTAATGGGATCTGGTGCCCTCTTCTGGCATGTATTGTATACATGATAATAAATAAATCTTTTAAAAAATAAGTTAAATGTCTTAATTCTAATGCAAACAGATCTTCCCCTTGAAGTTCATAGCCCTGAGCCACCTGGTCTGAGGACTTCTTTGCTGAATTGGGAACTTTGAGGACTTTCAAATATACAAGCAGAGAACATTCAGGTAATTTCACAAGATGGGGCTATTTGGCTTGTACCAGCATCAAGTTTGTAGGATATGTTGTTCCTCCATCTTGGTTCTTACTAGAGTCCCACAGGAACCAAGAGGTTTTCCATAGCGTCAGGACATGAAGACCCCTCAGCTCTCACCTCTAGTGGATGGGAAGACTTCATGGAGCAAGGGCACACACCATGTTTTAGGACAAGAAGTAGAACAGCTTCATTGTTCCAAATGAACAACCAATGAACCAGTTAATTCTGAAGACTGACCTCCTTAAATGGCCTTAATGTGAAAGCAGACTGATAAGAGGGGCAGAGGAATTTGTCCTGATTCATCAGGGAAGCAAATCCTGCAGATTGTTTGCCAGAGATACTGCAGGAATGACTTCTGATGGCACTGACCCATTGTAGTGAATGAAGAGTAAGATCATTGCACAGGAGTATCTTAAACTTGGGTTTATATGAAGAGAGAGTCCAGGAAGATAAATGATGCCCTCCATGTCCTTGGAAGGCTCAATGGAGAAGACTACAGGATGGGTAAAGCAAACACTGAGCTGTATCATTTGATACCTTTTTGGTGCCAGGTATGACTCTAGAAACTACATTTAATTATTTTTTTTCACATTGCCTCCACTGGCCTCAAACTCACTTTGAGCTGAGGATGACTTTGAGCTCCAGATCCTCCTGCCTCCACATCCTCAGTGCTTAGGATGACAGGTGTGAGCCACGAGCCTGTTTTATGTGGTGCTGGGGTTGGAAGCCAAGGACTCCTACATTCTCGGCAAGCATACTATGAGCAGAGCTCCATGCATTCAACTGTGTGTGTGTTCATGTTGCATTGCTGGTGTGCATGCATGTGTCTGTGCTAAAAAAGCTAACAGTCAGTGTCGGTTGTCTTCCTCAATCACATTCTATCTTGCTTTTGGGTCAGGGTCTCTCATTGAACCTGTGACTTATGGAGTCCACTAGATTTCCTAGGCTGAGTAGTGAGCCCTATGGATCTTCCTGTCCCTGCCTCTCTAGCACTGGTAACACAGTTGCACACTACTTCACCTTAAAAAAAAAGTGGGTTCTAAGAAATCAAACTCAGAGTCTCCCACTTTCACAGCAAGCAGCTCCCATTCAGTTCTTAATGCTCAAAACCTTGGTCACCACCCAAGAAAACTGAGACTCACAGTTGATACCTGCCACCACACAAATTGTGCAACAGTCTAAGAACTCAGATGAGCACTCTCCACTGCTCACATTAGCACCCCAGGCATCTCTGAGTGTCAGTCAGGATGGTGCTAACTGAATAGGAGTGCTGTGATGCTGCAGCAAAATGAAGACACCAAGAAGACCATGATCTGGAAATGAAAACCTGTGTTGCAGGTGTTCTGGGCTATACACAAGAGAGGCCATCCTTTCCCTGGGTGATAGTGTCCCAGGCATGATCCAGAGGAACAGCCTCTCACCAAAGCGTCCCCCAGATGGAGTGGTACTACAGCCTCAGACTCACTGGCATGAATAATGGCTCTCCAAGCAGATGGAGCTTGGTAATGAATTGCTAAGCAGATCTGCAAGAGACACCTGCCTGCCAGCCGAGCCCCACCCCATCCCCAGCTTCTCTCCTTGCCACCCTTCCTTCAGCGGCAGGAAGTTCCAGGTGCATCCACAGCTCTGCTCCTCTCTAGAGAGAAGGCCCTGACTGACTATTCTATGCCTGGTGATTGGAGAGACACCTCACTGACTTGGTGGCAGAAGCTGCCTTCCCTGTATGGCTTCATTGTCCTCTTTCATCATGGGGTGGTGTGAGTAGGAACCAGGTCACTCAGCAGTGGCCACTCAGCCACACCTGTTTCAGTCTTGTTTACACATCTCCTCTGCCAGGGACTAAGAGTCCTCTGGGTGCCCAGCAGATGTTCTGCAGTGCTATTTTTGTAGATAAAGCACCCCCACCACATGCACGCCTTTTTTAATATGTCCTTCAAGGATACCCAAACAGCTGTCTTCCGGGCTTCTAAGTAACACACTCCTCCTTAAATACCAGTCTACATCTGCAACTGACCTCAAACCTGATACCCCGCTCTATTTCTCTGGTCCCAACTCTTTCCTCAGGATGGTGCCAGAGAAGTAGAGCTGAAGATGCTTTCCTGATACCACAATAACCCAGAAAGCTCTGGCCTCCCCTCACAGGGAGCCTCTGTCTTTTCCCTCCACACAGAAATTCTGGTACCCGAGAGGTCTTGCTCACCCCAAAGGAGAAAGAGAAGTTCTTAGACACTTAAGCCATCCCCTCTGGCCTAGGTGATGTCCATTTCCTATCTTTGTCCTAGCTCTCTCAGGTCTTTACTACCCACAGGAGCTCAAAGGTTTATCTTTAAAGTGTTTGCTTTGGGAACAGAGGGGTCAAGAGAGTTAGAGGGCATGTGGTACCCAGTCAGGGAATGTTCCAGAAGGAGGAAGTCAGGTTCACAGATCCTGGTGAGAAACCGTATACTGGACAATTGAGCCACTGCTTCCCTACTGTGCCACAAAGCCTTTTTCTCCATCCCTGAACTGCCATACTTGGGGCATGGCTGAGCTTGGATTGTCTAAGGTGCATCTCACCTCTCACTTAGAGCAGATGCCTTCCCGTTGTTGAAGACATGGGTGATGTGAGTAGGGTCAGGGTACAACAGGGGTCATGTGTGGCATACCTGCTTCTGGTCTTGTTTACAGGTGCCATGCCTACAGGGATCACAAGTCCTGTGTGTGTGTGTGTCCACACCTTCCTTGCAGTCCTCCTTGCCTGTCTCCATCTCTGTCCCTCACATTTGGAAACTGAATCCACCTATGTTGATCTGTATCTTGTCATCATGATGTCCCTGAAACGAAATGATTCCAAATCCTGTTCCCTGGGTGACTCTGGGTTCCAATTGGCCAGAAGAGGAGCTGGTGTAAGTTTAGACTCTACTGGCAAAGTGGAAATCATTGCTCTGTGAATGCTGTCAGGTGGACACAAGGAGGGACAGTGCAGAAGCACCTGGTGGGGACTCTACTTGTCCTCACGCACCTCTGCCAGAAGCAAGACATGTAGCTCTGGAGACCGGACGGTAGTAGCTTCCTACAGATCTTTCTCCAAACACCTCCACCACAGCCCTTCTTCTCCATTACCTTGTATTTCTTCCCAGGTCTTCCACTTTCCCCCACCTTCTCTTTTCAGCACTCCAGCCAGGGTAACAGGTTCACTCTGTCCAACTCACCATGGCCAGGACTGCAGGGTGACAGCCTAAAGGCAACCTTAGGCTTCCTGGGGCCAGAAATGGGGAAGAAGTAAAAGTCATCAGGGAGACCATGGCACAACAGACAGTTTTATTCTGCTGTACATTCGAATAAAAGAAAATACACTTTCTGCTTGCTGTCATCAAAATTTTTTGTTTTGTTGTTGCTGTTTTTTGTTTTGTTTTGTTTTGTTTTGTTTTTTTGGTTTTTCGAGACAGGGTTTCTCTGTAGCTTTGGAGCCTATCCTGGCACTCGCTCTGGAGACCAGGCTGGCCTTGAACTCACAGAGATCCACCTGCCTCTGCCTCCCGAGTGTTGGGATTAAAGGCGTGCACCACCAATACCCGGCGTTGCTGTTGTTTTAATGCAAGAATCCTTTCATGAGGCCAGCAGTTAACTACTGAAACTTGTTAAGGTTTCAGAAACTATGATAAAGTAGTACTCGTGGCTGAAGTGACAAATTCTGACATCCACTGGGGTACCACATGTGTCTAGAGATGTTGCCCTCAATAGTAACCATAAGTCTACTTGAAGTGATCTGGGCTTCAGAAGTGATCAAAGGAAGAGGAAGACAGAGGGGCCACAAAGCCAAGTCATCCAGACTCCTCCTGTGGGGCGTGAGGAAGAGGGTTGATGTGCCAAGAAGTGGGTCTATCTATTTCTAGAAGCCATGCCCCAGTCTGGTAACCAGCATGACAACCTGTTGTGGCTATAAAGACAGTGTGTCAGGTGACAGATGGGCTCCAATACTCCTGGTGATGGTGATGTTACCTGGTACACTGGGAAGGGCCTCTGCTGAGGGGGCCTTGAGGAGCAAGGATCAGCAAACAGGAAGGGAATAAAATGTCTCCTACCAGCAGTGAAGATAAGGTTTTTATAGGGGGCAAGCAGGCCCGGCAAGGTTTTTATTTTTGCCCCAGAACAAAGAAGTCATTCTTTTCCTTTGCCGAGGGTGAGTTGGGGGAGGGGCGAGCGAGAATCCTCTTCCCTACTCAGGAAACCAAGGCAGAGAAACTTTCTGTCCTCCACTCATGAGGGAACTCAGTCCACCTGCTGAGGTGACACTTGGTGCAGGGTGTGCTTGTGATTTTTCCGAGGGCCTCTCCAGGGATTATTGTTCTGAATCCAGTAGAGTTACCATTTGTGAATGCTACAGTAAACATGGTTAAACAAAAAGCCCGAAATTTCCTCCAATAGTCCGGGTATGAGGATGCTGTATCTGTGTCATAGCTTGGGGATCCAAAGTTCTCCCATCCCACCTTCAATGTGGAGAAAACAGCTGGATTTCAGGTATTAGTAAGCTCCCGTCAGTTGCAAGGCTCAGAGGAACAGATGGAGACCTGAGTCATACCATCAGCAGAGCTCACACGTGGCCCCTGTCCTCAGCACAGAGCCCAGTCAGCCATATAGAAATCACTATCAATCTCTCTATCTCTAACATCTCTCTCTCTCTCTCTCTCTCTCTCTCTCTCTCTCTCTCTCTCTTCTCTCTCTCTCTCTCTCTCTCTCTCTCTCTCTCTCTCTCCATTCCATTCACAGGGGGTACTTCATTAAAAAGAACTAAAATAAAAGTGCTACTCACCCCAGCAAGCATGCCAAGTGCTACAATGATTATCCTGGGGCTAGGCACACACAGTGGGACATCCGTAAAGTGACTGAAAGTCTCTTCTCTGTCTCTTATCAGAAAAAGAACAGGCATCTAAGGAATAATGAAATAAAAAAGTTTAAAGGGTGTAGATCCAGGTGGCAGAGGAGATAGGGAGGAACTGGGAGGAGTAGGGGAGGGAGAACCAGAATGAAAATATATTGTATGGAAAAAAATCTATTTTAATGAAAGAAAAATCTCATAAAATATACCTCCATTTTCAGTTATTTGTGTGGATTGTGCACAAGAGAGAGAGTGTGTCATTTGGAGTTGTTTTCTTATAATGTTCTCAGATTCGGTTCTTAAAGTAAATGAGTTTTCATTTAAAAGGAAAAAAGGAAGGAAGGAAGGAAAGAAGGAAGGGAGAGAGTGAGGGAGGGGAGGGGAGGGAGGGAGAGAGGGAAGGAGATCTCCTTTTTCTGACAACTCCAAAGAAGCCAGAGTGTAGAGCAAGAGGTGGATGATGGCGTTGGTTCTGCACTGTCTTGTTAGTCTAGGGGATCTCATTAGAAATGAGCTCACCCAGCTACATAGTATTATGTGATCCTGAAGAAAAAAGTTCTAAAGGTCTAGGGTGTACAGTTCCGGCAGACTTGAGTTTGGTTCCCAGCAACCTCATGGGGTGACTCACAAGTTCTTTTAACTCTAGCCAAAATGGATCCAATGCCTTTTCTGGCCTCCATAGTCACTGTACTCATATACATAAACCCACACTTTGATGCTCACATACTCATAATTTTGTTTAATTTTTTAAGTTAAAATTAAAAAGGGCATTGTCTTCTTCACACTTTAAATTAAATGTGAAGGTAGACTATTGTTTTCAAATAAAATAGTTTTCTGTTTCATCTAGGTGTTTACTAAGACAGCTGGAGACTTTAATGGCTTTCAAATGATTTTTCATTGTCATATGCATTGTAAGGAATATAAGGCACTTGCTTGGTTTTTTGGGTGCTAAAGATGAAAACTAGGACCTCAAATATGTTAGGCAAATGTCTTGCCATTGTGGTATACACTGAGCCACAGCCTTTTGGATTTTTTTCAGGGAGGGGTAATTAAATAACTTTATTTATTCTGGAATGATTTTTAGACTGTAATTGCAAACTAAGTAGACAGTTCTGGGACACTCTAGGAGACTCCAGCAGGTTAACATTCAGGTGTCAAGCTCAGAACACATCTTCACTGCCCTTTTCTGGCCTCCATGAAGGAACTCAAGATTGCAGGCAGAATTTCTTAGCCCAGTGTTCTTCATAGATGCTCACTTCTATGACTGAAGTTTTTAACCTTTATTTTTAGCCATGGATATGTATCTATGTGAGTGGAAGCCTGAGGCATTAGACCCCTGGAACTGAAGTTACAAGTAGTTGTGAGCCCCTCAATATTGGTTCTAGAAATCAAACTCATGTCTTCGGGAAGAATACTATGCACTCTTAACTGCTGAGCCATCTCTCCAAGTCCTCATATGAATCAATTTTTTACCCAGATTGTGCAGCCTATAGATTCTTTGAAACTATGTGCTGAAGTTGATATAATTAAACTTTTTAATAACACAAACAAGCCTGAGTCTGCTTTTTTCTATAAGCTGCACTTAGATGTGAACCTTAAAAATCACTGTTTTGTTCTCTCTGACTTTATGATAAGTTGGGTTATAATTTTAAGCTAAGAGATGGATGCTAGCTAGTCACTAAGCTTATCAAATGTCTCCTTGGGTTTAAATATGGATATCTCCACATCACAACGCATTTAAAAACAGAGCCATTTAGTTACGAGGACAAAACCAAAACAACTGTGGGAGGTAACAGGAGTGAAATCTCATTGGTAAACTGTGTAAATCTCCCATGGCCTTTTATTTCCCTAGTATAAGAACACACGGCCTACAGTACATTAAGAGCACTGTGAAGGTTAATTGAGATAGGAGCTCTTGGCCAGGCCTGAAGACTTGCTGGCTGGGGCTAGCCTGTCTGGAGCCAGACTGACTGAGACCAGACTGGCTGAGACTGGGCTCCACCAACAGGTTTCCATAACACAGGGAAGCTTCGGGACAGCTGCCCCTTGGGCTCAGAGTCAACAGTGCTGACTAGCAGTCAGAGGTCAATATGTATGCCACGGTTTCATCACCCACCAACCAGTGATCTAAGGTCATCCCAAAACATTTGATCTATAAAATAGTTATGGGCCATGAGGGAAAGTGGTACCTAAGAGTGACCAGGAGAGAAGGAGATGAATTTATACAGTGTCAGAATGATTGTGTGTGTATGGGGGCAGGGGTAGTTCTTACAGAACTCTCGTGTTGCTAGCCTACGTCGATGATCTGCTTCTCTAAGTCCATGGGAGGCAGCATGAGATATGTTTAGCTGGCCATGCCCATATCCCTGGCCTCTTGGATCGACTGCCCTTGAGCGACCTGAGGCCTATCAGCCTTGTGAGTGACAAAGCAATTAAAATACCAGAAACGCTTATAGATTTTAAAAGCATGGACTGAACATCCTTCACCTTCAATGTTCCAAAATCTGAGTTTTCAGAATGTTATCCCACTGCCACAATCTGGAAGCTATATACCTGACCTCATGTGACAAGTCTCAAATCTCAAACTGCAGATGTGACAAAAATATGTCAAGTCACCTCTAGACTGACTATGTGGTGAGTGCAGCATGTAAAGCATGAGAGATTTTACCTCTGGATACGGGACCACATCCACCAGATGGCTCACTAAAAATGTGAATTTCCCAGCACCCCTGGAAAAAGTCAAAATCCCTAATCTTTGAGACCCAACCATTACAGATAATTGTCCTTCATCCTGGATGTTTTTTAAGTCAACAATTGCATTTCTATTGAATGTGTATAACCATTAGGCCAGGGAAACAGAAGGCAGCCTGCTGCTCGCTTTTGCAATCCAGCAAAGTTGCATGGGTTACTGAAGGTTAGGCTGGAGATGATTGATGACCAAAAATGGAATCCCCAGTTACCCCATAGCTTGTGGGTGTTCTGTCCTGTCTTATACTTTTATGAACAATAAGTGTTGATAGACAATGAGCTCTAACTTGATCAATTTTTTCTATGTGGAGGCTGAAGATCTTGGGGAGCTTTGTCAGCCAAGCAAAGTCAACAGACTGACTCCCATCCAAGAGGCCAGGTCCTCAGCCCTGTGACCTCACCTCTCTGTGACCACCAGGTGAGCTTGGGTATCTCTGGCAACTGGTGGCTTTTGCAATGTTCCTGTTTACCTGCTCTATCAAGAAGGGGGCAGGGTGACAGTGCTTTGCAGGACATTAATAAAGATAAGAGAGGCCATGGCTACCAAACAAAGTTTTCAAAAGCCCTCCCTTGGTTTCCCGGGCTGCAGGGCTGCGAGTATAGACACACAGACCCACCCATGCGGGAACTATTACTGCCATCCGATTATTGTCATTGTAATGTCTATTCAGCTGCCCCTTTGTCCGTTCCTAGAGGGCAGGGACCGTGCCATGGGCTGCTTTTCATGAATTCATGCCTTCCTGCTTCCATTCACTCACCCTACAAACTTTTATTGAGTGCAGCCTTTGCTGGGTCTGCCACAATGCAGAGGACACAAGACATATCACCTCCTCATCCTTGGCAGCATGACCCAGCCTCGCTGTCAGCTGTCATCCTTCCTAGGCAATGGATCCCCACACAGGACACAGGCTGCAGCATCTGCAGCAGCCAGAAGGTCACAAGGCAACAAGTGGTATTGTATCATCTTCCATCACCACCTTCATTTCCTCCAAATTTCTACATGTATACAAGTTTCTCTTTTAAACATTAAACTAATAATTTCTTCTTCCTAATCCTGTTATTTTCAACCCCAGATTTTTCTTTCTTCATCATTCGGCTGCCCATTTGAACAATATAGGCAACACCAAGATACTGATGCTGCTTGGGTAACATACACAGGGGCTCCTGAAAACTGAGATTATTCCAGGAAGCTCTAACTAGAACCTGCAGAGAAACCCAACACAGGACAAAGGGCTCCAGGTTCAGAAGCATTGGTTATTATCAGGTCTGTTTCACAGGGGAGGAGGGGCTTGTCCGTAGCTCCCAGTCTGACCCATGTTTCCCATCTATACCCTGCATTGTATTCAAGACCACACTTGATTAAACACATTTCTGCCAGTTCTGGGCCTCAGATACATCCTTTGCTGGTATTCTCAGAACACACTTGGATGCTTTGGTCCTATTTAGGCTTCAAGACTCCAGCCCACCATGGAAGTCTTCTGCCTTTAAGTGCAGTCTTCCTTGTGACTATAGGAATAGCCCAACTATCTCTATTGTCAGGGATCCAGTTCCTCAGTCTCTGCCTGGAGATCAGTCTACTATCTGTTCCCTTCAGTGTAGGGTTCTCATCAGTCCACCCTACCCTGTCCTCACCAATGGCAGTAAGGCCCTTAGAAATAATTCCAGGCCAGACCTGATGGTACTCTATTTTTTTAAAATCTGCTATTGGCTGCATTATTTTTCTATGTTGTGTTATAATTTTCATTTGCTCATAGACAACAATGGCTTTAGCGTTCATTTTGAAGGCTGTGTTAGAATTTATAACCCTATCTAAATTATCACGAAATAAAGTATAGTGTCACAGGCCTGTAATCCCAGCATTTGAGAAGCTGAGTCAGGAGGAAGATGGTGAGCTTTGGCCAGTCTAGGCTTCATATATCGATAGTCTGTATCAAAAACAAGAGGGTAGGCAAAAAAAAAAAAAAAGAGGGTAGGCAGAAAATGGAGGAGGAAGTAGAAAAGGAAAAGAAAATGGGAGAGAACGAAAAGGAAGAAGAGGACGGAGAGGGGACAGTGGTAACAGCAATGGCCCTGTTGGGCATTAGCACTCTCAGCCACATGAAGGTTTTCACGAGATGCCATGAGGGCAGGCCCATTAATGGCAGGTCATTCCTGTCAATACCACAGGTTACATGTGTCCTTGTGTTTGAAGTTCCCTGAAAATGTTTCGTTCCAACCATGATGACTTCAGAAAATTGCAAATCAAAACTACAACTTCACTTCCAGACAGCCTTGAGTGGTTTTGAAAGAATGTAGAGAAATTAGAATGCATGAACCCTGCTATATAGAAAACAAATGGTGCCACAGCTATGGAAAAAGCAGCTGGGCAATTCTCTGCAATTCTACTGCTAGGCACACTGTTCACTGTCGTCAAACGCTAGAAACCATCCAAGTACCAATAGATGGATGTAATCATGAAAAGCACAGGGACACAATGAACAGAGAGAGAGAGAGAGAGAGAGAGAGAGAGAGAGAGAGAGAGAGAGAATAAACACAATGTGCATTTAACATTCTATTGCCTTTAAAAACATATACTTCACGCTAAAATTAACATTAAAGAATGGTAGGAAACCATGCAGGAAAATACTTTCCTGGCATTCCCAACAGTGACTGTCAGTCTGCTAGTATATTTCCATAGTGACTTCCTTTTGCCTGGAGACTTTGAATGGGATAATCTGAAGAGTTTCCCCTGTCTTGCTTTAAATTCTTTCCTTCATTCAAAATTTGAATTAAGCTTGTCAGGCTGCTTTTCTCTAAAAGGTGATTATTTTCCAAATCTCTAGAAAGATCCTGGGTACCTATCAATACATTATTTCCATTCATTCTGTCTGCTCTCAAGCAGAACTGTGTTTAGAGCACCACCATGGTGTAGGTCAAGTGAAGACAGGCCATCACGCAAGGCTATTAGCTGAAGGAATGGCAGCAGACACATCCCTCGGAATGACCTGTAGGCACTGAGTTGAAATGTTTTCAACTACTCCCACGTCACTGACTCTACTTAATGTTTGCCTATGGTCAAACCTAGTTTCCTTGATAGATAAAGCCTTGTCCTGGGAGTCAGTCCCAGGGAGGCCACAGCAGGCAGCAACTGTGTTGTCAGCCCTTGTCTGCTGTCTGAGGGCAGGGACTGAAGGTCCATTTCAAGGATGGCTCTGATGGTTGAGCTGATTCCTGCAGATAACATTGTGAAGGTATATCTGAGAGAGCCACAGTTTCATCACCTCTCAAAATGGATAATGCGGGTGTGCAAGGGAAGTCATCAAAGCAAGGCAGGCAAGACAGGAAAAAAAGGAGAAATAGATTAATGAGAATGCTGATTTATTGTTTTGAAGATTAATTTTATTAATTTTGAAGATTAATTAATATATTTATTAATATATATGTGTGTTTCTGTGTATGAGTATGAACATATAAGCACAGGTGCCTGTGGAGGCCAGAAGGTATTGGATGCTTGGAGCTGGAGTTACAAGGAGCTGTGAGCCACTAGTACTACTGAGTGCTGATTATATTGCCTGAGTCCTTTGCAAAAGAAGTAAGGGTTGTTGACCACTGAATCATCTCTACAGCCCCAATTTCTTAAAAATACACTTTTAAACAAAGTTTTGACTGTTAATTATTTTTTCAAAACTCTAACAGTGGATAATTTCATGAGGTCATATATGTGGAAACATGGAAAAGCCATTATTTAACTGTTCTAGAAATATAGAAACATTACATCCAAGTAGTTCAGCCAAATACTTAATTAACCTAATCTATAATCTCCTGACAATGTGAGAATTAGGGATTTGGGCAGAAAATGTTTTATATGTCTAAGAGAAAGACAAAACAAATCTCAATTTAAGGTTAGCCAAGAAAGAATGAAGACAACAATATTTACAAGGTTTGAACAAAATTTCTCCCAGTGAAGGTGAAGACCTTGGCTTTGACATGTGCTAACAGTAAGGACAGACAAGCAGACACCAGTCCTGGAGGTCCCCTTTTAAAGATGTCCTGTGACTGAAAATATACCACATTCAGGGCAGTTATGAAACTGATACCACGTGCCAAGGGCTTCATTTTTTGTTGAGTAGATAGCAGGCACGCTGGAAGGGGACAATGTTCAGACAAAGGCTCTTCTGCAGCGGGAACAGGTACAAGACAGATGGCTTGTTAAATATTGCCAGCATGCTCGAGCAGTGCCATGCGGCGGTCGGAGCTGGGATAATGGTCACAAGGGCATTGTGCAGCAGAGCATCAGCTCAGTTAGCCTGCTAAAGCTGTTGCTTATCTTTGTTGGTTTTGCACAGATTAGAGCAGTTTCTCAGCTTTGAATGCAACCCCAGCTGCCCAGCAAAGCATTCGTGAAGTCTTGTCTGGATTCTTGATGCTGAGAGGGGCAGTGCAGATTATTGACACATGCACGGACTTGTTTTGCTCCCCACTGAAGTAACTTTTCAACCCATCAGAACTGGTCTTCACTCACTTGTGCAGGCAAAACACTGTTAAAGGGCAGTGGCCTTCTTGGGGGAACCTTGCCCTGTGGTCTTCAAAATGCATCTGGCGTGGATTGATATTTCCTATTAGGATTGATTTCATTTGCTACTCTTGCAGGAAGGGGTAAAGCCCCATTGTAAATTCCATCCGGTGAATCATGAGGAGGCAGTGGCTCAAATTAAGGGTGTTTGCTTTCGGAAGGGGCCCTCGGCTTCTTATCTTTATGTACAGAAGAAAATAGGTCTCAGCCTCCACACAGCCAGTGGAACTTACTGCTGAGGCCCAGTCCCTACCACCTAGGGCTCCAGCCTGCTCCTCTCTGATGTTTGCAGACAAGAGAGATAGGTAGGGAATTCAATGTCCCCTGAGTTGTGCCTGAAAAACCCAAAGCAAACTGGGCGGTACAGCCATGCTCTGGGTGTGTTAGGAAAGAGCATGGATGACTTAGGCAGTTTAGATAGTTTAGACAGGTGAGGCATTTGTGTCAGCTTTTATAGGTGATGCCCAGCTAGCAGCCCATCTTACTGTATTTACCTTAGACATCTTCCTCTGCCTTAACAAGACCATTTACATATGTATGCATACACACACACACACACACACACACACACACACACACACACACACACCCTACCTTTAGAACTAGGAAAATGATTCATCCTGCTGGACCTGGCCTCCCTCTACTTATCTCCACTTGGCTTTGGGTGTTTGTGGCATTGAGTCAACTCCAGGGCAGCTAAGCTCTGATCATGTTACCCCAGACAATCAAGGCCTTTTCTCTTCTAAAGACCTTTGCTTTGAGTTGTCAAACAGAAGAAACCAGAAGTGGGTGAAACACTAAACTCTGAGTTACACCATTTCTGGAATAGATAAAGGAGAAAAAGCAGAGGCTGAGAAGCACACCCCAACATTTTCTACACCATTTCAAGAAAACTACCACACCCTCTGTGCTCTTCCTCTTATCTCTCTTGGGTGTGCTTTGGCTCCCAAACTAACACAGGGAGCTCCTGGATACAAATGAGCTTCGTACTCAGTTTGGATTTGCGCAGGATCTTTGGATGCCCTGCTTGGATGGGAGGATGCCTGTATTTCCTGTCAATGTTTTTTCATTGTGGTTTAAATTGTGTTGAAGTTCACACCACCTATTTTTAAAATGTATTGGTGTAGCCAGTGCAGTGGCACACATCTGTCAACACAGCCACAGGAGACAGAAAATCACCAGTTTGAAACCAGCCTGGGCTACATAGTACGATTATCTAAAGGACCAAGGCCTGAGGATGCAGCCTTGTGGAAGACGGCTCTCAAACCATGCCGGAGGTCCTGGGTTTAATCTGCAGAGCTGATTAAAAAAATTTTGATGTATGGAATTTTACCTCACCTTTGTCTCTTTTCTTTTTAATTTAAATTTAATTTAATTTTTGAGACGGGTTCTCACTATACGGCCCTGACTGTACTGGATGGAACTTGCTGTGTAGACAAGGCTGGCCTTAAAGTCTCAGAGATCTGCCTGTTTGTGGAAAGACAGCACTTGGAATTAAAGGTGTGCCTGCTAAGTCTGGCTCCGTTCTTTTTTTTTTTTTTTTTTCTTTTTCCCTGATGTGTTTGAAATGCCTTTAGGACTTTGCTTTTTATTGTATCTATAATACCATTAATATATTAAAAATTATTCAAAACTTTAAGGGCTACTGTAGCAACAGATCAGAAAATTCAATAGTTGACAGTTCCCTTCTTGCTCAGTTCTAAGTATTTTTCAATACTATTAAATTTTCCTCCTCACTCCAGTGATTACATAGTATATATTATAGTTACTTTGGGTCCAAGAGATAGCTGAAGCTTTTTAATCATTTTGCTGATTTCTTGTGTGTGTGTGTGTGTGTGTATGTGAGTGTGGAGGGGGCCACAGAGGATAATCTCAGGTGTCTTCTGCAGATACTATCCATCTTTTTTTGTATTGATTTTCTATTTTGTTTCATTATGCATATTTATGTATATTGATCCCTTGACACTTTTCAAAGTTCTTTGTTCTGTAAGAACTTACAAAGAAGAAAAGTCTTGTAATGGATGCAAGCACTGGGTTAATATGTTAGATTGGTGCTGCCCAAACAAATATGTTACTAGCAACACACTCAGTTTCATATTTCTAGTGATACCATTAAAACATAGGAAGATATACATGAAATAAATTAATTTTAGTAATATATTTAATTTAACACAATATGTCCAAAGCAACACAATCCTATTACTCAATGTAAAAATGTCCATGAGACAAGACATGGTGGGATATGCCTTTAATCCCAGTACTTGGAGACAGCAGCAGGCTGGTCTACACAGTGAGTTCCTGGCCATCCAGGGCTATACAGTAAGACCCTGCCTCAAAAAAAAAAATCAGTGGATATTTTACATTGTTTTTTTTTGTTGTTGTTGTTGTTTTTTGCTTTTTCAAGACAGGGTTTCTCTGTGTAGCTTTGGAGCCTATCCTGGCACTGGCTCTGGAGAACAGGCTAGCCTTGAAGTCACAGAGATCTGCCTGCCTCTGCCTCCCGAGTGCTGGGATTAAAGGCATGTGCCACCAACTCCTGGCTACGTTCTTTTCTTAAGTATCAGAAATATTCTCAGAGTGTATCTCAGTGTGAATATGAGGTGTACCAAATACATTGGGTCTGTCAGTAGATTTCAATTTAAGTTTTCCAATACCCAAATGAAGTGCTAATCTTTTAGTGCGTGTGTGTGTGTGTGTGTGTGTGTGTGTGTGTGTGTGTGTGGGGGGGGGGGGGGTATTTTGTTTGCTTGCATGTAGGTGTACCACTTCTGCACTTGTGCCCACAGAGTCAGAAGTGCCTGTCTGATCCCCCAGAACTGGAACCACCCTATGAGTGTTGGGATCTCAACCTGGATCCTCTGGAAGAGCAGTCAGTGCTCCTAAATGCTGAAACATCTCTCTAGCCCCAAGTGTTGGCTTTTAATTTAAATTCAAGTTAAGTAAAAACTTTCACCTCTCTTGTGTTAGCTACGGTCAAGAGATCAGGAAGGAGCACATGATCTGCAGATGTAGGAGACTGGGTCCTACCAAGATACCTGGAAAACACCTAACATCGATGAGGAAGAAGGAAAGAGGCGCATAACTGCTAGACCCAGACAACTCCTGGGCTGCCTGGCTCTCTTTTTTCTCAACTATCTTTCCTGAATTCATTTTTGAGAGTCAACTAACTATCACCTCCCATGTGCAGCTTATCCATTGGGGTTTCAGAGATACCCCCACTGTCTTCATTTTCTTCATTCTTCATCTTGTCAGGAAAAGCTCCTCTCAGGGGGGAAAAAAAAGTTGTTTTCAAGTACATTTAAGTATTAGCCATACAAACTTAGTGTTACACAATTGTTCTGTGAAATTTGAAAACATCTATTTTCCAGATACACTATTGATCCACTTAAAAACAAGACAACAGAAAACTTAGTAGTTGAACAGAACTAAGCCCCTTTTAGAATCTCTATACTAAGATGTAAGATACTTATGCTAAAATATGCTAGCAATTTCTGGTTCTTCAGCTCTCCAGTTTCTCCAAAATAACATCGATGGAAAAGGAAGCAGTTGTCCTTTATCAGTGTACCTTGGATTCAAGCAATATTATATATTATGTTTAAATGTATTTTATATGCAATAAGAAAGCAAGTAGTGTCCTCAGCCATTTTTTTCGCCTTCACATATTTATGAAGGAAGATGCTTTTGGAGGCAATTTATTTTTAAATAGTTACAAGACCTTTATTATTATTGTTGTTTGTGAATTTTTGGTTTTTCTTTTTAAAGATTTTATTTATTATGTACACAACATTCTGCTTCCATGTATATCTGCACACCAGAAGAGGGCACCAGATCTCATTACAGATAGCTGTGAGCCACCATGTGGTTGCTGGGAATTGAACTCAGGACCTCTGGAAGAGCACTCGGTGCTCTTAACCTCTGAGCCATCTCTCCAGCCCTTTTGGAGGCAATTTTAATCCTATTCTTCTCCTTACTCATTTTGGGTTATAGCAAAAACAATTAATTTTGCTTGAAATTTTTGCTTTGTCCAACATATCTACTACTGTATCATTTTGTGTTATTTATTTAGATAGTGATATTCAACAAAGTCTAGAGATTCAGCAAGAATCAAAGAGATCTTATTAAATACTTCAATTTTCCCAAACTGATTCAGTGAAATGAAGAAAATCAAGGAACCTCATCCTCTAAGCTTGGGAATAGTCAATAAAATGGAGCTCACACACACAAAGCTTTGTTTCAAATGGGACACAAAAATTCTATCGCCTCGGTTTCCTTAACCACACCGACTCCCTGGGTCATGCCAGGCTCCAGGCCCGGTAGAGGAACTGTTTTTCTAGAAAACAAAACCCCCACTACTACCAAACATAAGCCATGAATTTATTGACTTCTCCAGCTTCTGGTAACACATGGCCTTCCACTGCAGCCATGTTGCTCACAACTGAATATAAAAGGAGGGATAGCTGGGCATTGGTGACGCACCGCCTTTAATCCCAGCACTCGGGAGGCAGAGGCAGGCAGATCTCTGTGAGTTCGAGGCCAGCCTGGTCTCCAGAGCGAGGGACAGGATAGGCTCCAAAGCTACACAGAGACACCCTGTCTCGAAAAACCAAAAAAAAAAAAAAAAAAGGAGGGATAATTGTTTAACTTAAGGCAGCCAGGGCATTCTCTCCAAGTTCCTAGGAGGCACTTTTTGTGTGTTGCTTTGCAACTCTCAGGATGAGCACAGGACCTCACATAAGCTACATAAACCCTCTACCATGAAGCTACAACGAGCCTTCGGTTTATTGAGAAGGGGTCTTGCTATGTAGCCCAGGCTGGCCTCAAACTCATGCTCATTTCTCAAGTGCTTGATCTACAGGGGTGCTCTACCATAACCAACAGCTATGCATACCTACAGACCTGGAGCTTGAGGAGAGAAGAGAAAAGTCCTCATGTTGCTTCTCAACTTAACATGTTGGTATCAGAGAAACACGGCAGCTTACTCAGGTGGATATCCTCTCATGCAAATGGAATGAGGATCCTGTCTCCTGGAACTCAGACTTACTATATATGGACTCAGGGAATCCACCCAGCAGACAATCTTACATGTGACCGAGAGTTAATAGATTCATGAGTCATTAGTAGGATTTCTTTCTCTCTTCTCTTTTTTTTCCTAAGATTTGTGTATTATGTATAGTGTTCTGTCTGCATGTATGTCTGCTGGCCAGAAGAGGGCACAAGACCTCATTACAGATGATTGTGAGCCACCATGTGGTTGCTGGGAATTGAACTCAGGACCTCTGGAACAGCAGTCAGTGCTCCCAACCTGAGTCATCTCTCCAAGCCCTATTAGTTGGATTTCTATTGCTGGTCTTAAAAGTAATTCAGTCAAAGTACTGGAACTCAGGCTACAGTTCCAGAAATTCATTTATTATTAAAGGAAGGAAGGAAGGAAGGAAGGAAGGAAGGAAGGAAGGAAGGAAGGAAGAAAGAAAGAAAGAAAGAAAGAAAGAAAGAAAGAAAGAAAGAAAGAAAGAAAGAAGAGTTTGGTGAAGGAGATGGCTCGGAGGTTAAGAGCACCAGATGCTTTTCCAGAAGACCTAGATGAGAGTTCCAGCACCCACATGGCAGCTCACAATTGTCTGTAACTCCAGTCCCAAGGGATCCTGTGACCTCTTCTGGGCACTGAAGGCACATGGTACAAGACATACATGCTGACAAAACATCCATACACATTAAAACAAGCAAATATATAGTTTTTTCAATGTTTAAAAAAGAAGGACTTTCACAATTTAGGAATTTTCTCTTAACCTTCACTGTCCCATACCCACTCTGAGATGTTCCTAAGTAAGAAATACACATTATGTTTTAATGGCCTAATATAAAAACAGAATACAAAATAGGTCTTGAATATTTTTACATTGATTACATATTTATATAAGTTTTGGAAATACTAGGGAAGTGAACTATTTAAATCAATGTCATTTTAACTATATTCTTAGAGGCTAGAGATGTAAGTCACTTTCCTTATCAAATATATTCACTCATTTGTAAAAGCAAAATTGTCAGTCTCATAGAAGAGACCAGTTGTGTTCCTCATGGTTCATTGTTGTTTCTTAGTATCTAAGGAAACTTGGGTCATGGGGATCACAACATGGATAGACAGGGAGGATTCTTCCTAATGTTCAGTGACTCTGTAGGATGACTGTAGTCCATGGCCATCTATATTTTAAAATTGCTGGGGTCTTTTTAGTTCAAAGATCTCTATCAAGCCAAGTATGTGGCTCATATCTGTAATCTCAGCATTTGGGAGGCTGAAGCAGCAGGATTTCCATAAGTTCAAGGACATCCTGACCTACATAATGAGTTACAGGTCAGCATGGGCTATAGAATGAGAGTCTATTCCCCAAAAGGAAAAAACAAAATTCCTAACACATTGAAATAATAAATGTTTGAAGAGATGAAAATGCAGATTAGACTGATTTAAATTATTATATTGCACCCCAGAAGTACATACAAATGTTACATTCCAGTGAAGAACTACCATTTATTTATTATTAATTTAGTAAGAAAGACATTTTCTACCAATATTTTAACAACAGCCCACATTTCTGAGTTATGTCTTCTACAAGCAGTTTGTAGACACCTAATTGTCACTCAGGTCAAGGAATTTGTACCCATTCATCCATTTGATACCTTTGTAAAATGACCGAGAACACTGAAGACATTGACCTACTGAAGACATTGACCAGTTCTTTAAAAATGGATAGCTCAGGCTGGGCGTTGGTGGCTCATGCTTTTAATCCCAGCACTCAGGAGAAAGAGGCAGGCAGAACTCTCAGAACTCTCAGAGTTCGAGACCAGCCTGGTCTGCAGAGCGAGTGCCAGGATAGGCTCCAAAGCTACACAGAGAAATCCTGTCTCAACTCGAAAAAACAAAAAACAAAAAACAAAAAAAAAAAAATAGAAAAGAAATGCATGGCTCATCTCACAGGGAGAGACAACCACTAGCAAATATGTGAATTTCAGAGCATGCCCAAAGCCCTGAGGGCTGTGAAAAGAATAAATCAGGCAGAGATGTGGGTGGTAGGCTAGCATTTGGTATTTTCATTGACAAAGAAGCACTGGGTCAGACATGAAGAAATGGTGTTGTTAACCTGAGTGGGTGGTAAGCCCTCTGGATAAACACCTGGTGGGGGTTGAGCCCGTGAGATTGGGAGAGAGGAGCCCCGTAAGGATATTCCCAGTGGGATAGTGGCTGTCTCAGTTTCATGAAATGGGGTTGAAAACACACTCTAGAGTCAAGGAATAGCCAAACCCAGAATTGACAAAAGCTGCAGTCTCTTTGGAGCCAGGAAGTAGGTAGTAAGGCTGTCTGAGGATAGCACTTCTGGAAGACAGCATTAGAATATGAGATGTAACAGAGCTATGGAACATACATCTCTTCCTTGCCTGGCAGTCATGACTTCTGGGGTTTGGGGCAGAAAAAGCAGGATGTGGTCAAGTTTTCGTCTTTAAAGGGCAAGCCACATGGTTATATGAAGAATTGATTAGAAAGAGGATAAAGACATGAATAGAAGCCTTGGGAAGCTATTAAAAACCACCTAAGATGCTGCTGAAGGTTTACCTTAAGAGAATTGAAAGTAAGGAAAGGACTGACGGGAAAGATTTTTTGTTTTGAAATCTTCATAGAAATTAGTAACTAATTGAAAGATAGACTTTACAATATGTAGGAAAGAGAGCTGAAAATGACCCTTGTGGTTTCTGCCTTGGGAGCTGTGGGCAGTGCTTTCATTAACTGGAGAGGAAGTGGGGAGGGAAGAAAATGGCTTTAAGCATACTGGGTTGAGGACAATCTTATCTTGGATTCCTCCAGAAGCTCATTTGGGGGATAGGGGGAGCATGCTGAGATTTCAATGTGTCCCTCAAAGCTTGTATGTTTTTGCAAACTCAACCACCAGTATAGTGGAAAGTGGAGCTTGATAGGAAGTATCTGGGTCCTAGGGTCAGAACTCTCATTATCAATGCCTTTATTGCAGAAGTTAGTTCAGTATGTAAGTGTGGTTTCTGCAAGAACAATGAGTTTGGCTCTCTCTCCCTCACTGTTTGCCCTTTCATTGTGTGAGGGCACAGCTAGAAGGTCATCACCAGACACTAGCACCTTGATCTTACACCTCTCAGCCTCCCAAAGTGTGAGAAGTGAATGTTTATTTTAATTCTCTAGCTTCTGGTGCTCTGTTACAGCAGCACAGAATGGAGGGTGCATACGTGAGCACCTTACCTGGAAGAACACATCATGAACCAAGTTGACGAGAAGCAGGACTGGGAGGGAAGGCATGTGTTCTGATAAGCACAGAAGTTGTTGCTACGCCCTCTGCCCTCTGGGGTTGGTCCTGATGGAGCCCGAGGGAGGTGTTCATATCTGGTGTTTTCTGATGCAGAAGTCTGGCAAGGCTGCTAGGAGGAAGCTGGCAGAGTCTGCATTTGAATGAAAAAGGCAGTTCCCAGTGGATGTGTGTAAGGTCCCATAAGGGCCCCACCTAGATCAGCTTGGGAAGATGCATTACGTGACAGGCAGTGAGGTCACTAGGACACTGACATTTTGGCTCACATTTGCTAGAACCTTTTCAAAATGGTGTTTTTCAAATATCCCAAACAGGAATGCTATCCCCAGATGTAAAAGTAACTAGTGCATGGATCTGCCTCTCCCTGGAAGCAGCAACTAGATGAAACTGGATTGAGCTTGTGAGTCAACTGTTCCTCCTCAATAAAACTCTCTGTTCTGATGTACAAACCCCCCACCTCCAGAAGGCTAGTCTTGGTGCCACATGTCCTTAGTCCCAGCACATAGATCTCTGATTTTGAGGCCAGCCCCATCTACCTATGACATTTCAGACTAGCCATGGCTACATTATAGTACCCTGTCTAAAATAATAATAATGACAATAATAATGATGATGAATAAATAGCTAAATGGAAATTTTATCCCTACTGAGACAGGGTCTCTCTGTGTAACAGTCCTGGTTGTCCTCAACCTCATTTGTAGACCAGGCTGACCTCAAACTCACAGAGATCCACCTGCCTCTGCCTCCCAAGTGCTGGGATTAAAGGTGTGCACCACCACTGCTGAGCTAAAATTTTATTTCTTAAAAGCAATCCTATTCTATTAAACAGTGAGGCTCCATAATAAAGTCCAGTTTTGTGCAGGGGAAACAAAGTTCTGTCCCTATTATGGGCATTCTTGAAACTGATTTGCTTTTTCATTTAGATAAAATACTATAGAGAAAATGGGGGGTAAAGAAAATACAGAAATCCCTGTCTTTTATAGCAGGACTCATGAGAAAAGGGAGTTCTGGAATGCAGTGTTAAGCAGAGGTAAACACTCCTGCCTTGTCCTTTGGGCCACCTCTGTCCAGCCTCACCTGTCAGCTACTGACCTACAACAGGAAGCTTACAAAATACTTTCAGCAAACATTATATTCTCCTCTGATATCTCTGACAGGTCTAAGCCCTATCTTCCCAACCTCTGTAGAGGCTTGAAAACATCTTACACTGCAAGCTAGGTTCAAATTCTGTTTCGTGCATTAGTAGTGTATCCTAGTATGGGTCCTTTGGCCTCTGAAGCTCTCAACTTCTTTATCAATACCGGTGATAAGATCCCCCTCACCAATTGCAAAGGTAGTGGGGCTGGGGAACAGGAAACCACCACACACATTCAAAAGCTCTTGACCTCATGGAGATTAGTCTAGAATGCCTTCTGCTCTTGTCAGAACTGGAGAGCATTTCTAACTTCCTCACAGCACTGACTGAAAAGCATAGATAACTTGCAGTATGGAAGAAGACATTCCACTCTCAGTTCCCACATCATGCGGCTCACAATGACTCAAAAAGTCGAGAGGCCCCACTGTATTTTGTGTTTCTGGAAAAGCCCTGGATCCTTAGGAGGCCCAGAATTCTAGTCCCACTTGGCCCTCTTCCCAGTGCACCATAGTTGAGCGGCTTCACCTCTGGGCCTCAGTCACTGCATCTGGAAAAAGAATGAATGGCAGGTTGACTCCTCGAGCTCAGAGCATCTGTGAACCTGCACTTCAACTTTCTGAATATCACTCCAATTACTTTGGTTGACTAAAGAACAAAGGTGCTGGAAGCTTCAATATATATATATATATATATATATATATATATATATATATATATTCTCCTAACTGTACCAACCATCCACTCAGAAGACACTCAGTGTCCTCAGTGAGGACCTAATCTACCTTACGGATGACACCTTTAATTTCTTCTGCTGGTGTCCCTAGAGAGAACAAGAGAAATAGGCACCCTGGTGGGATGTCATTTCCTAATTTCAACAAGAGGTCCTTTAAACTAACCGAGGAACTGTTTAACTTTCAACTTAAGGTGAAATTCCAAATCATCAAACAAGGGGAGTGAATGAACAAAGCACTCCTCCTAACCCCCCCCCTGTGGCCTGCAATGGCTGCTAGGAGGACTGAAGAGGTAGATCACTGTCTGCAGTAAGAAAACAACAACAAGGTGACACCCTATGGAAGGCTTCACCATTCACGGGCAGCAGAAAGGATATGTGATAGGTAGGGTTTTAGTTGGGGAGTGGTGGTGGTTTTAGTTGGGGGGTAGTGGTAGAGGAGGACAGGAGGGAGAAGGGAACTGGGATTGTCATGTAAAACAATCCTGTTTCTAATTCAAATTTTAAAAAGTTAAAAAAAAATAAATGTCATTACTTAGGCATAGTGGCCTACTCCTATAATCCCAGGACTTAGAAAGTTGAGGCAAGAAAATCATACATATGAGATAAACCTAAACCACACGGTGAGTTCTAGTCAACCAACTACAGAGAAGACAGTGTAGCAATGAAACCAAACCAGAAAAAAAAAAAAAGCAATAATAACAGTAATACAGTAAAAATAAAGTTGTTTAGCACTAGGCATTATCTCAGAAGTGTAACACTTGTTTAACATGTCCTGGGTACAATGCCCACTATGATAAAATAAAAGTGTTTAAATAAATGTCATTCGGGATCTAACTAATGGATACACACTCCCTCTTTGTGTTTTTAGTCACTCTGTCTTCAATTTTAAGACATTTCCTCCATTCCATTGGCCTGCCTCCCACCACGCCCCAGGAGAGCATATGTCAGATGGAATGGTCGTGGCTGAGAGTGGTGGTGGCTGTGAGTCAGGGACATATGGTGTCCCGGACTGTATGTTTACTCTTGTACCTGGAGAGATTAGTCAGCCTGAGGCACAGCATCAGCCCAGATGCCATCTGGCTGTTCCCAATGCAGGCTATAGGTGAAAAGTCATCCTTTATACCTTAACAGGTAGGCAGAGCTCTCAGCCACCATGGAGCGGGTACTTCATGCTGCAGCCCCCGGTCAAAGCACGCTACCCTTGTACCCACCAATAGGAATAAGGCAGGGTTATAATTCTTGGTGATGGTTCCTGGGTTCTGAGGCTACAGGTGGATTCTGGAACCTTGTATGCAAACCTTACGGATTCCCCAGGTATTAACTCTCTCCAGCCATACCTTTCCCTAGGCATCTTCAGACCTCCATCAGTCCGAGTTAGTGGACTCTGCCCTTTACAGCAGAGCTTCCTAAGTTCAAAGACTAGACTTTGGTCCCCATCTGCCTGCTTTGTGGCTCTGCTCTTTGGGTGTCCAGTAACTTTTTTCAACCTTCCTTTCATCTTCCTGTCTTTGTCTGCTAACCGGCAATACTCACAATGGTGTTGCCTAGGATTAAGTGTCTGAAAAAATCTATACAAAGCACCTGCATGGGGTTGGAAGGACAATAAAAGTGAGTCCCCTCCCACCTTGCTTGGGTACATGATTTGACTCTCCTCAGCTGGAGATACCTTGGGGAAAGGAGATCTGGTGTGTAACTACCTCGAATCTTCTGTGACCAGCAAAGTTCTTAACAAGATGATTTTAAATGTGGCTTGTCTGCAATCCCAGCATGGAGGAGGCTGTGGCAGAAGGATTACAAGATTGTGACTTCGAAAGCAGCCTGGGTTTCACAGTCAGACCCTGTGTGATGGCTCCGCAGGCATCAGGCCCATGTCTGAACCACAAGAATAATGGTGTGCTGAAGATTAAGCCCCAGGCTCACTATAGCCTTAGCCAGTGACTACAGAAAAAGGAGCTAAAGTCTTAGAGGTACCTGGTACTCCATGAAAGACTGAAAGTGGAACAAGGTGGAGAGGGAGCATTTCTAATTCCAGCACACTGGAAGCTAAAGCATAGAGCACAAAAATTCAAGGCCAGAATGGGTGATCAGAAAGACTTTGAACCAAGAAGGAGAGGAGAACAGGGAGGAGGGGAGGGAGGAGGGAAGAAGGTTAGGGAGGAAGGGAAGGATGAAGGGAAAGAAAAGATGACAATCACACCCAACTCTCTGGGCAGGAGCTAGAGTTTTATAGGCCTGGAAAATGTGGTTCTGGCAAATTCTCCCTGTGTCTCCATCCTGCCAGTTCATTCTTACATGGAATCTGCAAGAGAAGTATAGCCTACCAAGCAGAGAAGGAAGTCAACCCTAACCAGACATTTTATAACTGATACAAGAAAATGGAATTTTCCATCAGTTCTTTTGGGAAAATATGGTAAGTACAGGTTGCAAATTCTGAGAGTGTCTTAGTTTCCACTAGCCCGATGATGCTTATGGGAGGATTTTTGTTTCTGTGAAGAAACATATCTCTAAAGTCAGGGGTGAGGGGATGTAGCTCTGTGGTACAGCATGTGCCTAGCATGTGACAGACCTTGGCTTCCATCCCCAAACTAAGGAACAAGAGACCCTGCTTGAAGCCCCTATCCTTCTCCAGCCACGATCACCTAGCTCACACAATCTCACCGGGCTCTTCCTACTCAGAAACTTCCTCTGGCCTGCTGTGGAAATTAACCCCCACATTGGCCAGCTTCGGAGAAATCAATGAGGGCTGGAAGGGTGGACTTTGTTAGCCTGTGCTGTTCCAATGAATATTTTCGAGCTTAAGGAACTGACTGTCCAAAAATCAAATTCATTGATTTTTCCAAAGGGCAAGTACAAGCAGATGGCCCTGTTCAAAAAGCCTCGGATGGCTTTCCAGCTCTCACTTTTTATACTACACATCCAACAGCTGCTCTTTTGGAGATGGGAGACAGACAGAAAGAAACAGACAGACACAAAGAGAGACAGAAAGAGAGAGACAGAGACAGACAGAGACAGTGCACACTTAGTTAGGTTGGTTCCTGTAGGTGTGCAGAAAGCAGAAGTGTTTTCCTGCAAGACACAGGAAATTTGTAGTTGCAAATACTATCTCTGAAGCCTTATGTCCTTGAGCTCAGCTGTGACTCCTCATGCTTGGAAGACCTTGTGACTATGATCTTGAGGGCTTGGTATTTGGGGGTTTCTGCAACCAAGACATTTCTGCCTGGTCAAAATGCAAAAATGCCAAACCATGAAAAGAAAGCCTTTCTTTGTGTGTGCAATTTGGGAATCATGGCTAGGAGTAGCCAGAGAAGGCCCATTGTCAATGGCAATGGCTACCTGAGTACGTATGGCACACACTCACAATCACAGCATTTGGAAGGAAGGGGCAGGAAGATGGAGGGTTTGAGAGTTCACAGTTACTTTAAACTACATTGTGAGTTCTGGGTCAGTCTGGGCTATATAGAGATAGATAGATAGATAGATAGATAGATAGATAGATAGATAGATAGATAGATAGATAGATAGATGATAGATGGGAAGAGGCAGGCAGGGAGGGAAGGAGGGAAGGAGGAGGGAAGGAGGGAGGGAGGGAGGGACGGAGGGAGGGAGGAGATAAAAGAAATACATAAGACCAGTTCCGGCATAGATGATCTCTCTGGAGCTCCTGAGATGAGTTTCCCAAAGTCATTGTATATATTTTGAGATGGGGGTTGGCTAGCTGTTTTTGAGACAAGGTTTTAGTGTTTCAGGCTGACTTGGAACTCCCTGTGCAGTTGAGGATGACCTTGAACTTCTGATCCACCTGCTAAGTGCTGAGGTTAAAAGTAGTGGCTGCCACACTTGGCTCCTGTTCAATGGTGCTGAGGCTTTGTTTATCCATCAGTAACAGGAAATAAGGATACTTTGTCTTTCTGCAAAGGCTCAGTACTTGTCAGAGCAAGGATGGGGGCAGTTTATCAGGCAGAGGCAGCTCCCCTACTTAGATGGCAAAGTAAGGTAGACCACTAAGCAAGGAAATGCAGCCTGTGAGAATCCCTAAAGATGCCTCTGCTTCAAGTCCCGGTCCCACTTCTACTTGACTCTCTACATCATCCTGAAGTTTAAAAGAGGAAAACACCATTTTAAGTGTGCAAGTTCACACAGGGCCCCAACAATGCCTCTTGCTTTTGCCAGTATTGGGTAAGAGATGATATGGTAGTTACTCAAGTCTGCTTCCTGTTACTGTGACAAAGTACCTGATGTAATTAAAATTAAAACAAGGAAAGTTTTGGCCAGGCAGTGGTGGCACACCTTTAGTCCCAGCACTCGGGAAGCAGAGGCAGGCAGATCTCTGTGAGTTCCAGACCAGCCTGGTCTACAAGAGCTAGTTCCAGGACAGCCTCTAAAGACACAGAGAAACCCTGTCTTGAGAAAACAAAAAACAAAAAAGGGAAAGCTTATATTGATTTGTGGAATTTACAGGCCATGGTCACTTGGCCCTGCTGCTTCTGCCTTATGGCATCACAGCCCCTCGTGGCAGTGGTGGAGATGGCCTGTTCACTTCAAGATGGGCAGGAAGCAAAGAGAAAAATAACAAAAGGGGCAGACTCTGGAAATCCTTTGACAGGTATAATCCAAAGGACTTGACTTCTTTTCACTAGCTCCAACCTATTAAGGCCTTACCACCTCCCAGTAATGTCTGGGACCAAGCTTTCAACATGTAATCCTTTGGGAGATATTTAGGGTCTATCATCAGTTGTGTTGGAATTTCTTTCCAGGGTGAGACACAGCCCTCCAGAACCTTCAGATCTGCCTTGCTCTGTTCTCTCCAGGAAAGCACAAAGCATTGCTGACATTCTGAGGCTCAACTTTGTCTCACTCCTCAGATTCAGATGGGTTGTACCATTAAAAAGGTGTTTGGAATTGAGTTCCCTTTTGTATCTTGTTTTTTGTGTGTATCAATCATGGTGTGTGTGTGTGTGTGTGTGTGTGTGTGTGTGTGTGTGTGTGTGTGATGGGGGATGTCCTTCTGTATATATGTTTCTGTTATTGGTTGATGAATAAAACACTGATTGGCCAGTAGCCAGGCAGAAAGTATAGGTGGGGCTAGACTAGGAGAATTCTGGGAAAAGGAAGGAGAGGCTTTGTAGGGGGAAGTTTCTTTTCTGCTACGTGTGTGTGTGTGTGTGTGTGTGTGTGTGTGTGTGTGTGTGTGTGTCTATGTCTGTCTCTGTGTGTGTGTGTTTGTGTGTCTTTGTGTCTGTGTGTGTGTCTCTGTCTGTGTGTGTCTGTGTGTGTGTGTGTGTGTGTGTGTATCTGTGTGTGGGGGGGGTGTGCACATGTGTGTGTGTGTTCACTAGAGATCAAATTCTGGGCCTTGCACATACTGAGCATGTACTGTACCATACAGCTGTCCTCAGACCTGCAGCTGGTTCCAGGTCCTCCATCAGCAGACATGGTTTCCTAGTTACCCTGACACATACTCCCACTCTCACAGTCTCAAAAAGTGCAGAATCACAGATACAATCAGGACCTGGAAGCGCCATAAGACCCTGTAGTGAAAAAGACTGTTAGGGGTGTGGAGTCAGGCTGTTTCATAGGATAGTGAAGCTTGTTCCCCAAAAGGGAAGGGGGACCATTCCTGCAAGAGCATGACTCAGCTGAGACCCAACAAATTACTGCCAATAGCACCCCTCCTTTCTGCATGACCCACCAGGCTCCCCAACATCTCTGATCACGTGGCTCATCATCTACAAGTGCACAAGTAATATCTGAGTTGCCCACATCTTGAGGATAATAACTGAGCAAGAAAACATACCTCAAAACATCTTTTAAAATAACTAAATTCTACAAAATATAACCATTATTATTATACGACATGAACTGTCTTGATTATTATGTCCCTGGAATACCAGTTGAAATCTGACAAATATTTCTCCATGAGTTAATTTCTACAAGCGTTTCAGAGACATGAGTTAATGCACCAATGTCACCTTACATGCATACATCGGTGTGTGTTACATATTCTTTCCAACTGTGCTTTACATTAGGGAGATCCTTGTAATAGGATACTGCAAGGGAAAATGTTATTCTAAGTGAACTCTGCAGTTTCACCATTATCTAGAAACAAAGAATTTACAGTCTTTATTTGGGAAAGTAAATAAGTGCATAATTACCAAAATGCAAAACAAAAAACAAATCAAGGACTGGGAATGTGACTCAGTTGAAACAAGGTTTGTTTAGCATGCATGAAGCTCTGGATTGGATGCCCAGTACCACTTGAGCCAGGCATATCAGCTAATACCTTTATCTCAACACTTGAAAGGCAGAGGCAGGAGGATTAGAAATTCAAGGGCATCCTTAGCTACATAGTGAGTCTGAAGCCAACTTGATATATATGAGACCCTGTCTCAAAAAGTAGAAGAAAAAAAAGTCAAAAATTCTGATGCAGTAAAACTGCCCATCCCCCACCCATATTCTGGAATGAATATGCTAGAAAGATATTCATTCTAGCATTGTTTATAGCAGTATATCATTCTCCACAAACTGTTCCAATTCCTTATGACACCTGACATTGCAGAGATGGTTGACACTCATTAAAGCATAGGAGAGAAGATGCCAGAGCCCACTGTGTGAAGCAAAGCAAACAATGGGCATAGGCTTGGCTCTGCTGATTATAAGTACAAAGGAAAGCAGAAAGGTGAGAGTGTGAACACCCAAGGAACTAATTGTCTAGTCTGGGGACTGGGGTTACAGCAGGAGCATTATTTCCTTTTGTGTAAGTCCTTCTTTTCATGTGGTTGGACTGCATTTATTTCTTTGTTTTAAAGCAAGAAAAAAAAAGATTTTTAGATTTTTATGATTTTGTTTGAGTGTTCTTAAAGGCTTGTATGCCCAGGGTCTGCTGGCAAGAACTGCTGAGCCCATTGTTCCAAGATAGCTGTGGCAGTGGCTTTGAACACAATAGTTAGCAGGTTAAGGAGCGCCAGCTGGGCAGCCTCCACACAGTCCTGGCCCCAGCCCCATTGTTGCCTCTGGCACTTCTGCAAGGGACCCACATCACCTGGCTTTGAAGTTGGGGTCACAGAGCGTGAAGGCTAGACTGGAGACTATGCATACAGCTTGAGGGGAAGGGGTGAAGTTGTCCAAAAAATTATCTGCATCAAAATGATCTGCCCAAAACCCATCAGCAAGAATGAGAGACCACCAGCTGAAGACTGCCATGTTATAGGCAGGGCAACTGAGCACAGGGTAGAAAGGGAGCCAATGAGAAGTTCCCCGGCTTTTGATGAACCAGCCCTTCCCTTCCACTTTAGGTTTTACAAAAGAGCTATAATTGCCCTTTGTTCTCAGGGTGGGACAAGTCAGGGTCACCTCCCAGATGACCACAGCTTTAGTTCCTGTTGTCCCAGCAGAGCCTGGTGTCAACTTTAGAGCCCCAATAGAACAGGAGCAGGCTGTGTTCTGGGCTGCCCAAACTGCAGACCAGACATTCATCCCCTACCTGTTCCTGGGTTAGCATTCATGGGAGGAGAAGTCCAAGGGTTGTGTTTGAATTTTGAAAAACCTCAGAGTCTTTCCAAAGAAGGTTCAGCAATAGTATTTTTTTTTAAAGTTTTTCTGTGTATACAGAGTTAGGGTGGTAAACATGTTAAGAAACCTAGGGCTTCTCAAGGGATTCACAGAGGTACAAGCCATGTACATATGCAGCAATGACAGTCTATAATGGTTAGGCACTCACCCAGTGCTTTCCTGAGCTAACTCATATATATGTGGTTCTCTCCCAGGGATGGGACTCAGGTTGTTAGGCTTGGCATCCACTAAGACATCTGACCATCCCATCCCACTTCCAATCCATCTTCAGGGGCCCAAAGCAAACATGCTAATGCTTTGCTTATCTTCTTTTGGACATATGTTTAGCAATAATAAATAAAACACAGTAATTTGCTTCTCTTGTGTTTGTATAACCTTAACTTCCAGAAAATACAAAGTTTCTACATTAATTTCATAGCCATCACTCTGATCTGATGGACAACTGATTTGAAAATGGGTTTCGGTCACTTGATTATTTCACAAATCCAAAGTCTCAGAGGTAGATTTATAGAGGCAAAAAAAAAGATAGGAGAGTTTCAAATATTTTTCTCATATAAGGCAAATTTTCTCCAAAGTTGTACTCATTACAAGACTGGATACTTTATTATCATTTAATATTGTGTCAAAGAGAACTTGGAGAAACTAATTAAATATACAGGTAGATAAGAATATAAGGAAAGACTGAGATTATAACTTAGTGGTAGTGTTTGCCTAGAATGTGCAATGTGATGAATTTATATTATATCATGTATGTGTATGTATACATATACATCTGTGTCTATGCATACATGTCCATGATGAGGGAAGGGAGATTTTAGGCAGAGTGTAAAGTTCACGAATCTCCTGGGAGGAGGAATGATGGTCTGGAAAGCAAAATTGGAAGAAATGAAGATTGATTTGCTCAAGAAAAGGACTTGCTCTCATTCAGTGTTGAATATGGTCTTGACTCTGGAGATGGAAAGAGACCTTTCTAAGGAATCAACAGAGCCTGTGGGGTCAGATCTTCAGGGGGGAAGGGTGAGAGGATGGGCTGGGTAATCTTGAATAGTCAGAGCTCCTGCAAGCAAAGTGAGCTGGGCTGAAGGGCGCTCTAAAGGAGAGAGCCAAGGGAACAGGAAGGAGAGGGCTGTGCCCAGGATTAGTAGCCCTTGCTACCATCCCTACTTACAGATGGGATAACTGAGGCACAAAATTATTATGTGCACTGTAGGCAGTGAGTGATCACCCAACCTAGTGAGTGTGATACCATGGGTCTATCTTTCTTTGAAGCTAAAAGTACATTGAATAGGCCACTCCATGTGGAGTAAGAAAGACACTCCAAATGAATATCAGATTGGAGGACACAGGGAGACAGGGGATAGAAGTGTGTGTGTGTGTGTGTGTGTGTGTGTGTGTGTGTGTGTGTGTACATGGGCACACTGGGCCCCAGCCTCCAAGCTTATAAGACACTACCACAGGACAAGACACAGGCAGGCCCACTAAATAACTGGCTTTCCTTACACACAGCTGTTATCCACAAACAAGTCAGTCCAAGCTTTCTTAGAAACGGAGGGCTGCAGGGATGACGTATGTCCTAGTGCTGCCAAGTCCAATTCTGGAAAGAGATGTTGGCCTCAGACAGCAGGGCAGTTTAGTCAGAATCCTGCCTGATATGCAGGGAGAGATGAAAAAAACAAAAAGCCTGGGAGTGCAGAAACCCCTTACCTGCTTGTTTGAGCACTGGAAGGGGAGGAGCTGAGAAGAGGAAGCCCCAGCCATTGTTCTCAGGAACCTTGGGTCTTACAAATTAACCACTGAGCATAATTAGCTCCACCAGGAACAAAGGTGGAGGAGGGGATGGTAGAAAGCTCTGTAAGCAGAGGTGATTCTCTAGATGCAACTCGTTCAGAAATCCAAGTGGAGGAGCACCTGCCATCTGAGGACTTGGAATCCTGCCCTGGTGAAGAGCCTGCCACAGTGTTTCCCACAACTGCCCCTGTACTTCTCTATGGTGCTCCCTGCAGAGAATAACACAGCCACTACACTGTTTCGGGTGCTACAGATTACCACACCATCATCAATAGCACACACTCTCCATGCATCCCTGTGACTGGTAGAGTGATCCTGGTGATACCCAGGGGAACCACAGGGTTCCCTGATTTGTATCTCGAATCAAAAGACACCATTCCACACACAAATTCTTGCTTATCCCCCTGGCTTCCCTATCCCTCATGTGCCCTTTCCAATGATCTGAAGACCATTTGAAGAAGTTGTGTGACCTCAGAAACTCCTGGGAAGTCAAAACAGAATTCCAAAATCCCATTTCCCAGCTGTGTGGCCCCAGGCTAGATGGTCAGTCCTTCTGCGCTTCTGTTTTATTCTATGTAGAGTCAGCATCATACCAGTTGATTAAGGTTTGGGACACAGGGTTATAGAAAGCACATCTTGTGGTTTGTCCATGACCCCTCTTTCCAAAACATTCTGCCTTGATTGTTAAACATACTTTAGTCTCACCTCATCCAGTCCTTAAGTAAGGATTCAGCTTTCTCAAACCTTTGCCTTTTACTTATTTTCCAGTTTTCCAAGGCTACCAGCACTTGGACTCACCTGAAATCACTGGGAGTAATTGTTAACATGGCCCAGCCTTCTGAAGTCCAGGCTACTGGTCAGTTTCACTCACAGAGCAACACCCCCACGCCATCCCCACCACCATACAGGCTCAGTGTCAGTCTTGCTGCACTGTGACGCTGATGGGAATTTGGTTTAAATGTAAAAGCTTCTTGTAGACTCTTTGTGTAACAGATCCAGCCTCTGGTCTCACTCCTGAGCTAGAGTCCTGGCCTTGGTTCCAAAGTCCTGCTTCCTCCTTCTAGTCTGGGTCTTACTGTTGTCTGCCTAGCTCCACTCTCCAAGTTCCAGGGCTCAGAGCTGATTCTCATTGGAAGCTTTACAGCCACTACTCCAAATTCCGACTCCTGGAGGCTTAGATAAGGAAGAGTTAGAGTACCCACTGGCTGGTCTCCTCTCCTGGTAGGAGGATCCCCACCCTTTGAGGCAGCTGGTCAGCATGCCCACTATGTCCCAGACATGGCATGGAACCAAAAGATTAAAAAATAAGTGAAGAGGCAAGAAACTCCTGCTCTATTGATGGTGCAAACACAGCTACACAAAGGCATCAGCTCCAAGAGTGATGGGGCCTCTTGGAGGCAGCCATGTTCACTGAGGTGGCACTCCAGCACTCCCAGGAGGGGAAGCTCTTTGTAAGGTTGTGGCTCAGTCCACAATCTGGCACCTGTGATTGCTAACATCCATCTTCCTTGTTTTAAGGTCTCATCTTCTTCCTTCTTCCTCCACCTATTGGATTTGAAGCTTAAGCCAACGTCAATCTAATGTCAGCTTGCATTCTTATCTACTGTAAGATGGGAAGCATTCTCTCAACCTCCCTGGGCCTGGATCTGCACTGCAGTGAGATGAGGTAACATTGGGTGTCACATCTGATAAGAAGGTATTTTCTACTACACAGAAACTTTATTTCTCCAGACAGGTATTTTTCTTGTTTCTTTTCTAAGTTAAGCATGTGCTCAACTGTTACATCAGCTTTCAATCCCCTCCTGTCCCAGCCTCTGCCTTCGGCAGAGATACCAGTCCACCCCCACCCCCCACCCCTTTGTCAGGTCCAGTGGACCCTTGCTAAGTTCCTTTTGGACCTTTTGAACCATTAGCAACTTCTCTTTCCTCAAAGGTCTCTTCCCTTGATCCTTACACTGGGTCCTCAGGATCCTTTTACCCCCTTTCTGGAAGATTCTTCATATTCGTCATGGCTGCTTCTTTACCCTTCCTCTGCCACCTGTGTTTGCTTTTGTGCCCCTCCTTCAGCTCTTTTCTTTTTTTCTGATAAAAATGGTGATGTTAAAGGCTGTTGAGCTCTCACTGTGTCAGGCACACTATATGTACAACAGTCTGAGTAAGCGTGTGTGAGTGTATATGTGTATGAGTGCATGTATGTGTGAATATGTGAGTGACTGTGTTGTGTGTGTGCTTGTGTGTATGTGTGAGAGAGAGAGAGAGAAAGAGAGAGAGAGAGAGAGAGAGAGAGAGAGAGAGAGAGAGAGAGAGAGAGTTGCCTTAAGTTAGTCTCTTAGAGAAGAATATACACCCAGATGCTCTGTCACTGTTATCTCTAGGTGACTTCCATCCCAGTGAAACTTCTGCCTCCCAACCTGTTGACATCACCACATCAGCATCTCAGGCTAAACCCCTTCCTCTGGGCCCCATCCCTACCTGTTAACATCTTTGGGACCTCCTAACTTGGAAGACCTCCCTTCCCCTCAAACTGTATCCCTTTGTCCCTGGAAACCCCATGCACCCTGGCTTCTCCTTCTTAACCAAGTCTGACACCTGGATCATCCCCTCCACCCAACCTGCCTCTCATAGCTGACTGAATTCTGATACCTTTTGAAGGCCCCTCACTTCTGCCTCTTTCATTGTCTTTGGCCCCCTCCCCCACCCCCTGGCTTTATTTCTTGCCTGATTCTTACACATTTCTTAACTGCTCTCCCTACCTCCGGTTGGACTTCCTGCAATTTATTGGCCTGTCTTGTGCCCAGGTGCTGCTTCTAAAAGCCCAAGCTCTTTGCTGAAGACTCTTGTTGGTTAATGGTTACCTTGGAGATAACCTCACATTCCTTAGGTCTAATCCCAGCCTATTTGTCATGGGTCTCTCTGAAGTCCCATGGACCGCCTCCCTGTTTTACCCTCTGCTCCAGACTAACTGGATTGCCTGAGTTCTTTGCATAGCTAAAAAGCCACCAGTGTTGTACTCATTGGTGCTGTGCTACTATCTCTTCATATTATAGCTGCCTGTGACACAGAAATCAGTAAAAGTCACAGGGAGGCAGTGGGGGTTCACCGGGCTTAAAAGACAGGTTCAAAGCTGGTTGTTGGTTCTACAACCTTGGCTCTTCATTACCATGCTCTAGAAAATGGCACATAGCCCAGTATGACCCACCTCCCTGTCTTCCCTAAAGGGCTATCATTTTTGTTTTATTTTCATTTAATATTTTGTTTTTAGTTGTTTTGTTGTTGTTGTTTTGGGGTTTTTTGTTTTGTTTTGTTTGTGAGAGAGAGGGGGTTTCTCTGTGTAGCTTTGGAGCCTGTTCTGGAACTAGCTCTTGTAGACCAGGCTTGGTCTCAAACTCACAGAGATCCTCCTGCCTCTGCCTCCCAAGTGCTGAGATTAAAGGTGTGCACCACCAGCTCCCAGCTTCTTTTCAGTTTGTAAGACAAGGTCTTATAGTCCAGGCTAGCATGGAAATGTCTCTATATCCCAGCCTTGAACTTAGAGCAATTCTGCTTCAGCCTCTAAGTGCCGGGATTACAAGCATGAGCCACCATGCCTGGCAATGATATATATGGACTTAATATTTTCTTTATCAGAAAATAAAAAGCCCACCATCATAAATGTAGGCAACTTTCAGTCCATATTTCATTTTATATACACCATGTGCACACATACATAAGAAAACTCCTATGCAAACAACTGAGCCCTATGTTCAGTCTGTACTCACCTGTCTAAATTGATCTAAGTTCCAGATTTGCTAGAGGAAGCCTATGGAGGATTTTTCTACCACTCTGATGCTTCTACTGACTGATACATATTGGAAGGTGAATAAAACCTCAGTGAGTAGTGATAGGTAAAGAGAGACAGGGTTTCTCTGTGTAACAGACCTAGCTGCCCTGGAAGTAGATTTGTAGACCAGGCTGGTCTTGAATTCACAGAGATCTGCCTGCCTCCGCCTCCCACGGGCTGGGAATAAAGGTGTGCACCACCACCACCATCTGGCCGATGCTGCTTCTTCAGAGTGATAGTCACTGCCAGGTGTGACTACGAAGGAGGATTGTTGTGTGTTCAAAGCCAGCCTGGGTGACACAGCCTCCTCGATCACAAACAAACCAAAGGCAAACAAACAAATAAATGCTAGTCAAGTCTTCACCTCCCTGGCCATTTGCCCCTCACAGCCCAGCAAGATTCTTCTAGTCTTATGTTTTATCCATTAGCATCCTTTAAAACACTGCATAAAAATTGAACAGTAATTCAATCATGGCCTGAAGGGTCTAGCAAGCAGTAGGGGCAGTGCCTCTTTTGAGCTGAATCCCACAGTTCTGACCTATTTAGCAGCTTAGACACAACTGTTAGTTCTGAGCTACCATGAAATCCACCTTAACTCTTATGCCGTGCTAATCACACCTGAGCCAGGCTTGGGAGTATTAGCTCACATCTGTAATCCCAAGCTCCTGGCTAGCCTAGACTACATAGTGGGACCTTGTTTTAAAAACAAACAAAAAACTGTTCCCAATGGCTGGGAACATGGCTCTGTGGTACAGCATTTGCATAGCATGTGTCAAGCCCTGGGTTACTCCCATTTGCAAAAACAAAACAAAAGAAATAGAAATTACTAATCTTCTATTTCCTGTGCTTTTTTTCAAACAAAGACTCATTTATAAAAATTATACTATAAATTATGGTAATGTCCTGGAAAGCCAACACATATAAATGCACATAAACTAAATCTTTACTTAAACCATAGGTTAAAAAATAAACTAGAAGTGAATATGGACATACATATGAAATTTAAAAAAAAAAAAAAAACTTCTGGAAGAAAACACAGGAGAAAATCCTTATGACCTCATATTAGAAAAAATATCTGAAGCGGGCGTTGGTGGTGAATGCCTTTAATCCCAGCACTCGGGAGACAGAGACAGGTGGATCTCTGTGAGTTTGAGACCAGCCTGGTCTACAAGAGCTAGTTCCAGGAGAGCCTCCTGGAGCCACAGAGAAACCCTGTCTCGAAAAAAAAAATCTGTTTTGGGAGGTCATTGTTTGCTTTTGAGACAGAGTCTTGGTGTTTTCCAGGCTAAGGTTAGGGTTATTATTATATTCCTGTCTTTGCCTCCTGAGGATTCCAGACATATACACCACACTCCCAGCCATATATTCCTTAACCAGTCATCAAAAACACTGCACATAAAATAGAACATTGAACAGTTGGATTGCAAATCGAACACTCTTGTCCTAGAAGACTCTGTTAAGACAATGCAAATATATGCCTCCGGTAGGGGGTAAGAAATATTTGTAAGAATAATAAATAGAGAATTTACCCAGACTGTGTTGAAAAATAAAAACAGTAAACTCTCCCTTACTATGGTGATGCATGCTTTTAATCCTGGCCCTTGAGAGGGCAAAGCGGTAGGATTATGAGTTCAAGGACAGCCTAGCCTACATCAGCAGACACTGTCAAAGATAAGCATAAATTCAATAAGAAAAAAACAGCTCAATAAAGATTTGAAAGGATACCTTACTTACAAAATATATCTGCATACATAAGCAGAGCAAAGATGTCCAACACCATTTGTCACTATGGAAACACAAAATAGCCAAGAGAAATTAACAGGGACATATTAGAACAATTAAATGATGCCTGAGTGAAGAAAAAAAAAAGACCTGGAACTTAGAAGCATTCTTTTGCTGGGGAGGGTAGAGTAACATATGAAACAGTTTAGCAGTCTCCAATAGCTCTAAGGTTAAACATATACATGTGACCCAGAGATCTCATTCCTATTTGAAGTGATGAACATGTGGACAGTCCACAGTACATTCTTGCATTGGAATACTACACAGAAATATAAAGGAACTGACTGTTTATCTATGCAATAACATGAAGTTCCTTCAAACGTATTCACTGCGCAAAATAGCCAGGCACAATGCTACCCTAATATGATTCTATGTACATGATATTTTGGAAAAAGCAAGACTGTAAAGATAGAAAACAACATGGTGACTGACAGACACTTGAGGTAAGGAAGCACTTGCCTACCAAGGGGCACAAGGCAGTTTTCCTAAAGCTCAAAGGCTTCTGAGCTTGGACTGTGGTGCTGTTAGGTGATGTATGCATTGCTAGTGTCATGAAGCTGTCTGAGAAAAGGGACAGACTTCAGCAGATGTAGGTGTCAGTCAAGAGTGGATTCCTGTATGGTACAACCAACAGCAAGGAGAAACAAAACAAGGAGACAAACTGGTCAACAGTAATGTACAGCTTTTCTTCCTCAGCTAGATAGCCACTGTTTATAAAGATGTTTAGTTTTTTTAAAGATTTGTTTACTTTTATTTTATGTGTATCAGTGTTTTGTGGGGGGGGGGCGTGCACGCTTCCCTAGTGCCATCAAAGGCCAGAAGAGGGTGCTGGACCCCCTTAGAATGGAGTTAGACACGTGAAAGCCTTGTGGGTACTGGGAATTGAACCCAGATCCCCCTACAAGAACAGAAAGAGCTCCTAATGACGAGATATCTGTTCAGTCCCTTTTATAGAGATTTATTTTTATGGTGTTACTAAAATAGTAACAGGTCTAAACATAAGGAACATGCTGTGTTTAAACTGATTCTTTTATATTGAGGACATGGCTCAGTGACAGTGTGCTTGTCTAGCATGCATGAAGACATGGGTTTGAGCTCCAGAAACAAACAAAAAAAACCAATTTGAAATATTGAAAAGTAAATGACTCTGTTTTTCAAAACTCTGTCATGGGATACAAATGAAGGTGTGGGGTGTAAAGGTTCCAGATTAAAGGAGGCCATAGAGGCAGGACAGCAGTCCACCAGAGTCAAATTGGTGTTATACTGAGAATGCCAATGTCAGATTAGATCAGCATCTTGTTAGAAGCGAAATGATTGTGATTGACAATGGTGTCATAGGTAGAAATTGCTCCATTCAAAAAACAAAAACACTGAAGTATTTTAGGAACCAGATGCATACAGCCTACACTCAACTGTCTCGAGAAAAAAAATGTTATTTATCAAGATCGTTTGATAAAACTATTGTTAAGAAAATTGTGATTGTGTTGAGAGAATTCCAAACAAAACCCTTTTTCAAATGTAGTGTGAGTCCTGCAAGCAAGCCATAGTGCAACCCTTTAACACTAAAACAATTTTTAATGTGCAGAAGAAAAGAAAAGAAAAATGTGGTTTTCCAAGCCCCCTGAAAATCCTCTATAGGCTGGATCCTTATGAAAATGTCAGTTCTAAATACCACTTGACAGATGTTTTTCCCAGGCTTTATATGTGGACAGATACAAAACCAACTTCCCTTTCAGACAGCTTTCTACATGGTGGAGTAAGGCCCCAGAAGATACAAACCTGACAATCACTTCCAGCATAGCAATCTCCACCTCCCTGAAACCCTCCACACCAGAACTCAACACTGATGGCTTACCTTCACACTAACAAACACTTTCCCACTGTGGGGCTGCTTTATGTAGACCATCAGGAGCCTGTCAGTTGGTGACCCTGATTAGCCCCCGATTTCCTTCTCTTTCTTACACTCGTCTCACTGCACACTAGTATTTGGGGTTAGTGCATAGTTTTTAAGGAAAAAAAATTAACCCAAGCTCCTGACCATCATTGTAGATGGACTGTTAAAACAGGAAGAGGGATCTACTGGCCTAAGGTTTAAAGCTACAGCTTAAGTTCCCACAGCACCCATAAAATATCAAAGACCAACACACTGAACCTTAAATTATCACATCCTGGAGGTCAGATTAGATTGGGTGGGTTCCTCCAAGTGGTGACTCAAAGACGCAGGTCCCTTGGTGCTTGGGTCATTGTCATTTCCATTGGGTGATCTACAGAGCGAGCACTGCCATGCAAGAAAGAAGGAGCGATACATGAAGATGTGTGCATGCATAGACCTCACAGTAGACTAAATCCACACCATACAATGCAACACCAACAGCCCTACTTCAAAAGCCTTGGGGATATATCTCAGGGGTAGAGTGTGTGTTATGTATGAAGTCAGAGCTCTGTGTTCCAATCCCAACACAACATAAAGTAAAAGCGGGACCTATATCCCCTTCTCCTGAAATAAAGGGTCAGCAATGTGGTGGACCCCTCTGAATTACTTTGAAGGCTGAGCTATTAGACTGTATCATCTTAGCCTGGCTTATTCCTTGTGTCTGTCAGTGCTCACCCTTGGAATGTAGCCAACATCCAAGATCAACTGGCCTTCAACCCTTGCAGAGGAAGCCCTAGCCATGATGGAGTAGAGAGAGCCATCTTGCTATGTAGTACCTAACCTGCAAAAGGGAAGAAATAAGAATTCATTACTGCTTTAAGCCATAGAATTTTGGATCATCTGTTACACACAAATAGCTAATGATACAACTAGGCTTCCTGCCAGTGTATGTGTTGTGATCTTGTAGCTATTCTCTATAAGTTGTTTAATGGAATTCTCAGACTCCCAGTTGCGAAGACCTTACCACCATCACTATCTTCATTGCCATGGTCATCAGTCTATCTAGGCTATCAGGCTATCTAGATAGCCTGTCAAGGTCTATCTAGAAACAAGATGCTATTCTGCTATGAAGAAATTGTGTAGTTTGGGGGGGTAGCTAAAACAAATTTAGGAGATTTATTAATGGCATATCCCAAGACTGGCAACAACAGGGAGGTACTGCCATCTTAAGCCATATGGACAAGGTAGGAAAACATTGCTATATTTGACAGGATCTCCAATTATTGGGGGTGGGAGGTGAGTGTCTAAAAGGAGGTGTGACCTTCCAAAGACGAACGGAAGCTGGGAAACTGCATGTCTATAGCTATATCTGTTTGGCATTGCTGAGAGAAGACAAACTGAAATAAACAACTTAAGGGGAGAAAGTTTTATTTTGGTTCATTGACTTTGAGGTTTTATCCATGGACCCTTGGCTCTGTTGACTCTGGGCCCATATAGGCTGAGGAGGAACATTGTGGCAGGAGCATGTGATGAGGGATGGAAGAGCCAACAAGGGGCTAGGGGCACAAAAAAAAACAAACAACAACAAAAAAATCTTTTAGGGACACATCTCCAATGATCTACTTACTCCAACCAGGTCTCAGCCCTTAATAGCCCATTCAGCTATAAACTCACCAAGGAATTAATTCATTCGTGAAATTAGAAACCTTTCGATGTAATCAGTTCTTACTTGAACTATGAGCTAGAAGCCAAGACTCCAATAAATAAGTCTTCTGCATATATTTCATATCCAAATTATAACAATACCCAAACCCTCTTTCCCACCTCATATTCTGATTGGCTTAATCCAACAGGAAAAGATCTTGGCTAATGAAGCTTTTAGGATCAACATCCTAGAGGGCAGAACAAGATGATAAAAAAGGAAAGGAGACTCAGAAATAGAAATACAAACACCTTACACTTCATCGCCATCATCATTTTCATTATCTTCATTGCCTTTTGACATCATCATCATCACCATCATCATTACCATCATCATTACCATTATCACAATTATCATCATCATCAGTCATCAGCAGCAGCATAATGATTTTATATTAACCCAAATGTCCACGCTCCTTTGAATTTGCAAAAAAAAATTCTTCATATTTCTATTATATCATCTTCAAAATTCTCTTTTGCAGTATCTCCTGTGTCTAACAAAGGTCTTGGCACATAACTGGTCCTTGGAATTTCACAAATGTCTTAGAATACCTATTCTAACTAATGATCCACACTAGAAGCATGAATATAGAGAATCAAATTATAAGATGATTTGGTCAAGTACCATAAGCAAGATACAAAATGTTAGGCAGGTTTGATCAGAGAAGATATAGTACCTTGGGTTGGCCTCGGATAGGGGCAAAGATGACTCCTAAAAGTGGTGCCAGCATTGGCCTTGCATGAGGGAACATCCCAACAGATACATTTGGGAGACAGACTTCTATAAAGAGGGAATCACATGAAGAAAAGCTTTGAAAGTGAGGAAACAGTATGTTTTGAGGGCAGGAGGTATTTTGATTTTATTGCTCTGTAGAATGTAGAAGGATAAGAAATGAGTCAAGAAGCTGAAGAAATTCAGTGCTCATATTAAGATAAGTCTTAAAATGCTTAGGCATTTGAGCTAAGCATTGGTGGCACACACCTTTAATCTCAGTACTCGGAAGGAAGAGACACCCTTGGACCTCTGGATCTCTGTGAGTTTGAGGCCAGCCTGGTCTACAAATTGAGTCCCCGGACAGCCAGAGCTATTACACAGAGAAACCACTGATGCTCCTTAAGTATAAGAAGAAAGTATTCTGACTGCTCTTGGGGAATATCAAGATGACATCATTGGGTGGGCTATGTGGGGTAACCACAGACACCAAGTAGGGACATTATTTCCAGTATTTTGTTGTATTTTCAGTAATAAGAAGAATGGGGGTGGTGAAGAAGTGGTGTGTAATTGACTGACAGTTTGAAGCCCAAGACAGTGACATATGGCTTTTCCTGCAGCCAGCCACAGTGCTTGTACAATGCTCAATAATCATGGGTATTTGTGCAGTGAGCTCTGGGCACAACACATGATTTTCTCTATATGACTTATGTCTGGAAGCATGACAGATAAATCCAGAGGAGAAGGGAGTGCTGCGAGTACAGGATTCAGGAGTAGGCGCTGACACACTAGTTTTCCCTGCCTGGAATGCCCTTCCTCTCCTCTCCTTTATCTAGAAAATGCTTACTCATGCTTCAAAATCACCATTGACTCCCCAGCAATGTAAATACTTGGCATTGGTTCTTCTGGCCCTTCCTCTAAAACAACTGGAATTTCAAGAGCGTAAGAAAAACATTTATACTTATATTGGTTAAGTTAAAATGAATAAAGTGAAGCAACTTACCTTTGTTAAAACTCATTATTCACCATGACAGTTTGCTAAATAGAAGACTTTCCCCAGTCTCTCTCCTCATCTACTCCCTAATGGACTCTAGAGGAGGGACATGCTATTCAGTAGATGCCTAGGCTCTCTGGCTCTTTGGACTAAGGTGGCAGGTATGGGGTGCAGAGACATGAAAGGTCAGCATGACCTTTAGGGTCAAATTGACTTAAGCTGGAACTGGAGCTTTTCCACTAACCCCAAGGCATTGGACAAGGATCAAAGCCCCACAAAGCCTCCATTTCTCACCTGTTTAGAAGACACAGCAAAGGCTACCTAGAAAGGCTTTGTGGTGCAGCAATAGATAACCCTGGGTACCTTGTAGGCATTTGATTGCTAATGCATTTTTGTTGGGCTCAAATTAACTTCACAAGAGTACTAAAAACACTGGGGAGGTTGCAGAAGATAAGAGTAAAAGGGCTACCCTGCTTGCCGGCTGGAACTAAGTGGTAAGGTAAGACCCTATTGATGAGCACACATCTTGAATAGAGGGTAATTTGTTTCTTTGTTTTTCAAGACAAAGTTTCTCTGTGTAGTTCTAGCTGTCCTGGAACTCACTCTGTAGACCAGGCTGGCCTCAAACTCAGAGATCTACCTGCTTCTGTCTCCTAAGTGCTGGAATGAAAGGTATGTGTCTCCACTACCACCTAGCAAGAGCTATTTTTTAAAACTTGGTTTTGAAGCCTTTTTCACAGGAAGGAATATATGCCTGGTACTGTGCACATAGTAAAAAGCTTATGGCTAGGATTGGGGGATGGCTGTGCAAGGTCAAAGATCCTAGGCAGGAATCTGCTATTGATGCTTTGCACACTGGACATATAGTTATATGTTCACATCCATAGGCAAATGCTATTCTCAGCCTGATCAGAGAAGATTCTTTGTGTGTGTGTGTGTGTGTGTGTGTGTGTGTGTGTGTGTGTGTGTGTGTGTGTGTACTAGGAAGCTGTAAATACAGAAAATCACAACTAGTGATACTACTAAGAGTAAGTGACAGTTGTGCACTCAGCCCTATACAGGTCATCCATACCACCACCTTCAGGGCTGAGGAAACATCACAAAACAGGGAACAGAAAGACTGTGAGAGCCACAGGATAGAGATGGCTACTGCAGTATGTTCACTTTTGGATATGACATGCCTGTTGCAATCAAGAACACGCAGCAGCAATGGCTCCCTGCCACAAGATCTGCACAAAATAAAGTTCACACTCAAGAACCACGTAATGCCTCAAGCAAGTTCATAGTTTTGTAATGGGCCATGTTTCTAGCTATCTTGGAGTGCATTCAGACTGAAGGCCATAGGCATGGCATGCCTACATGACACCCCTATGAACATTCTCATGAAGGCTACCTTTGCAAAGGACCCAGATTGTTGGGACCCAGCCCCCATGGGGTCTCTAAGAGTTGTTCTCCAGCAAAATCACAGGTACCTACTATTTTCCTGACCTCACCCCGACCAGCATCAATGTCCTGGTAAACCCTTTCACCTGGGGTTTTTGTAAGTTTGTATATAAGGCTGCTCCACAATAAAGGTGAGAGACATTCTGTCAGAAAGTGGACCAGGCATTTTGTGGTTCATCCAAAGCTCCAGGCTTTCGCCCGATACTCGGACTTTTTGGTGGCCAAGGGCAGCCACACCAGATGTCCCACTCGCTTCTCCAGAAACTTTGGACTGGCCTTGGGAATGAATTTGTGGCTAAATATCAGAAGTAACTCCTTCACTATGGCTTTTAAGGAGAAATCTCAATAAGGAATGATTAATTATGAATGAGAAGGAATTCAGGACCATCAATGAGGTACAGTGGTCCTCCTGACAGGACACATTCCAAGACTTTTGGTGGATCCTGAGACTTCTAGGTATGTTGAGTCTTCTCCAATACATACATAACAGGTAAAGTTGAATTTGTGAGGTAAGTGTAATAAGAGTGCAAAAAAAAAAAAAAAACAAAGTAAGACAATTACAATATGCTGTAATAGGTTTTAACTGACTTATTGATCACTTAACTTCAAACTTCCCATTGCGTAGGTTCAGATCAGAGTGGACTGAGAACAACTTAAGCCCCACCCAGCAAAGGCTTATATGAGGGGTCAGCTATGCTTGCTAGTCTCCTCGGGTGCCAAGGGAATATCCAGCTATGTCTCAGTCTTGGCAGTACTGATCCTCAGATAAGATGATCACTAAGGAAAGCTTGTAGGCAGACACTCTCAGGCAAGAGCAGAGGACTCCATCATGTGTTTCTAAGAGAAAATGACCCGAGATAGAATGTTCTTGAAGGGGTAAAGGAGGAAGAAGGAGAATCTGTGTCTCAGCTATAGAAAGGTGTCCCATCAAACTTGAGTCTACAAATCTTGTTTTTTGTTCGTTTGTTTGTTTTTTTCAAGACAGGGTTTCTATGTGTAACACCCCTGGCTGTCCTTGAGCTTCATTTGTAGACCAGGCTGGTCTCAAGCTCACTGAGATCTGCCTGCCTCTGCCTCTGCCTCTGCCTCTCAAGTGCTGGAATTAAAGGCATGTGCCACCACCACGCAGCTGAGTCTACAATTCTTGATCCTATTTTAGTCAACAAAGATATCCCTAATATCTTCCTTCAGACTCTCTCTGAGAAAGCACCCTAAAGTGAGAAGCACTGAGCAGCCCTGGCTAAGGCTCCTGCAGGATCCCCCTGGCTCCCTCATTCATGCTCCATCAGGAACAGTTGGAGAACACTTGGAGCTCACATCATGCCAATCCACCTTAACCCCTCACCCATCCTGATATCCAAGCCATGGGCAGCTTCCATGTCTCTCTGGGATCTTCCCAGGCCTGACCATCTACACAAGCCATCTAGAATCTGGTTCTGACACATCTTCTGAAGCAGCCTCACAGACATCTACACCCTGGCTGCCTCTTCTGCAAGATGGAAATTGTCCTTTGGAGATGTCTGTGAGGTGTAAATGCAGCTCTAACATGGATGAAATTCCACTTAGTACCTGGAATTCAGTAAATGCTCTGGACTGCCTTGATGGGGCTGCTTGTGGATCGGTCTCACACAACACCACCCATCTTTCCAACCGGCTGGAATCTTCATCTTCACAACTCAAAGCAAGCTTCTGCTTTGGTTTAATGCCTCCCTTTGCTTTGCTCTGGTCTCAGTTCGCCCTTGTATCTCAGGCATGTGACAATAGGGATTATATGTTTATTCACCTAAGGATCTCCTCTACACAGAAGGCAACCCCAGGAGAGAAGATGACTCTCACTCATCTTGATATCATAAATACCACCATCATTGCAGAACACACTGAGTTGTTCTAAGTCATGGAGAGGGAGAGGGAAAAGTGAAGCATATTTGCACATCTTGGGAGGAGAAAATATTGAAGTTTCCAACCCATTCCCTGTTTGTGCCCTCTTATGCCTTATTAATACATATTTTCTAAATATATATGCACAAATACATATATAGAACAAATAAAATATATACATTTCCATTTTTTGCCCAAAATTTCTTCAGCATAGCATGTTAATAAAAATAAAATTGTGTGTAAATAGAGTTGAGCTAACATATATGCACAAATAGATAAACAAACCATGTAGCTTTTATAGCAATAGTAGTTAATAAAATATATCTATTTTGTGCCAGGACAGACACTAAGGGTATCTTTTTAACTCAGTCAGTCATCATAACAACCTTCATAAAAGAGATGTATCAATTCTGATTTTATGGCTTATGCTGTGAGTCTGTGTATGTTAATGAAATTTTGGATATCACATGACATGGTATAGTGTTCAGAAGCAGATCCTTTTTTCTTCTTTCTTTTGTGTTATGAGTTAAATTGTGACTGCCTCAAGTGTGACATCATTTGGAAGCACTGTCTCTATTAATATAACTAAGTCATAATGAAGCCATAAAGGGCAGGCTATCATCCAGCCTGACTGGAATCCTTATGAAAAAGGGAAGTTTGGAAAGATGTGTATGGAAAGAACATGTTCTGAAGAGATACAAGGAAAACCTCACAGGTCTACACGTCAAAGATGAGTGACAGACCATCAGGAGCTGAGAGAGAGGCCTTCTATTATTTCAAGGCAAATATCCTTTATTACAATATTCAAAAAAAAAGCCAACAGAATTTGCTCCCAACGGTGCTGTTCTCATCTACAACACACGGTGAATTCCCTTTCTGGGGTTTGTTTGTCTATCCACTAAATCAAGAACCTTTGAGGAGGGGTCTTCTTTCAGCCTTGCACACCAACTCAGTTTGTCGTAGTTGCTGACACATGAAAAATGTCAATATGTTTGATAAATTTTTAAAAATGATGGTGCAATCCAATTTTTCTCTTTTAATTTTCCTGTATAAAACATGTTATTTTAAAGGAATTAAAATTAAATTTAAAGGAATTAAATTTCATAGCAAATTTGAAATATTCTGTGGAAGTGGTGAGTCAGGCATGGAGGGGTTCAGAGTGGAATAGTTGTATGTGATGAGCCACATAGTACCTACCACTCAGCCTCTCTGAGGGCTCCCACACTCTCCCTATTTACGTACTCCAGTGAAGGAGTCCATATGTGAAAGTTCTAACTGAGACAAACCAAAAGAGGCCCACAGCTAGGGACAATTTTAAATGAAGAAATGCAAGAACAGGCCGGGCGTTGGTGGTAGATGCCTTTAATCCCAGCACTTGGGAGGCAGAGGCAGGCGGATCTCTGTGGATCTCCGTGAGTTCGAGGCAAACCTGGTCTCCAGAGTGAGTGCCAGGATAGGCTCCAAAGCTACACAGAGAAACCCTGTCTCGAAAAAACAAAAAAGAAAGAAAGAAAGAAAGAAAGAAAGAAAGAAAGAAAGAAAGAAAGAAATGCAAGAAACAGTATCCGATGAGTGCCCTTAGGGGAATTTCCAGGCAACTAGTTAACTCTTACATTGAAATTAACCCATATTTTTTATCTATGTTTGCCATGTGGCTTGGTATCTTTTCTCATGTCCATCTTGCTTTTCTCTACCTTGGCTCGTGACTCCAGACTCTGCCCTCTTTCTTCCAAGCACCCTCCTATTCTGGCTCTCCCACCAAATCTCTTCCTGCCCAGTTATAAGCCAGTCAGTTGTTTATTAACCAATGAAAGTAATACATATTCACAGTATACAGAAGGATTATTCACAGCATTCTCCATGGAAAAAGACTTTCAGGTGTGATTAAGTCTGTCATTGTAGGATCCAACAACACAGACAGAAGACCTGACTTTATTCACAAGTGTAGGCATCTAATTTGGGTTCATTTCTCTTTTAAAATGGACAGAAAAACTGAAGGTTGGTTTCAAGCCACCTTCCTTAAATGACTAGCTGAGTCATCTCTCCACCATAAGTCAAACTCAGGTAGAGGAAACTGCTGACATGGAGCTCTATCTATGATATCTAATGATTAGCCCTTGAAATCTTAATTCTGTTGTCATAGATGCAGAGTGGGAAAATTATAAGCCTTTGGAAAGATGTTGGTTATGAAGCAGATAGGCAGAGTTTGGGTGATGAGCAATTAAGACTGAAATCAGTTTTAAGTCGAGAGTCAGTGGGCTGATTACAGAGAACAACCAAGTCAACGTCTTTCCAAGCCTCATTCTTCATTTCCCTAGCACATTTTCAAACCTGTTATGAAAATTCACTTCTAAATTTACTTTAAATGTGTGATTTGTGTGTGTGTGTGTGTGTGTGTGTGTGTGTGTGTGTGTGTGTGTGTGTGTTATCTTGTTTGTAGTGTTGAGGACAGAATGCAAGGCCCCTCCCAAATAGACAAGCTCCCAACGGCTGATCCAAATCACAACCATTTATGAGTGGTTTGAACATCTAAACATAGTTTCCCCTAGAGTGAAGAAATTGGCTTTTAAGTTCATCCCTGAAGAAGCAAAATTATAAAGCTTCACAAGACTGGAAGCAGGAGCACATACAGGATCTGAAATATACTCCATGACCATGCTGGTGAAAAAGTCACCATGAAATTCAGCAAATGGTGACCCAGAAATGCTGGCTGTCAGTGTGGTAAAAGAGCATGCAGTCATTTTGACATCTCAAGAAATGAAAAAAAAAAAAAAAAAAAAAGAGCCGGGCGTTGGTGGCACGCCTTTAATCCCAGCACTCCGGAGGCAGGCGGATCTCTATGAGTTCGAGGCCAGCCTGGTCTCCAGAGTGAGTGCCAGGACAGGCTCCAAAGCTACACAGAGAAACCCTGTCTCGAAAAACAAACAAACAAACAAAATGCAGGAGGAGGGGCAAAGGAAGGAATCCATATGTTGGACATGCCAGACTTAAGGTAATGATAGAACTTCCAACTCAAAGAGTTAGTCGAGAAGCCAAAGAGGAGGAACAAAAAGCTCAGAGGGAGGGACGGAGGGAGGAACACTGTTAAGGTCATATACAGAGTTGTGAGAGAGCCCTTCAGATAGAACAGTCAAGACAGGAGCAGAGCTAGACCTGGAGCCATGGGGAGGCTTCATGAAGGGCAGAAGCAGGTTTAGTGCTGGTTAAAGATGTGATCCAAGATCAGAAGAAAACTAGGAGTTACCTCCTCACAGGGGCTTGAGGAGTTTGAAGAGCAAGCTTCAAGAAGGAAAGTCTGATGGTGTCTGCAGCTACCAAGGGCACAGAATACACCGCCAGACCATCTTAGGATATAAACCAGAGGAAGTCAGGAGAGTCATTGGAATAGTACGGGGTGGGACAGAAGCGCAACTGTTGTGGGAATTTTTCTTCCACCAATTGCTTGTATCCTGTTTATCCAAATTGGACACTGTGCTTTCTGTCAGCAATAGAGACAAGGCCAGTTCTTTGCCCTTTGCCTGATAGTCCAGTTTGCCAAGAAGAAAACAAGTGGTATAGAGTGTCTTTGGTGACCATATGGTGCATTGGCAGGCAAAAAAGCCAGAGCAAGAGCGAGTGTGCTTCCTCCAGCTTCTTCAGTCCTCATGTAGCACCCCAGGCCACACTGTAAGGCCCATGTCCAGAAGCTATTGGCAGAACAAATTCCCACAACATAGAACTAATTCAGAATCCTTGTTCAAGAAGACAGACAGATCTCAAGTTCTAGCCCAGCCTGGGCTACATAATCAGACCCTATCTCCAAAATCAGAAAAACACAAACAAGTCAAAGGATAATAGACCGGAAATGACTATAAAAGACCTGAACAACCCCCAGTGTATATGTCGGTCTTTTTCTATGTATACATTCTGGCTCTTTTTCACTGTGATTTGCTGAAGAATCTATATGCCCTAAGATTCCCACAACCTGGATTTTGTTGGTGGTGTCTGTGTAGTACCAGTTACTATATCTCTCTGTCCTCTGAATTTTTAGTCATCTGAGAGTCAGACCCTAATGTTGCTATAATTCTCACTTGACTTCTTGTCAAAAAAAAATTCTGTTTCTGAATATAGAACATTAATTATGCATCTCTTTTCCCAATGTTCAAACTTATACATGGTTAATGGCCATCTACTTAACCTGTCCATTTCAAATTCCCAATATATGCAAGCTGTTTTTTGTTAATTTGTTTGTGTTTTTTTTTTTTTCTTCAGAGTCTCAAGTAGACTTGACTGGCTTTGAACTCACTATGTACCTAAAGATTTCCTTGAATTTCTGATGTTTCAGAGGCTACCTTCTGAGTGCTAGGATTACAAGAATTTTTCATCTCACCTTATCTGTGTGGTGTTAGGGGTCAAATCCAAGGTTTCATGCATGTAAGGCAAAAGCACTCTACTAACTGAACTACATTTTCTAAAGAAAATTTAATCTATTTTTATCAACAGAAAATTTAAGATATGAGATACAGTAGATCAAAACAAGTAAACACCAATATTTCTTTTAAGATTTATTTACTGTTTTTATGTGTGTGTGTGTGTGAGAGAGAGAGGGGGGGAGACAGAGAGAGAGAGTGTATTTGTACCACATTAATGCAGGTGCCTGGGAAGGCCAGAGGGAATTGGATTCCCTAGAACAGAATTGACAGGCAGTTTGAAGCTGCCTGATTGATGTGGGTGCTGGGACTCAAACCCAGGTCCTCTGCAAGAAAAATAAGCACTTTAACCCACCTAGCCATCTCTCTATCCCAGTCAATATTTCCTTAATATAAACATTCTGTGATTTCTTTCATGACAAGCTATAATTGACTTTTATAAAATACAAGCAAAATTCATAACATGCTCCATGACTGAAATTGAAATGATAGATATGGGAAGCTGTATATTTTTTTAAAAACAAGCCTTAAATGATAACTGGAAAGGAAAGCAACTTTACAAGCCACTACTCCTGGGGGTCATTGGCAGGAATCTGTGAGCAGCAAAGGTGGTGTCAGAAAGTGATGCTGGGAGCTCCTGACGGTGGCCATGGTCATTTTCTTGTTATAAAGAATCTGCATTTGATTGCTGCTGGCAGATAGAACAGGAAAGTGGCAGTAAACATGATGTTACCAAAGAAAAATTAAAAGCACTTGGTAAATATTTAAGAAAAAACAATACAATATAACCAATACATTGATTGACCCACAGACTTTAATGTAACCTGAAAGTGTGAATTGGAGGTTCCTTGTGGTCACAATTCATGCCTTTTTTTTACTTAGTCCAGTGGATAGCCACGTGGAAATGTGTTGACTTTACACGTGACCAAATGTGATCATAAACTTCCAGAAATGTCCCTAAGCCATCATAATTTTGTCCACACCTCTACACCCTTCTTGGAATATGTCTTATAAACACCAACCCGTATGATCACCCATGGCCTGGAAAAGCCCCAAAGAACAGAGAAGATGGCCAACCACCTTTGTGAAGGACAGACTGGTTAGCATCTTATTCATCCGAATCATGACCAGATGCATCCATCTCTGCAAAATAAATTGTCTTATCAATACTCTGGGAGTAAGGATGTGCCCAGTGTGCCACACAGAAGGACAATTCATACAATGAAACAAATAGTGATCTGGAAAATTACAGTTTAGTGACCTGGTAACTCTCCCAAATCCCTAACGAGGCCCTGGAAGGAGGAAGAGGGCAAGAGACAAAGAGACAGTTAAACCCAGAAATACTACAGGAAATAGGCATCCGACACCCAAAATGCTAGCCAGAAAAACAAAAGAAAAAGATCTAAGCCTCAGCATTTCTGCTCAGGATTCCAAGAGAATCTCCATCCTTACTCATACCCACTGCCCAGGTCCCGCCACTAAACCTATTTATCAATAGCTGTTCCTGGACCTCTGTGGACTTTCCACCAATACTCAAGAAGCTAGCATCTCACCATTCCCAGCCTCTCCACAATACTCTTGACTTCCACCTCCAATGCTGGCATCTGACAAGGTCCAGCCTACTTGAGCACACAGTGCTAAGGCCCAACTGGAATGAATGGGCAGGAAGTTGGCCCCATCAGGAGTTGGTCTCAGACAACACCAGGTCCTGAGGGCACTGCCTAGGGGGTCTTATGGTCTGGCATGAGAAGGCTAAGTATATGCTATGAAGTGCTTTAAAGGTGGCATGAAGAGTTGAGTCCTCTGTGCCCTGTTTTAGAGAATCTCTGGGGGGTGGGGGCATAGACCCAGAGCTACAGGCTCAAAAGACCCTGGAACTTAAGAAAACCAACTTTATGACTGAAAAGTGGACATTTTCAATGCAGAGCCAGAAAGAAGAGAAGAGGGTGAGGTACCTTGCCCAGAGAGCAGCAGGTGTGCAGACTGGGTTCCCACACCTGCTCCTGATGGCCCTTGAACCCCACTTGAGACAAATTCTTCAGACAGCCATAAACTCCTATAGCACCTTGGTTGATGTCAGTATTTTACTGTGATTCTGAATCCAGAGGTAAGACAGGAGAAACAGCTCTGCGTTTTTCTCACTTGGCTGTCAAAAGAGCAGGAGCTGTTCTAGTTGACTCCAAGTATTGGCTACTTGCATCATGTTCTACCTAGGTTACCTTTCTTTCTTTCTTTCTTTCTTTCTTTCTTTCTTTCTTTCTTTCTTTCTTTCTTTCTTTTTCTTTCTTTCCTTCCTTCCTTCTTTCTTTCTTTCTTTTCTATCTATCCATCATCTATCTATCTATCTATCTATCTATTCTTTTTTATCTTTGTATTGATTCTTTGTGCATTTAACATCATGCACCTCAATCCCACTCATTACCCTGTCCCTTCATTGCCACCCTCTGCCATTCAACACCCCCCCGCAAAAAAATAAAATAAAATAAAAAAGAGAAAACAACAGAAAGTCTGATCCAGACCCCCCTGAATGTGAGTGTCAGTGAGGAGACCTTGGAAATCTATGGGGCCTCTTGTAGTGGATCAGTATTTATTGCTACCACAGGAATGGACTTTAAGAACCCATCCCACATAGAGGGATACTCCCTGAACCTAGACACAAGGGGGTTGGCCTAGGTCCTATCCCAAAGAATATGACAGACCGTGAAGACCCCCTATGGAAGGCCTCACCCTCCCTGGGGAGCAGAAAGGGTGTGGGATAGGTAGGGTGTTAGTTGAGTGGGCAGGGGAGGAGGGGAGGGAGAGGGACCTGGGATTCACATGTAAAATGATTTTCTTTCTAATAAAAAAAGGGGGAAAAAACAACAAAGTCTTGTCGTGGAAGCTGTAGTGTGTCACAGTGAGTTAGTTGCACAGTATACCCTTTAGTCCATACATCTTTACTTACAAATGGTCATTGCAATGAATCATTGGTCTTGTTCGAGACCTCTGGCTTCTGCTACTCTATCAATACTGGATCCTCACTAGAATTCCTTTTGAATATCCTGTTGTTGCCCTGTGTCGTGGAGATCCTCCTTCCCTGAATATTGAAGGACTGGTCTTCCAGTCAAGGGTATTCGAGTAGCTGGCCTCCCTGTTGAGACCTCCAAACAAGCTCTAATAGTCCACCCAAGTTTCTTCAACAAGAAGTGAGTCTGAACTGCTAGCATCAGTCATTTCCAGAACACATTGAGAAGCATGCTGAGTTCCTCAATAGTCTGAGGAATTGCTTTGTTTCATCCTTGAGAGGAGAGGGGGATGGACAGGCCAAGGAGAGAAGTTGGAAGTTCCAAGTTTCTCAGGGACATTAGGAGCAGGAAGAATGACAAGCTTATAGACTCAAGCAAGTCTGGTATCTGTGCATCAGCTCAAGAAAGTTATATAATTTCCAGAGTGGGTTAACAAGCATCTCAGGACTTACTTCCAGAATCATGGCTTAAACAATCACAAGGGAACAGCCTAATGTTCTGCTTTGCAGCTCCTACAGTATGGCTTGGAGTTGCCAGAACCATGATCCTGTGGAAATCCATGAAGATAGCCCTCCCAGCTGGAAACAGATGGTGAGTATGTATGGATTCTGGGGGTGAAGATGCAGGGGAGGAGGCAAGGGTGAATCAAGAAATAGTGCTGGCTTGTCATCAGCAGGTCTCCAGTTTACAAGGACCTCCAGTTGAGCTAAGTTGGGGAGCCTGGGCAAGGGATGACATCTATTCCTTAGAGCTGGGACCTGCTGTGAGCAGTTACTTCACTGCACTCCAGATGTGCATGGGCCTACAGGACATGTAGGCAGCCCCTCCCCAGTGCAGGAATCAACACTGTGTGCCAATGTTAAGTGCTCTTCACCCAAGGAGAGGGTAAGAGAAGGCTGTTCCCAACCTCCTGTAGGAGAAAGGTATGCAAGATTTTACATAAGAGGTCCCCAGAATTATCCATCGCCTAACAGATTTCCATGATCATATGTACCTATCATTCTGGAAGATACCCCAGTATCCCAAATGTAACCAAATGTGACTCCCCTACCCCTATACTTCTAGCCTACACCAAAGTTGAAGGTCACCAGCTCTCGGAGTTCTGTCTTCCTAGACACCTCTAGACAGATCCCAAAATTCTTGATTCCCTCTTCCATCTGACTGTAAGGCCCAGTGTTCCAAGGTCAAGGAGTTTTCTAGCATTAGAGAACACTGTACAGACCCACCCTACTAAAAACTGTGTTCCCATAAGACTGTGATGAACATAGGCCTGGAGTTCAGTACATTTTCTGTAACGTCATAGAGACATCACCAAAGAACTCTCTTCTTCTTTTACGTTTTCACAGGGGGGGGGTGTTTGGGGTGCCCCACCATAGCATCACATTTTGACACCCTCTGTGGGGTTAAATGAAAGAGGACACAGCCCATGGGCTGGAGAGATGGCTCAGATGTTAAGGGCACTGACTAATCTTCCAAGAGAACTGGGTTCAAATCCCTGCACCCACATGACAGCTAACAACTGTCTATTACTCCAAGATCAGACACTCATGCAGACTTATCTGCAGGCAAAACACTAATGCACATAAAATAAAAGTGAGTAAATAAATAAATAAAAGGACACAGCCTAGGAGTTGGAGCCACCTATATCTGCTGCATGGCTGTGGCTGCATCTTCCTGGGATCTGTTCTGCCTGGCTCACCTAAAAACTCAGTACCCCCTTCACCACCAAATGTCCCCTACTGACTTGAAGGTGGGTGATCATGAACTGGAAATCTAGCAGTTTTTTCAGAATGCTCTACATTGGAAGCATTGTCCTCTCCAAAACAATGTTTGGTCCCTTCCAAGCAGAGAAACACACTTCAGTGTAGAAATTCTTTTCCCAGGAAGATACATTGTGAATGTGATTTGGAGAATTGAGGACCTCCTACCTCCCACTCCTCAGCCTGCTGTCAAGTCCAGAGGCCTTAGGAAATGTTGCCAAACTGTTACTTGTTTTTCCTTGCAGGAGCAGTAGCAGAATAAATTATTTTGTTTGGTTTTGTTTCTCATATACAAAACCTCCCGGGCCCCAACCCCAGGCTGCTGGTATTTTAATTAATGTTAATGTCGGCTGACCCCCACCCTCCCCCATTGACTCCAAGATAAATTGGCAACTCCAGACAAAGCCATGTGTGAGTGAGGGTACCCCGGAAAAGCCAACCTCTCAGGAAGGCTGCCTGGGCTGGGTAAGCCTGCCCCTCCCCCACTCTCTCAATCAACAGTGAATTTTTCAGTTCAAATAAGAACGGGGTGGGGAATACACATTCTCGTCCTAGTAAATAAGCAAATGCTTTGGAACCTCCACTGAGTCTCAACTTTTTCTCTTCTTGATTTCAGGAGCATTTTTATTCAGAGATCAGTTCTACTAGGATATAACCAAATCCTAGCTTCACAACAGAGGAAACACTCCGAGCTAAAATGTGATCAAACACAGATTCTGGCCTTGAAATCAACCTGCTGTTTCAAAGGATGGGCATCTCCTTCTGCTGGGTCAGTGTGGAGTCACACTTTTCCCCAAGAGACATTGTGTTTCTGTTTAAAATTTTTTCCCAGTAAATTTTATCGCCCTCCCCATCCCGATCCCCAGCTTAAGCATTTTATCCAGTTTAAACGATGGGGATTTAAATTGCTATTTTAGTGGAAGAGGCTTGATTAAAACCTGTGTCCTCATCAAATTATTGGACAGTGGTTCGTGGGCTCTGTTTACATTAGTGTCAACCTTAATTTAAATTCTGCATAACTATATTTGCTTCACTAAATGCATTCGCCAGGAACACACCACAAATTACTTTGCATTATGAGCAGAGTCTCTTTGTCTATCACAAAGTGTTTTGAAATTAGCACCATAAGTAACTAGCTGTAAGTGTCACTCGATCTCCTTAATGCCTCATTAATCAAACCCCATGGCAGCTGGTGTGATGTCCAGGCCCCTTACATATACGATCAGTATCACTTGTTCCTTGCATTTGACCACAGTCTTTAAACTCGAGTCATTATTTGTGAGTTTGCCCTCGCCCTTGGCGATGCTCCTCCCTCAGGGGCCTCTCAACACGTGCAGCTTTGTACCATCCAGAAATTAGAAATAAAAACCCGGTGTCCCTGTGTGGAAAGCCATGGACTAGGGAGAAAGAAAATCTTTTTAGATGAAGGGGATCATTACATGTTCTTCAAACGATTCATCATGATTCACCATGATTTTTAGATATATCTTAAGATGACACACTGAGGGAAAATTTTTTTCTGAGCCATAGAGAAAAAAATGGACTGATAATATTCACAGTTACAGCCTCAGTTCATGGAGAGATAGAACACATGTAGCCTAAGCATATAATTGGGGGAAAAAACCAAAAACATGACCTTTATTATGGGATATAATGAAGGTGGGCACTGAATACAAAAATTTTAAATGTCTGTTTACAAAATCAAAAAAGCAGAAGAACTGGAACAGGACTTAATTGTTCAGTCCTTATTTTTTAAGGTTATTATTCATTCTTATATGCATATAGAAATTCATAGCAAAAGATGACATTTTTTGATAGTATCCTTTATTTTGGTCTTTTCATGGTGTCATCAAACATGCAAATATCTAGGTATTCCTTTCTCCCTCAAACAGACACACACACACACACACACACACACACACACTGGTATCAAAATCACTTCCCAGTCATGAAGAATGACAGTCTGTGAACATTTTAGAGACCCTGTGAGGTGAACATGTTGTAGGTGGCAGTTTCCCTGCAGGAGAGCACTCCAGCGGGAGGGAAGGGGACACTTGGCCTCTGGCTGCCAGCTCACTTCTCACACCCACAGTGAGTAGAGAGGAACAGGTGCCCCAGAAGCACTATGTGAGGTCGCTGCCTCTTATGGAGGAGTGTCTCAATGGGAGGCCTTTGCCTTCCTGGCCTTTCCCTCTGACCACCCAGCAGGAAAAATATACGGAAGAGGTTTTTCCCTACCAGTTTTGTCAGTGGGAAAAACTGACACAGAAATTCATTCCTTCAAAGCACCAACCCTTGCTTCAGGTGGATTCTAGTGGTGAATGTTTAAAGCAGTCATACTAAATCATTTTCTTTGGTGGTAAACATTTTTGCCTTTTCACCATATAAAACCTTCTATACTAAATCAACCTTAATATAATAGAAACAAGCATGGGGGGGGGGGATAACTTCCAAAGCCAACTGGCAGCAAAGCCCGCTGGGTCAGAACACAACATGCAGCCATATGAAAACTCAGTCAGATTTGACTCTGAATTAACTTCAGGAAAATCAACATGCATATAAACTAAAGCTTTATTCTTATTTAGCATCGGTGTTTTGCTTTCATGTATGTTTGTATGAGGGTGCCAGATGCCCTGGAACTGGAGTTACAGAGAGTTGTAAACTACCATGTAGGTGCTGGGAATTGGACCCAGGTCCTCTGAAAGAGCAGTCAGTGCTCTTAACCACTGAACCATCTCTCCAGCCCCACAAGCTCTCATTTTTGAAAGATGAATGTGGGAGAACATGGTACTGATGCTTTAGGTAGAATTGACTCTGATTGTAAGTGCAATTTATAGCAAATACAAAAGCACATTTATGTCTCATCCCCAGGTCATCCTCTTCTTTATATGATATAGTTATCATTATGCAATTTGGAACAAATGAACTGTAGGAAGAAGAGCCCAAAATGATTTTTCAGAAACTGAATTGTAATTGAACAATTTTTAAAATCGACTTCTCCAAATTCTACCCTCTTTTTAGCTGCTGAAAAAATCGGAAAATGGTTTAAAACAGCTTCAAAACTAGCCTTGCCTACACAGAATACGCAAACAACCTCCCCAAGAAGGCCGTATTTTGGCACAAAACACTGACCCTTCAATAAAACTGCCCCACAAAGATCACATTTTATCCCAGCTTGGATTTAAAAAGGAGAGAAAGAAAGGCATGAACCAGACATCAGCAATGTGAGAGTCCTCTCTCTGTCCCCTCCCCCTCAATTCTTCATTCCCTCCCTCCCAGTCCCCTGGTCAAAAAAGAAAGAGCTGATCTATGCCTGGTACAGTAAAGACACCCCGAGATTTAAGGGGATAAGCGAAGCCTTACTTAGCTGCAAGGCTGCAGCTGTGTTCTTATCTGGCCAAAGGAGACAGGGACAACAAAAGATCCCAAAGAAGGGACAGTGGATGCATGGGAAAGCCACTACCCCAGCATTGTGGTGCCCTTCTGCTGAGCAAATAGTTCAAACTGTTCGTTCCCATCTTCTATTCTCTGCCGGTTCGTTGTGTGCGACCTTGCATTTCATTCTGCAGGGAAGGTTGCTCGCTGGGCCCATAAGCAAACAGTCCAGCAAAGAGCGGGCCCTCCTCCCCTCTTCCCCGGAGAACTAGCATTTTTATTTCGGCTCCAAGCTGTCAAAGACCTGGAGAGTTGATGTCGGTGTCCTGAATTAATTGCTTTAAGCTGGAGCAAGCTCCACGGGCTGCCAAATGTCCAGAAGATGTTTATTAATAACGTTTCCTCCAGGATTCCAGCTCAGAGCTGTCCCTGGATGGTGGCCTCCTCCTGCTGTCACCCTCTCACCCCTGGCCTCCCCACACTCCAGAGGGAGTTACCACTTTCAGTCACCAGGACAAAATTATAAATTGCCTTTGGTAAAAATATACACCTCTGTAGCAGGATGCTTGGGGAGGGGCAGATTTATTTTCATCCGTAATGGTCTAAATCACAGAAGCCCTGGACTTGACTCTGAAGTGGGCTGTGGGAAGCAGACAGTCCCCAGGACACCCTCGGGTGCTGCTTACTTATCCGGTACAATTAACCAAAAGAATGGAAAAAATGGAAATCATCTCGCCCTCCCTCTCCTTTCAACCTCCTTCTCCCAAGAAAATCCAGACAGGCAGACAATACAGTGCATTTTCAAGTTTTCCTGAGGGGGGGAGCCCCTTTAATAGAATGAAATAATAAACCAATTTATATACCGATATAAGACCGGGATCGTGAGTGCCATTGTGTAATTTTCCACTTGACTTTTCATTATCTACCTGAACAAAATCAATCTATATGTATGGGATCAGCATACAATTCCAGAGATAAAAGCTGAATAAATGCGCTTTGCATATCCTGCAGATAAAAGACACAGTGCCTGGTGCCTTCTTCTGCAGGAGATGCATTTATTAAATAAATTGTTGTGTCAAGGAAAGAGCCAGACAACGTGGTATATCTTCAGTGTTGACTTCTTTGCCAGAAGTATCGATCCTGCAAATGAACGGTGGTTAATAAGTACCCTGCAGACCATATCAGGTCTTTCACCCTAGTTTGCCCAGGGTGCACTCAGGGTCAGTTTTCTTCCAACCAAACCTCCCCAAGGCGGGTGCAGGGAGGTGGGGGGTGGGGAGACTTCCCCGTGGATTTAAGGCTGAGAGGACTTCAAGAGCCTCTGGAATCCTCTCCACAGAAACAAAGCACTCTGAAAATTCGCACATATAGCCCCCACCCCCCAGCTTGCAAAGGCCTTCATAAGGGAAGAGGAGGTGGCAGGCTGCACGCTGGGGTTGGTGTGTTTTGCTTTAAGCAGGTTGGGTTTCATTCTCTGTATGTCCTTCTTCACCTGGGAATAAGGAACAGAAAAAGTCTCTCCACATTTGCAATGTAGAAAAACATCACTGTAGGTGTGGCATCCTTAGTCCCTGACTAGTCAATAGGTGTTGAGTGTGGCCTGGGTTTTGGTAAATCCTGCTTTACCTGACCTCCCAGGAGCTTATTGGTCAGCCTGCCCTGCCCTTCCAAGATAGTCTTCCAGGAGTTTTTCTATTCTTGTCCTGTTCATCTTTCTAAGAAGTATGGATTAACTTCCAACATTGTCAGACCAACAAAGGAAGGTCCCCAAGATATGGGTAGCCAGCCACTTTTCACCACAAAATTCATCGAGTTGGTAAATACCTCCTGGCCATTGAAGCAATCTCCTATCTCACGTCATTCCTTGGGTCTTATGATAAAAGATTTCTAGCAATGAGTCACACACACACACACACACACACACACACACACACACACACACACAACACCACTGTTTATTCCCCATAAGATTTGGTAACTTGGGGTAGATTAAATAACTTGGATAACTTCAGTTCTGTGGGGTGGTCAAATCAACACTTTTTATTTTAAGATCTTTCCACTGAGAATTCTCATGGCTGATGCTCCATTGTGTATAATCCTTCAGTTGTCTGCATTTGCATACAGCACAGCACCCACCCGGGGCAGGACCACCGCCACTTCTCTATAAGTCAGCCTTGTTTTGCCTCATTCCTTCGTTTAGCTGCAGTAAACACTGAGTAGAGTATGTAGGGCTATCTGTAGTGTCATGATGGCCCTTTGGGGACATTCTTGTGAGGGTCAAAGTTCAGTGTGGGGAGAAGCTTCTGTGCTTCCAAAGTCACATGGTTCTCTTAGGCAAACAGACCTGCCAATGTCTTCCCTCTGGCTCATCTTTTTGTTCCAGTAGCTATGAATAAGCAAATCTAGAGAAAACAAGAATGCAGCTAAGAAGGGCCTGGAGTGATAGCATACAGCTGTAATTCCAGATCTCCAGAAATTGAAGAAAGAGGGTCTCAAATTTGAGGCTAGACCAGGCTACAGAGTGAGCGCCCCCACTCCCCAGTAAAAGCTAAAAAAAAGGGGGGGTGACTTTTGATCCCAGCACTTGGGAGACAGAGGTGGGTGGATCTCTGAGTTCAAGGCCAGCCTTGGCTACCAGGGCAGCCAGGGCTACAGAGAATCTGTCTAGAAGAAGCAAGCAAGCAAACAAACAATAAACAGCAACCAAAAAAGACAAAAGAAAAGTGTTCCTGTTATGAAAAGGGAAAAAGGGAAGATTTCTCCTGATGGCATGTGTGAGGCTCCCTATGTTCTCATTATAGAAATGATCCCTCCTATCCTAATGCATACAGATAAATTTTTTAGCAATGCTTTAATTAGCAACTTAAAATGTCACCAAAGAGAACAAGCAAAAAGCAAACACATGAGCTTCACCTAGTACATAGAAAATCATGTAGGGGTGTCATATCCTTCTGATTTCCATGAAGAAAAAAATGAATTAGAATGGACAGGGTATTCCCATTTCCATAGTGCAATTTGCTCAAGCTGGACACTGTCACCACTAAGTAATATAATAACTATCTTTTGCTGAACCAATGCTCCATGTCTACGCAGAATCCTGACCCATAGTTGCAACACGATCCATGCTTATGAAACAGCTATTTACAAAACAGGAAGAACAACTTTTCCTTTAAAGGTATTGTTTTAACCATGTCACAGCTAAGCTATCTTGATGCTATTTGCCTGGGGAGGAAACATAGACACTCAGAAGTCCAGTAAATATGTTTAAGTGTAGACATTTAATTAAATATCACAGGGCATAAAGTTGCTGTTGACTTTCCTAGCTCTAGGATTTTAAGAACTCTGTATTAGTAGTTCTGATACTTAAAGGACTAAGTACAGAAGGTAGGATCTAAGTAGCCAGGCTGAAAGCATGTACATAAGTCTTCACTGGTATCAAAGCAATGAACAGAGACAAGACAGCCAGCTGTTTGCATGGTGTGGTTGTTGGATCCCTTTTAGAATCCAGGAAATGGTCTGATAGTGTGTCTGCCTTGGTTTAACTGAAATTGTTTATCCCCAAATAATGGCCATATTCATTCTTTCCCGTGTGTGTGTGTGTGTGTGTGTGTGTGTGTGTGTGTGTGTTTTAAATTAGAACACAGAGGACACTCACCCAACTTTGCAGCAATTCCAAACACAAGCAAGAATGATGAAAAAATGGCTCCCTCAACAGCAAAGTCTCAAAGGAATCCTTTCAGAATGAGCTAGGTGGAGAAATAAGAGGTCCATTTCACAGATGTAGAACTGGAAGCTTCTGCCTGTCCTGCAGCACAAGTCTTTATTTTGCTCTTTCATAAAAGTTAAATGGAAATGCTTTCCAAAAAATGGTTTTTATTGGAAGGCAGGAAGCAGAGTTTAGATGCAGCTGAGTTAAGCATGGTCTCTCTATCAGAAGTTCTTACACACTCCTCTAGAACCATACACTAAATAAGAATGAAATCCTACACCTGGATCTTGGAAAGGCCAACACTAACACTCATTCAGGACAGGATGAGTTCTAGAAATGGAGCCAGAAGAGAGAAACCCTGTATCCAGAAGATGCCTAGAACTTTCCACAGTACTTAAATGCCTTTCAAGTGGCCCTGCATCCAAAAAATTGAAAGGTAAATTAATTTTTGATAGCATACCAAATCCCTGGGTAATAATCATTTTAGAATACAATAGAGCTCAGACACAAGACGCTTGATAATTTATTCTAGTCTTAAAGTCTATAAGCTTTTCAAGAGGGGGAAATCCTAGAAATACATGAGAACATCTCTAAAAATATTTTAACACATAATCCATAATGGGAGCTTTCATCACATTATATTAATTCTTAAAATGTCTTTATTATTTAGTAAGTAACAACTATGTATTCTGGGCTGGTAGTGTGACTGGGTAGGAGAGCATAGCACGTGCTTAGATATATACCAGCCTCAGCACTTCAAAGCAAACAACCCAGAACCTACATATCCTTAATGCATTTCTTCTGTCATATTACTGAACACGAGAGCATGTGTGACCAAGAAGAGAACATGTTTCTTTTAGGGAAGAATGAAAAAAGTTGCTCCATTACACAGCTCAGGTGGTGACAATTTTATAGCAATGCTCTTTTTAAAGCATTTAGTATACTTCTCCGGCTGAGTCAGTTGTTTCACAGCTGACCCCACACTGCCACAGCAGCAGTTCTGTCAAATACATAGACATACTGTACTCATGGGCAATCTACTTAGATGTTCACAAATAGTTCATTCCTCTTTCCAGAAATTCTCCAAGAGAGAAAGAGGGATGGAGATTCACAGCCCTGAACATATATTTAGCTTTCTGCTAAGCTGGGTGTCTTGAGAGGGTGTTCACTTGAATGGAACCCTGGTTCTCTGCAGAAATCTCCATGCCTCATCTCAACCATCACTTAAAAATTCAAAGAATTATCTGTAGCCCAGCACAGGGAAGGGCTTTGCTCCTGAACTTATTAACACCTCTTCACACCTCTCCTATGGTACTTAATGGCCATGGCTCAGGACCTCTGTAGATAGTATTCGTATTTATAAAGTCCCAGAATGCTGGTGGAAGCCTATTTATGCCCTCTGCTTTCCTGGGAACTAGGGAAAAGGCAAAAACACTATAGGAAATACAGTGGCTGTCTTCTCTACTCTTTGGAAAAGAGACAAACACCCATCTCAATAATTTAAGGTAGCCTGGTTTTGCAGAGACTCAAGATAGATTCAAACAGCAAATACTGAGGTGAACTGCCTTCATAATTTGAGTTCCTTTTCCTTTCCAATAAGTAAGTAATTAAATGAAGAAAAGCCAGCAAAGGGTGAGGGCAGACCACCGAATGTTACCACACAAAGTAATCTCACACTTAAGAGGGGTATTTGATTTCAGAATCATAACTGTGTCATCTATCCTAAGTAAAAAGTCACCTCAGGTCTCCCAAAGTAGACCTGATTGATGACACATTTGACATAGATTTTAGGTCAAGTAAAGAGTTTTGGAACTATTATGTTTCGGCTTATGTGGGATTAAATAATTTGGGTGATTTCAGTGTCCATTTTGAGTCCATCTTGTTTACAGTTTCTCCTATTTTTGCTGTTCTGTGGCTCCGTGTGGATGTACAGATGGTAACATTCTCATACTGGGCACCCCAGAAGGTCACATGCTTCGCGTCAATGGCAATTAGTTCCCTTTTTAAAATGGAAAATGTCATTAAGTTCTTGAATAATTCAAGAGTGGCGGTCACAATACCGCGTCCCTTTTGGGGGTCTTTATGGTGCAAATGACAAAACAAGGCGATACTATCAGTAAGAGTAGATCTAAGGTTTACAATGTAGCTCTATTTAGTGTGACAGGAAAATTAAATTACAGGAGACACTCATTCATTGTCACCCGTTAACAGGCTTGGGAAAATTGTGGATCCCCGGGGGCAAATCACTGACAACATAGGAGGGAACTGAAAATATTTCATTTTAATTGGCTGCTGTTTCCTTTGCTTGGCTTTGAAAACAGTACACACGCGATCAGCGCAACTCTCTTTGGAAAAGGGTCCGGAATCTCCCCAACTGGAACTTACGGGATCTGCCCAGGAGCCTCGGGGGCTGTCTTCTTGGCGCAGTGTCCCTGCTCTGCACCGGTGGGGTTCCTGAAAAAGAAACAGACCGGCAGGTTTCAAGTAAAAACCGGCTTCCACGCCTGCCCACGGCTGGACAGGAGTTATCATTCTTTAACTGGGGCTGCCCTTCGGACCACCAGGTCTGGGAAAGGCAGAAGGGAGAAAGGAATGACACACAGGCCATCAACTGTCTTCCTCCCCAGAGAAGAAAAAGTCAGAACGCTCTTTGCGACTGTGGGCTAGAGGCAAGGCTGCTTGGGCCCGGAGTGGGTGGACAGGAAGGGCAAAACGAAAATCCGCAGAGGTCACCAAAAAACGTGAAAATTTTTCCTACACCGCGTTAGCACAGCCTGGCCACTGTGGGGGTCCCCTTGGCCCAAGGCTGTCTCCGAAAACTGCTGACCTTGGCACCTGAAGCAGAGACCCAAGTTTGGTTTTCCCAGGGACCCGAAGGTCGTGGGGGAGGGGTGGAAGAGAAGAAAAGTGTCTTGCCCACTGTGGGGGCAGCGGAGCAGGTCCAGTCTCGCCCAACTAGCTATCAAGACCGACGAGGGTGGGTTCCTCACATTCTAGAATTTGGATCGCATAACCAAAGGTTGCCACTCTCACCTGCCGCGAGCCTGCTTCTCTAACTCTTTTATTTACTCCTTCTTCCCGACACTGGGAGGGCACTTGCCTTTTCTTTGGGCCCGGCGGAGTCCCAGTAAGCTTTGAGAGCACAGAGGAGAAGCGTTTCACCTGGGCCCGCTGGCTCTCAGGGGTTTGGCGCATCTCTGTGGCCAGTGGTCGGCGAGCTGGAAACAGCCAGGGTCGCACTGGCGGCTCCGCTAGCCAACCCACAGATTGGGAGTCCTAGCCCGCTCGAGTTGCAAGATGCGCTGCTTCTAGGGCCCCGGACAGCAACCGCGGCTCAGCTCCGAAAGTGAATCCGGGATGCTGAAGCAGTCCTGACTTTAGGGACACGTTGCTAATCGGGGCAATTTGATATTTAAGAAAAGTGATGATCTGGGAAAACAAAGTGTGATTTGTTATAGTGGTGGACAGTTTGTACCTCAGCATGGACATTATTTCCTAGTAAGATTAAAGAAAAGAAGTCCATGGAAGTGGGGAGACAACGGTGAGAGGGCAATTTAGACACTCCGTTATTTTTTAAAAAAATGTTTCCACTTAAGCAAACACTCTGGCGCTCCCGGGTACTATAATTCCAAAGGCAATTTTCTCTGCTTTTAATTTGATTTGCATTTTCAACTCTGATAGTATTCAATTTCATGGCTGAATAGACGTGTAAACACTGATAGGTTGTGGGGTTTTTCTTTGCCGCTTGCACCAAACAGAATATCTGTCTCAGTGTCATGGGAGTTTACTGTGAGGGTCCTAAAAATATCAGCAAGTTTCCCCTAAATTATTTTTCACACTTAACGTGGTCTTGCCTGGGTTCCCAGGTGGCGGGCTGGTTTATGGAGACCCTGTGTACCAGCACAGGGAAAGTTCGGGAAAGCCGCTTTACACTCCCAATGTGAAGGCAGAAAAGTAAATCCCTCTCCCACAGATAACATTTGTGATTTTTGTCCAGAAATACTTTCAACGTTGTACTGAACTTCTCCAAACAATCTAAAAAAAAAAAAAAAGTGCTTCCTTCAGTAATTGTCTTAATGTAGTTTTTTAGCTCTAGAAAGAAAAGTATTAAGAAATATTTCTAAAAATCTTTGCAAGAACGGATTAGTTAGCATCATTGACCTTTTTGATCAAACATACAATTAAGGGAAATTTATAAAGTCGAAGTGGGCAATTAGTTTTATTCATATCAAAAGCACCTAATGCTGCCAATGACAATGAGATATGAGTGTGTCAGCCTGCTGTGAACAGTGACACCAAACACCAGCGTGAAAGCAGCCAAACCTTTTTTACTCTGTATTTCTCAGGATATGAGTCGATCCAGACACCATGGAAAGAAACAGTTGAGAACCATCGAACAGGCAGATAGAATTTTGCAAACCAGTAAAAATCCAAATGCATTCTTCTAACCAATCTCTTTGAAAACCATACTTTAAAAGGAAAACAGCAAAGAAATTCGATGTTTTGGTTTCTCTGGGGCTATTTTATATTAAAAACTGTTATCTAATATCTAATACATTTTTCTGATCATAATATGTTGCTTTTTATTTTATTCCAGCCCTGGGGATTGAACTCAAGGCTTTGCTGGTGCTAGCCAAGAACTCTACCAAATGAACTACCCCTCAAGCCTCACCATTCATTAAAAGAATATTTACCTGCTTCCTGTCTGTTGCTGTGAAACACACCATACTGTTAAACTAGTTTTAAGTTTAAAAACCTGTAAGTTGAAAACGTTGCTTTGTTTTTATTTTTAGTTATTTTACAGGCAAGATGAGTGGGGTTTTTTAGATTTAGAAGCGCTAGGGTTTTAGTATCCCAGGAAAAACTGATTTAAAACTGATGAGACTTGAAGATGCTTTGCTTGTGGTTAGCTGATAATAGCAATTCATGAATAAAGCAGACGTGATCTAATTTGAAACATATCTCTTATCCCATAGAAGGAGGCTAGATAAATATAAGAAATTAATTTTATTATGCCAGCCTTGAAAGAGAAAGCTTCTGAATTTAACAAAAACAAACATAAAAAAAAACAATCACTCCAGGTTAACTGTCCAAAGGTGAGGAAAACTCTCACATTTAGGTTTCGGAAGAATAACTGTTGAATTTTAAGTTATAATCCTTTAGGATATGTACTAAATTTTTATATTGCTTTGGCTGGCTGGCAATTACATCTGCTTTACACAAACAGATGGCAATGTGTACGATTCAGCAGCACAATCCCTTCTGGCAAGCCTAAGGTAGAGCAGGAAGGAAGGGGCCACACCATAACAAAGTGTCTATTCAGAGACTGACTTGCTGCTCGCTGGCAATATTGAGCATCACATATCTCTCCCTTTTCAATTCCTAACCTTGGAATAAATGGGGATCTTGTTAAGGTTATTAAAGTTCAATGCTCAGAGAGCAGCTTCGCCATTTTATTTCACCTTCCCCAATCCCCAAATATCTGATTGGAGGACCCAAGGTTGCCTTGTGTGGGTGCAGTGGGGGATGTAGATATGCCATACACGCTCAACTTTGTTCTGCAATAAGGTTATCAAAGACTAACCCTGAACTCTGTTGGGCCTAGGATGGGGGAAGGGGATGCGGAGGAATGGGCCGCACCACTTAGAAAGTCGCAGTGAGTACTTCAGCCAGGTAAGGACTTGCAAGAGGTTGCAGAACCAAAGGTTCAAAGGGGGCACTTCCCTAACAGACTTAGGGTCTTTGGGATGGTTAGCCCTTTTGGAGTGGTAGATGAAGGCCTAGTGCCTCTCAGATACCAGGCAGCTGGAGTTAACTAAAAATGCTACAAAGTAAAGGCAATGCAATCTAGTTGCCCTTTCAAGGGGGTCGGAGAAGTGAGAATGAGACAGAAGGGAGGGAAAAGAGAGAGGAGGAGTAGGAGAGAGGGAGAAAAGAAGGAGGGAAGAAAGACAGAGGGAAAGAGCCTGGAGTTGGGAATGGAGAGGGACTGAGATACCCAGTATCTTCCAGGGAGAAGCCCTGTAGTTTCTGTTAGTTGTACATCCAGTAAAGTCAAAATCTAAACAGTGTTTTCTACTATCAGTAAAGGGATTGGTTTGGGGTCCAGGGTTGATCTCTCTAGATGAGCCTGGGATTCTGATAACTTCAGTTGAGTACCTGAGTTCAGTTCCCAGCCAAGGCTCTATGTAGGATGCTAGGAGTAGATAAGAGCTTGTTCAGAGCTTTGCGTAAGGAGAGGCTTGAAGGCGATTTGATCCCCTGCCTAGGTGAATCAAAATATCATTTTAAAGCAAAGGAATCAAGATATATTGGCCTTTAATTGGCAAACTGCTGATGAGAGAGGGGTGCTAATTAAAACCTAAAAGGACAAAGTATAGATTGGGTACTCTTCCCCACTTGTCCATCCAGGATCAGTTCCCAAATGGCATCTTCTCCGTTTCCACTGTCTTCAAAAGGTTCCATTTATATGGATCTCGTGTCCCCATCTTAATCTAACACCTCGTCTAGATCATTGAGAGTGAGAAGTATAGTTGATTCTAGAACTCTGTTCATCTCCAAAAGCTGACCATCACTGACCATGGAGCTGCCTTTCCCTCTAAGAGTCTCCTGAAATGCAGCAGTGGAAAGGAGGAAGACAGCAGAAAATCCCAGATATGGCCAGCAACATGGCCCCCCAAATAAGGAGACTTCGGTGCTGAGTCTGAGCACTGTTGGGGGAGGAAGGCCACTGAGGATCACCCTGTGTCCCCTGAGCCTGTGCAAGCAGATTCCAAACTCTCACCTTGAGGCATAACCACTTGCAGCCCAGTAGCATTCTACTTGCTGGTTCCTTGCTGCCAACAGCCCCCTCATAGCACTCCCTCACCCACCCCCCCCCACCCCCCCACCACATCCCAGGGCCACACTTCCTCCCTCCAGACTCATAGGCCTGGATTGCCAAGCCAGAATCCCACCAGGGGCCTGAGCTAGGAAGCAGGTGTTTACTAGATCTGCATCTGTTTGTAAATCCAAAGGAAGATAAATGCTGTGAGGTCAGGGGCCTTGCTTCTCTGTCAGCTGGGCAGAAGCATGCTAGATACCCAATGTGGGCGGTGCATGCAATATGTCTCTGTTGTCACCTATGTCATCATGTCACCACCAGGTGCAGTTCAGGAGGAGGTCAAAAGGGAGAGTGGCTTCGAAAATCCCTGGACCCTGTTGTTGAGATCTCCTGGCAAGGAATAAGGGTGGCTGAGAAGCTGCAGTTCTGAAATAATTTGCCAATGTGCATTGTTCTAAGCCCTCACGTCTGATGGTGGTCTCTGCCCCTGACATTTTCCTTTTCTCTGGCATTTTGTCTTTCTAATCACAATTCAAGAACCATCTATCTAGCTGCTGATTCTCTTACTGTCACCTCTCTTCCTGCTTTACCCAGCTGTCCCAGGTGCAAAGTAAATGTAGCCCAGATCTGGTTGGCTTTGAAGGACCACAATCCCATGACAATTCTATTTTAAAAATACAAATCAGCTTAACCTGAGACACTTCCACTCTAGTCTCTACTAGGGCAAGGGGTGGCATTTTTGCTGTCCTGCCACATGGTTCCCAAGAGTTATTCTCCCTTGTTCCTTCCAACCTTCCCCTAATACTTTAGAAAACCTCCTCTCCTTAGTGACTCTGGTATTCTGGGAAGACAGGCTTCTTACCATTTTGGAGCTAGGGGTGTCCAAGCTTAGTGACAGTCTGAAGCTTTGAGAAGTTGAAAGACTACTGAGGTGAAATATAAATCACCTGCCCCAGCTGGAGAGCTGAGAGGCCAGTGCTGAGGAAGTTCCCAAACTCTAAGCCCAAGGAGCATTACTCATAAATTCTGACTTCCATCAGGGAGATGACAACACATACCAGGATGTGGGGCAACCAGGGAGAGCTCCATTCAGTAGGGGCGGGACTAGAGTTGTGATAAAGAAGGATGACAGGATGATGGGGGGGGGGGTCTTGTGTTGTGAAGGGGCCTGCAATGACAGGCAGGGGAGTCCTGACAAGAAATGGACTCCTTTCTCTGGGAAGAAGGCAAAATATCCCAACCAGCAAGACATAGAGTTCTTTTAGTAGATCTGAACTGCAGGAGAAACAGGGAGCACTTGGTCAGTCTCACTTTAGAAAGAGCTTTAAAAGGTAAGGTAAACAGCTTGAGTAGAACAGTGTATTTCATATAAGATGAAACCCTATATAATATTTCTTTCCCCACATGCTGGAGGTGGAACCCAGAGCCTCATACTAGGCACCTACTAATCTCTAGCTATACCTCCTAACCAACCACAACATCTTGATTTCTTTGTTAAAAATGTTTCTGACCTCTACGCAGAGCTCTCTATGGCCCAGGTCTTTCCCTGGCTGACACCACATCCCCATTCCTTATATTCCTCTTCTCTCTCCAATCCTCTACCCACCCTCCTATGCCTCTGCTCCTTCCAAGCCTTACCCACCAAACATTCCAAGATTGTGTTCTATATTTTCTAAGTGTTGCACATTTAACATTCATGGTTTCAAATTAAGAATTTGATGTGTTTCCTTGAGCAAACAAGCAACAGCCAAGAGAACTCATTATAAGTGTAGATCAAATTTCTGAGGCGCTAGCAAGTTCACAGACACACAGGTAGTTCTATTTTGGTATATATAGCTTCTGATCTAGCCCTTACACACACACACACACACACACACACACACACACACACACACACACACACACAAAAAACCATCTGTCTGTTTTCTTGAAATTTTCTTATCATTTTCAAATAAATGAAACTAGGGGGAAAACTAATTTATATATGGGAAAAATCATTTGGTTCTGAGCCATTCAAGCACATGTGAACAGAATCACAAAAGCAAGCTGAACTAATCACAAAAGCAACACGTGTATGCTTAGCTTGTTCCAAACTTCCAACATAGGCAGTTAGGTCCTGGTGTATGAAGTAAACCCAGACTTCTTTACACATTTGTGATGCTGACATTTCCCTCCTAGGCTAAAGCTGCATGAAGCACACCCAGACTTCTCTTTTGCACATGTTTGTGATGCTGACATTTCCCTTCTAGACTAAAAATGTTTAAGTCAAGAATACAGTGTTGCTGACATCCTCACCTAACATTGCAGGGGCATTTTCTAATTAGCAAAATGGAGTTAAATCCAGGCATGATGTAACTTCATTTGTGTTGTTTCTTTTAGCACTCCTAGCTATACCCACCTACCCACATATACCCCCTCAACACACACACACGAGGGGGAACTTTTTTTTTTTTTTAATGTGAATCCAGGTGGTGTTCATGTGGACGTCACAACGTTTCTGTGTTGAGAGTAACTGACACTGAGTTAAAATTAGGTATGACACTAATTGGAAAAACACCTCTGCTCTCTTCACCTGCCCAGAGAGATTCTCCCAAAGAATTTGCTGAAGCTCTGGAATGGGTTCCAAGAGCACAGGGCTGAGGGGGAGGGGAAAGGAGGCATCACTTCCAGTCTGGAGATAGAGACCAGGACGGAATTACAGCTTGTAAAATAAGCCTCCATCAGTCTCCCAGGAGACAGCCAGCTTCTACTTGGGTGTTCCCTGCTTGTTAGCCTCAGTCATAATTGGTCTTTCCTCCCATCCCACGTTGTTGGTTTTCTGTGTGTGGCTTTTGGTGTGAGCGTGTTAGGTCATCAACAAATACAATGGGAGGAGGGAGTGAGGGAGACACACATTATTGTTTTAAAGAAGAAAAGAAAAGGGATAAGAGAGTGGGCAGGAAGGCTGTGAACAGAATGGGGAAGATGCCCCAGGATTTAGGCTTCCGAGGCAACCCCTGGAGTGACAGAGAGTATGGGAGTTTTGTCAAAAAGAGCTCAGGCCCACTAGGAGCTGGAGCCCTACTGAGCTCCCTCAGGGACTCCGTCAGTTACTTATTATTTCTCTTCGCTCTGATACGGAGGTGCTATCCATATCTGGCATTTCTCATTAATTTTATTTGTTTGTTTTTTATTCTAATCTGGTATTTCTGGTTGGAAAGGCAGGGCAAAGTGGAGACTAAAAAGCAAGCAGAGGTTCCCGGGTGGGCCAGACACAAAGGGCCCTCCACCTTTCTCCTTCACATCTCATCTTTTCCTCCACCCCCCCCCCCATGAAAACTTCTCCTGAGGAGAGAGGGTGTTAAAATATACATTATCCGGAGTCTCGTTTAAGGCCACTGCGGAGACAGATGCTTTCTCAGTTCAGGAATGGTAGAGACACAGCTCATAGTTTTTGCTAAAGAGAGTGGATAGATAAGGTCCCGAGACTTTGCCATCTTTACTTCTGTCAAAAATAAAACAACAAACACCTACTAGACCCAAGAAGGAACTGGCCACAAGAAACTAAATCGAATTGCAAACTTCTGGTGTCCTTCCCCCTTGTTTTGGTTTTACAGTTTTTATTTCACTTGGGCACTCCTGGCTGGCCTTCGTTGCTATGGTGCTGTAGCCAGGGCCACATCATCACTGTCTTGACCCAAGAGAGACACCTCAAGTCTGAACCCTTGTTCTTTTGCCATAGCAGAGAAACCGACTGGGATTAAGGTTTCTAGGTGGGGTTTTTTTTTGGGGGGGTCTGTTCTGTGAGACAGGACTTCAGGACTATGTGTGAATCATAGCCAATTTCACTGTAGGGCACCTCTGGGTCCACAGAAGGTGGAAGAATGGGGACCATTCTTAGCGTTCCCTTTGTTACATACAGTATCTTGCCTAGGGTGAAAAGAACCAGTTTGCTCGGTCAGGAAGGCCTGCTATAGGGGTCCTTGCTCCTCCGGAGTGGGAGCATCCCTAGCTTCCATGCTGGGTGGGAGGAAAACCACAACAAAACCGCACAGTAGCTTCAAGGTATCCCTAGGTATGTCCTCCGGCGAACGCCTTCCCCTAGGCCCTATTAAGCCTTATCTCTCACCCCCTCACCCCACTTTCACATTAAAAGCCCCCAAAGCACTACGGACTGCCTTCTCTGTATAAAGTCGGGAGGCGGAGGGCGATAACGATCAGGCGTTTAAATTGGCCATTTGAAAGATTACATCTCTTCACCGAGGGTCTTCCTTTCTAAACTCTCACTGAATTGAGGGCCGTGGCTACTCTGCACCGATTCTCAAAGGCCGGGCACCTTTTAATTCCGCCGTGGAGTGGGCAGGGCTAGGTGACCCGGCGCCATCAAAGGCTCGAGGGAAGGCCGTGGGGCGACACTCGTCTAATGACAAGTAATTGACGGATTCAAGGCCCCGCATTACCAGAGGAATGGGAAGGCATTAATTATTTAAAAACGATTAGCCTCGCCCGTGTGTCCTGCAGGCTTTCCATCTCCTTCCGTGAAGACTACCAGGCACACCAGGCGCAGTCACAGCTTGGAGCGCTGAGGGGGCGTCCCAGTTGGCCTCCAGTGTCCTTAACTTGGGCCCGCAGCCTGGCATGAAAGGGCAGGACCGGATAGTGTGCCTAGATTGAGCACTTTTGGTGGTGCCCATAGCATGGACAAAGAGGGACGGTTGGGCTGTTTGTGCCCACTGGGTTCACATCTGCAGATGGCAGTACAGCCTATAATAAATTTCCAGTTAGGGTGATAGGAAATATCCTTGGGCTGTCATCTAGCGCGTCTCAGAAAAACCCAACTGGAAGTGGGTTTCATCCAGGCGTTTAAGGGCAAAGAACCTGGGAGAAGGCCGGTTTACGAAAGAATGGAGGAACGGGTGGACCGCCGCCGAGTGCCCCCCCCCCCGTGATAGGCATAGAACTCCGAGTTTTATACTCAAGACAATCGTCTACCGCTGTGCCACACCCCTGGCCCAAAAGAGATCTGTTCTGGACCCTGACAGTCAAGGAAATACTGTGTTTTCAACAGGCTACCGTGGAAGCTAGTTAGGCGACGTTGGTACCTTCGGTACTTTCCCGCTAGCAGCGGAAAGAAGAGCTGGAGACGGGTCTTTCTTCCAAAACCCTGTTCTTCAGCCGCTACGCGCTCAAGTGCAACACCCCAGAGCGCTCTCCTTGCCTCAGGGAAGCATGACTAGGCTGTAGTGGGACCGGGATGACAGACTACCCCGCGGCATGCTTTGACTTTCTCTGCTGGGCCCAGGTGACCTAGGAGGCTCTCTGCAGCGTAAAGGCCAGAGTCACTTCTTGCGGGCTAGAACTAAAGTGACTGGCTTCCAGGAAAGGCACTGTCCCCCCTCCCCCGCACTCGTTTGGAGCTACCCTGGTTTGCTGTGATCCACAACTCAGCAGAGAACAGAACTCAAGAGATGAACGCTCCACGCATGCTATGACCTCTGCCTCTTCAGGCACACACTGGCCATATCCTACTCTAGCTTCTGCGACCAAGGGCGTCCTCATGCCTCCCCACCCAGCTTTTAGGAACTAGTTGCTTTCTGTTACTCTCCAGACGAAAAAAGCTGCAGAGACCAGTCCTCGTTTCTCATCGCCTCTGGAACCCACCCAGACTAAGACACTGTTGGGAGTTTTAAACTCCTAGACTTCTCGTTCTTCTAAGCCGCGGTGCTGTCTCGAATCTCCCACTCCCCCGCAAAAACACTACTTCCTAACCCCCTGGGTCTTCATCCGCTGGGTGCGCCTCCCAGTTCTCTTTGAGGAACCCGAGCTCGCGACTGACTGGGGGAGGGGAGGCGTGTGGACCCGAGTGGGGGGCGGACTCTGTGCGGGGTGCCCGGGCGTGGTCCCCGAGTGGGCGCGCTCCCTACCTGCGGTGGCCTGCGGGCAGGCGGGCGTCGGAGCGTCCTGCGCTCGAAGGGAGGCGGCGGACTGCTCCCAGCCGAGGCATCCCTGCATTTATTTGAGCTCAAACCGAGCGACTGTTGACTTTAGCACACAAAGCAAAGATTTCACTGCCCGCTAGTTTAAAAATGAATATTTTACCAAGATATCGATCAGCGTTATAAAATTCAGTTAAGTACAATGGGATCCTGGAAAAAAAGAATAATAAAGGAGGGGGGAGGCAATATAATATCTGTGCAAATTTGCTGAAGTGTGACGTGGCATGGAAAGTTTACCCTCCTGGAATTCGGATCTAGAATGTTTTTTTCGGTTGTTTACTGACTTTGTTTATTCACAGATCACGGTTGCTTAAACTCGCGCAAGGAAGGCGACGGGCAACAGGAAGAAAAAGAGGGGGGGAGCCGCTGCACCCTGCAATGTGTCGAGTTGGGGGGGTCTCTGAGCTCCTAAACTTGGAAACTAGGGGAGGGAACTGATGTGGGGAGGGGAGAAGACACCAGAAGGGCAGAAAAGCCTCGAGGGCGCAGCTCCCCGACATCCTTTTTATGTATTCGCACAGAACTATATCTTATCGGCAGGGATCAGTGGAGGGGGGGCGCGCTAAGTAGTTTAAAACGACCCTCGAACAATGGGCGCGCGATAAGAAACATAGCAGGTTAGGGCAGCGCTTTCAGCCTCTATTGTCCCCCACTCAGCCCCCGGCCCTGCCTCTCGGCTCCTTCGCCACAGGAGCCTTTTATGTGATAATGAAACACATTTCAGGCAGAGCTCGCGACGTGTGTGTCCTGGCCAGGCAAAGAGAAGGCCTGATTGCTGGCCGCGGCCTGCGGGTTCCCCCTCCTTCAATTTCTCTTCCTTGTGTTCTTCGGAACAATGTGGCTTGTTAAAAGGGGATTTGGGGGGGGGGGAGAAGAAGCAAGCGCGCGCGCACGCGCACACACACACACACACACACACACGCGCGCACACACACACACACACACACACGAGAAGGCTAGGCCTAAGGAGGAGGGAAAGGGATGAGCAAGGTGTCAGAAAGCTATCAGAGAGGTGGTCTCTTGGACTGAGGTTCTTGTGGGGCAGACAGGCTGGAAACGTTAGGAATAGCCAGATGTCAGGTCTGAGCTTCAGCCTAGATTAGAAACACCTCTGATGCCTGCTTGGGTTTTTAAACAACGAAAACTTTTTTTATTTCCCATGGGATTGGCTCCAAAGTCAGACTGGAGGGGGAATAAATGCTGCTTCCTACCTTAGCCCAGACAGCTTGCAGGGCAGGAGATGCAAGCCAGTGTGAAGAGGTTCCCTTTGCAAAGCCCAACTAACTCTGCCAGAGTTAGTTACCTGTCAAATGTGGAGCACCTGAAGAGAGGTGGTAAGATTTTATTGTATTTCCCCAGAGGCTCACAAAATACCCATTCAGTCCTTGGGCCACAATCCCGGCTTGTCTATTTGAACTTCTGAGATAAGAGAGGGCTTTGTTAGGGCCACAAGGGTTACCTGGTAGAAGGGGACACCAATCTTGACACACTGGGATCTCACTACTTTTGGAGTCATTTGGTAAGCTGCTCAAGGCACCCTATACTACCTCCTCATCCCCCAATATAGCTTTATAAAAGGAGATTTGGAGGTCATCCTGAGCTGTGCAGCTAAAACCAATTCCAGAACAATATTTAGAATGTTTCCTCCGATTAGGTGTCTCGCCATCTCTAGACTAGCAAGGCTTCCCAACATCAGAATAATAACTGTGAGAGGAGTGAGACAAGCTGGTGTGTGTGTGTGTGTGTGTGTGTGTGTGTGTGTGTGTGTGGTTGGGGGGGTGTCACAGACTGGAGCCACCAGTGATCTCGATTCCACTGGAAGGTCAAGGGGTTTGTATGCCAGAAGTAGTTGTGAAGAGCCAAAACGGATGCACCAAGATTTGTAAATCCTGCCTAGGCACGCTGACTAGTCAAGAAGCCTAAGATTAAAATAAATAAATAAATAAAGCTAACACGTACAAACTTCTGCCTTTCCCCTGGCACAGCCAGCCCTAGAGCCCAAGGGCCTGCCTGTGCATTGGCACACCTTCCAGTAATTCAGGTGGAAAATAACGATAGGTGAACTCAAGAGAGTGTTTTTGCTCCTGGCTTTACAAATAACATTAGTGGACTTTAGCAGGGTTGGAGGCACAGGCCTGTAATCCTAGCGCTGGAGAGACAGAGATAGGAGAATGGTCTTCATAGTGAGTTCTAGGCCAGTCAGGGCTACTTAGGATCTCTTCACTTTAATACAAATAGCGATATGCCTAAAGACAATGGTATGGGAGTGTTCTGTCATGTTTAGTAATAGTAACCTGAAAATTTCAAAAGTGGCCATGAACAATTTTAATATGTTTACTGATGTGGTTGCTGCATTATTTGGGGATTGTCTCCCATTTGCTCTGAACAATGCATTTAGGGAGGCAAGATGGGGGTGTGGCCAGGTGGGCAAACATGGGGAATGGGAGATGTTCCTAGGACTGGGCAGTGGTGCTTACAGGAATATCCATTCTACTTTGATATTTAAATAAAATGTTTTGTAAACAGCAACTGACCCCCAGCCTCCCACAAAATCCCTGCACCAGACTCCTACCTCTTGCAATAATTTATAGACCTGTTTAAATTTTAAGGAGAGAAAGAGAAGAGAGGGAGGGAGAGGGAGGGAGGGAGGGAGGGAGAGAGAGAGAGAGACAGAGAGAGAGAGAGAGAGAGAGAGAGAGAGAGAGAGAGAGAGAGAAAGAGAGAGAGATGTCAGAAGAAAAGGACCCAAGGGGTAAAATCAGCAATAACACTTTAATATAGATTTGTGGAACTCTGGCCGTTCTAGCCAGAAAACACATTTATAAGCCATAAATAAAGCACGCAGAAACCATAAATTAAACCAGACCAGAGACCTGGATTTTACCATGTCCAGAATGGGATGCATTTTTTTCTTTCTCCTGGTCATTTACACCAGACTCTCTTACATTATTGTTTTTCTCCTTTTAAACATCAGTACAACCCTCTGTTAAAACTACATGGTTTTACACCAAGTCACTCACAAAAGTTTTTGTTTTAAGTCAGACTTCCCTGCAACATCAACAATAGAGAACGACAACAAAAATCAGAATCTGCAGGTGCCTTGAGGAGGAGTCTACAGGGTGGAAACCAAAGGCTCCTTTAAAAATGTTTATATATGTATATATATGTATATATTTCCATTCTCTTCCCTATTTAGAAGGACAGATCACCGTGGACCATCTATTTAGGGGCACAGGCAGTTGGGTGAGACTGCATTCTTAGGGCCTGAAGTGTGGTGACTACTTCTTCCTCAAAGCTCTAAGTCTCCAGGCAGCCTCTCTTTTCTCTGGTCCTTCTCCTGGTGGCCAGAGCTAGCCAGGCCTAAAGCCATCTTCTTAGGAGGAGTTCATAATAGGCCTGGAGTACACTCCCTGGTAGTAGGAGGTGTCTGCAGCCAGGGGCGAGGCATCCAGGCCCGTTTTGTTCGTGACTGGGCCCATGGCCAAGCTGCCTGGCATGGGGGAACCATAACCCCCAGGGTAGTGCATGACTTGTTCATAGGCTTTGAGGTCCATTTTGTGGGGTTGATGGTGGTGGTGGCTGTGGTGGTGTTGCTGCTCGGAGGACATGAGGTTGTTGATAGAGAAGGGGTGGTTGAAGGCGTAATGGTGCTCTGGCTTCAGGTGGGCCTCCGGTGGTAGGCCCGGGTGGTGAGGTGGGCCCAGTAGGTGAGCTGCAGCTTGCTGCTGCTGCTGCCCAGGCGAGGGCGCCGGCTCTGGGGGACTCAGCGCGGAGGCCGGTGTTCCCTTCAGCTCGCCCAGGCCGCCTCGCTTGTGCTCCTGACATGGTGAAGAGCTGGAATGGGGGGACTCGGTGCCAGTCGGAGTCTCGGAGGCCGAGCCCGCGGCTTCTCCGATCTGAGCCTGCGAAGCCTGGGTCCCAGCAGCTGTCTTCTTGCCTCCGACACCGCCCGCACCCGCGGCTTCCTTCAGCGCCAGCTGCTTCTCACACTTGAAGCGTTTCTGGCGGCGCAAGTAGCAACCATTCTCGAACATGTTGCCCGAGTCGGGGTGCAGGGTCCAGAAGGAGCCCTTGCCGGGCTTGTCCGGTGAGCGGGGCACCTTGAGAAAGCAGTCGTTGAAGGACAGCGAATGACGGATGGAGTTCTGCCAGCGTTGCTGGTTCTGTCGGTAGAAAGGAAAGAGGTCCATGATCCACTGGTAGATCTCGCTCAGCGTCAACATCTTGTTGGGGCTCTGCTGGATGGCCATGGTGATGAGCGAGATGTAGGAGTAGGGAGGCTTGGCGTGTGTGTAGCTGCGTCGGTATGTCTTGGGGTCCCGCGCGCGGCTCAGGCCCGCCTGCCCGTACATGGGGCTCATTGAATTCATGTTGGCATAGGGAGCAAGGCCACCCATGGCCCCGGCCGCCTGTCCCCCGAGTGGGCTCAGACTTGGACTCAGGTGCGGTCCCATGCCGGCCACGCCGGCCGCCCCAGCTGAGCCGCTCATGCCCGCCATTGCGCCCGCGCCCGGAGACATGCCAGCTAGGGACGGGCTCATTCCAGCTCCCACATACGATGACATGTTCATGGAGCCCGCGCTCATGTTGCCGGAACCGCCTCCCATAGCGGCCGCGGACATGCTCATATAAGTGTTCATGCCGTTCATCCCCAGGCCGGCGTTCATGTTGCTCACGGAAGAGTAACCCTGAGGACAGAGCCCGGGGAGGAGACTGGTTAGCACCTAGGCTGAGCGTGTCAGACCCCCGCCTCCATACACACACCAGTTGGACCTAGTCCTCCACCTTCGTGGAGGCTTCTGGGGATCTCTTTATTTCTCTGGATCCCAATCCACCAACACCAAGTCCTCGGTACCTCAAAGAGAGCAGCAGTACGGGTGATCATCCGAGGAGAGGTGGCCAGGGGACTTGTGGCTCACTTCACGCCCAGATTCTAGAATATCGGTGCCCAGGACCACCACCAAGTCAGGCGCCCCAAATGGATTTTACTATCCTCAGAGACTCTACCAACCCCCCCACCCCCGCCGCCCCCGGGTAGCATACTGAGTCAGCACCAAGACTGGAAATCTCTGTTGCTATCCCTGGTCGCCAAAAGCCACCTTTGGAACGTCACTGGGGCGATCTCAAGTGGTAATACTCCCAGTGTCCCCTATTCTGGACCTTCGTACTGGGACCCCACTCCTTAGTCACAGGGGAGTGAAGGGCAGTGGCTGCGCAGAGCCCGTGGGCAGTTGGAGGCATTGCGTGGAGGAATAGGGAAGGGACCGCCAAATCGGCTAGGAACTGTTAGTGTCCGGGCTTCGTAGCCACAAACTTTCTCTTTGTCCACAGTCTTTGACTCTTTGCCTGCACCTCTGTCCCCAACTCCTACCCACCTTCTCTTTTCCAGCTCCCCACCCCCTCGCCAGCCGACCTCCCACCCCTCCCCAGCCGCGCGCTGCCAAACATAACTCTGTTAGGATAGTGCGTGGCTCGGCCACGAAGAGGATTTGGAGGCGCCGCAAGTCAATATTTGATCACAAAGTTAATATTATCTCAAGGCTAACAGTGTGTCGTATAAAAAAGAGACCCATTTGAGTCGAAGGAGGGCGGAAAAGGCGGCTGTCCAGGAAGACTAGAGGTGGGGGGGGGGCGACTGCCCCTGAAGGGAGCGTGCCGAGGCTGGGGACGCGGAGATAGCTGCCACCCCACTTTCCCCGGGCGAAGGCAAGCGCTTACCTCCGGCTCCGCGTAGTAGCTGCTCCAGTCGGATGGCTCGTGCCCTTCCATCTTCACGGCTCCCAGCATACTGGAAGCCGAGTGCATGGCGGTTTAAAATTTAACAGCCACAACAAACGACCAGCAATCAGCCCCCACCCCCACCCTCTTAAAAAAAAAAAGTCAGCTAAGGCACCGTCCCCTCCCTCCCGCCCTCTCTCGCGCTCGCTCGCGCTCTCTCTCTCCCCCTCTCTCTCTGGGCTCCACTTCCTCTCTCTCCCGCGGCCTGCCGCGGGAGGTAGCTGGGAGTGGGCGGGAAGGTGGCTGGCGGAGGAGGGGGCCAAAGAACCTAGGAGGCTGGAGCCCGAGCCCTGCCGTCGGGCGTGCCCTCCGTCGCCGCGCTCCCGGGGCTGCCGGTGCTGGCTGAGGCTGGCAGTGTGGAGCTGCCGGGAGGCGGCGGGAAGCTAGCGGCGCGGGGGCGGGCGGGGGGAGAGCAAGAGGAGGGGGAGGAGGAGGTGTGGACCGCACAGCGGACAAGTGCCGCAGTGACGTGGGCGGCTGGTGATATAGCGCGGCGCGCTGGCGCAGGCCTCCAATCCCCAGACCCCGGGCAGCCCATTTGAATAATCAGCTCACACTTAGGTGAGAGGAAGCCGGGCCGGCTCTCAGCACCTGCCGTTCCCCGCCCAGAGCTAGCCCAGCTCCCGCTGTCCGCCTGCACTCCCAAGACCCGAACCTGCAAGCAGAGTCGGGGGCGCCCTGGTGGAGTCCCTTTCTTTGCGTCCACGGGGAGTCTTCCGTGGACGCAGGGACCTGGGATCAGGCCACCCCTGGAAAAGCTCTGGACTCCTGCTCCTGCCCCACCCCCCTTTTCTCCCTGAGCACCCGGGGCATCAATCCGAGGGCGCGGACGACCTCGGTGCCCCGCAGAGCCGAGGCTAGCCAGATTGATTTATTCCGGCTTTCTTTCCTGTCGGCGCTCATTCCCTGTCAAAACAACAAACAGGTGACAGCCAATTTGCTAAGAGCTGTCTTATTTAGAAAAACTGTACACACCTTTAACTCGCTGGCCGCTGCTCCGGAGGCCCCTCCCTGTTACAGTTAAATCCTGGAGTGGCCTCAGGTGGCGCGCAGGGCACGCATAGTCTGGCCGCCTTGGTTGTCAGCTACCTGGGACCTTTTTCTGGCTACCCACCCCAGGCGGCAGGGAGAGCCTTGCTTAGTTGCAGCCAATGCCTGGGAGGCTGCGATTTGCCTCTGACATGCGGGCCTCGGTGTTTCAAGGTTACTTTTCAGTTAAATCCAAGGTGCCCACAGCATTTCGTAACTAAAACAAACAGGGCAGTCAGTGGTGGGGGTAGGGCAGGAGGGGAGAAAGAGGTGGGGGAGGAATCAATAATGAGCTTTATGGGATGATTTCAGGAGGATTCCTCTTTTTTTCTGTCGAGGCCGGGACTATTTTATAAAATTTGAAATTTTCAGTTTCTTTTCTCTTCAGCTTCTGGGATTTAAAAAAAGATTGTCATTTGAGTGTGGTGGCCCATGCCTTTGATCCGAGCACTTGGGAGGCAGAAGCAGGCATATCTCTGGGTTCGAGGCAGGCCTGGTTTACATACAGATCGAATTCCAGGATGTCCAGGGCTACACAGACAAACCTCTGTCTCAGAAAACAAAACCAAAAGCAGCCAAGTATGTCATTTGTATTGTTTGCTACCAAGACTAGGGTAAGCCAAGATTTTGTAGTAGCAGGTCTTGCAGGACACTCTTTCTTGGTTCTGAAAATGTGACCGAAATGTAGGGATTTAGTTCTGAACTCTTCTGCCTCAGAGATGAAGAAAAGTGGGAAATAGTTGGTCCCTGGCTCAAATCCAGATGTTCAGAGTTGTGAGTAGTGAGAGCAGAGAATAGATAAATGGCAGTCACTGGGGTGAGCTTTGAACATGGAAGCCTACATGAGGATCAGACTGGAGGGTGAACCTTGGGGATGGGCAGAGGAAGACGTCCCTTTGGACCGAATATGCGGCATGGATAGTGCCCTTTGCAGAGTTTGGGCAATTTACAGAACAAGTCCTATGAAGGGGTGCAGGGAAATTTTCCCCAAAGGCAAGGCCTGCTTTCGCTCTGAATGGTGAATCTGGCATGTTCCCCTAGTGATCAGATCAGATGCCCTACAAAATCAGATGCCCTACATCTCCCCCAGGGCCCACAAGGATGGTGGGCTGTCTACAGGAAAAGAGGGGTGCACATGTTGTTTATAAAAGGACCTGTTTTTCCCAAATCAAAGCAAAAGATACAGGTATGTGACCACACACACACACACACACACACACACACACACACACAGAGAGAGAGAGAGAGAAGAGAGAGAGAGAGAGAGAGAGAGAGAGAGAGCCTTAAACACAGAAAGGGAGAGCCTTAAGCATTCCCGTTCTGTCCACAGAGATCTTAAATAATGAAGAACAGGACCTCCCCCAACACAAAGATAGTTCTTCATTCAGGAACTGAAACTCAATATACCAATCTTTCCCCCTTGCCTCCCCTTCTCCTCCTGTCTTCCTCCCCCCACTTTTCTTTTTTGGTTTTCCCTGTATAACAGCCCTGGCAGTTTTGGAACTAGCTTATTCCTTGACTGGAACTCGCATATTCACTGAGATCCGCCTGCCTCTGCCTCCCTAGTGCGGGGATACCAATATTCTCAATATTCTGGGCCCCTCTCTCTCTCTCTCTCTCTCTCTCTCTCTCTCTCTCTCTCTCTCTCTCTCTCTCTCTCTCTCTCTCCATCTCCCTCCACCCCTGTTCCCTCTCTTTCCCACCCCTCTCTGTTGAATGCCCGGGTGTTTTTTAAGGCTATGGGCTGCATTACTGTGCTCCTAGTTGAAATTTGGTCATGGAAATTATTCCACGTGTAAAATTAGCTACCAAATGCTGGGAGATTGGATCTGCGGAGCAAAGCACGCTTCCCTCTTTAGGACAGCCCTGCAAGTTCCCACCCTCACCTGAAGCATCGATGGGGCGTGCTCAGATATTCGCAGCGCTAAGCTCCAACTTCCACAGTGACAGGGTGCCCCCTGTCGGCCGTGAGGCTCCCGGGGGGGGGGTCAACCCCTGTCCCGAGTTATCCTTGGACTCCTAATAGGGAAGCTGCTGCCCCTGCTCACTTTCTTCTTGTATCACACCCCATCTTCACCCGAGAGCACCTTCTGGAGGACCCTGAAATTGTGAGCAAATCCAAACCGCCTCTTGTCTCCTAGCTCCCAGAAAGGGTCGGTCTGCATATGACGCCACCTGGAACATTTGAGTGGCTGGTTTGCGACCCTCCAAGCACCACCGGCGGCCGGCTTTCAGTAAGAAGCCAGGGAGCCGAGAGCCTGCCAGCTGCGGAACGAGGGGAAACATTCTGGCGGCTCGCTGTCTCTTCCCGCGCCTCCAGCTTTGCCGGCGCTTGCTCCTAGTGGAGCATACGCTGGTCCTCCCCAGAGCGGCTGCGATTTCTAAAGGTTTATTCAGAGCCTTGGCACTAAAGTTCCAGGCTGGAATGCTGTAAACTGCCCCAGGTGCCTCTCTCCAGGAAAAAGTTCTCGGGAGCTCTGGCTACACACAGATGTCTGCTCTGATCCCCGACAGTCTAAACCTCACCTGGGGCCGAGCTACACAAAGAGTTCCTTTGCCTGCGCCCTCCGGTTTCGCCCTTTCTTCAGTCCTGCAGAGAGGCCGGTAAAGCTTCCTTACAAATGGCCACTGGTTCTAGGTTTGTTTTTATTCTGGACACAGCGCCGGCGGTAAGGGGGCCCCTCTGATTTTGGCCTCAAATTGTGACTATCCTGCTGTCGCCGGAGAGAGACTGAGATCCGGTGTCCTTTAGCAAAAACTGCTTCCCAAAGTTGTTTGTCAATGAAACCAGCTAGGACATCATTAAACAGAACTCAGCTCCTCCTTATATAACACGGTGGACTTCTCTGGGTGAACCCCAAATCTCAATACAAAAAAATCTATATAGTATACCCAAGGTTATAGGTAACATTTCTCTTTTTTGTGGATGTGTTATTTCTGAAGCTTATTTTTAAAAACCAGACCCCCCACCCCCCAGGATCTGTCTACATAGCACTTGTGTACACTCTCAAATACTCTGCTGTGATTTTCATAGTTCCTTTTTTTTTTAAGTCGAAACATTTGTTTATAGGGAGTACTAAAAGCCATGAACACATCACCAAAGGATATTTATATGTGCGGATGAAGTAAAGAGTCAATAAGTTGCACAGTTCGGTAAAAACACAGAAAAAAATGTCTATAAAAGTGAGGTGGAGACAAAAGCAAGATTTTAAGTTTAATAAGCTGTGTTGTCTCTTGTGGCAAGATCTATGTGGAAAGACCAGGGATAAAATAATGATAAGGTAAATATGATAGTACTATCTTTGATGAGGGTGGTGATGTAACTCCAAGAGAGAATGTGCTTTGTGTGAACATGGCCCTGGGGTCATTCTCTAGCATCAAAACAAAACAAAACAATTTGTTTTGGGCGGATTTGGATAGTAGAACTGTGTCTTCAATGTACATTTTTCTGCAGAGTAGTGATACCATTTTCTATATCGTTTTACTGTTGCACCCTCTTTTATTAGATTATGATGGAATACACAATAAGGAAAGCTTGGAAAAACAATTTGTATAGTTAGGCACTCATTTCTCATCCCGGAATCCTTTCTCATCCTGGAACAATGAGAAAAGCCATCGTTCTAACTGACTCTGATTTTGCTAAAACTTTTTCCCCCTCTTACTGGTGTCAGCAGATGCTCTCTGCTCTTCAGAGAAAGGAAATGAAGAGCTATTGATGTCAACCACAGGGGGCATTCCCAGCATGGTCCCATTGCAGAGCAGGGGACAGAAGACTAGGTGTGATCTGGGTTAAGGTTCTGTTGAATTCATTCGAAACACAGACACTCCACCCACCCCACCTCACCCCCGCCCTGGGCACACTCCTTTTTAATACACGTAGAGCTTGTTCGGAGACTGGGCTTTAGTTATGAATGTTTGTCATTTATAGGCTATCTCAGCGGTTGAGTAGAGCAGTTACAGACTGCACTCCATCTGTTTTGCTCACTACCGAAAGCCAGTGTTCTGCCCATTTGGGCCAAGAATTTGAGGAGTATTTCTGGGATACACTTGGCACCTGGCCCACCATTCTTGCACTTTTAACATGTTTCTGGTATGTAAGGCTCTTATAGCAGGTGATTGAAATAATTGGAAAAGATAAAAATACAAGATGATGACTTTTGGTGGCAATAACAACAGAGCAAGTGAGAAAAAGGTCATTGCTGAGGGACACATCTGTGGCCCCGGGAGCTTTTCATTCATTTGCATGCTGTACTTGGGTGAAATACCAGATATTCCTGATAACAAGGTAAATAGTGGACTTCATAAAGGACAGAGGTCCTGGGAAGTCACTAACAGACTCAGGCCATTTCTTTTCTCTGTGTTATTTGGGTAACTAATTTGGAAGAGATTCCATCAGATCTATGGAACCACTGATGACTTACTGGATAGGAAAATATCCTCCCAGTAAGTAAGAGTCAGTGAGTAATGCAAAGACCTGGCCCAGGGCAGCAAGGCCTGGAGTTCAAGTTTGAGACTTGGGAAGTGCTCTTAGCATCTTTGTTTCCATTTCAAAGTCATGCAGGGCTTGTTATAAACACAGAATATCTGCACACAACTTGTTTCAATATTAACAGTGACAATAAAGGGGGGAAATTTTATATTCTTACGCATTTGGCAAATATTTAACAAGCTCTTACTCTATTCCAGGTGGTGCACACACAGGGAATGCCACCTGTTTATAGAGACCAATCCTGATTCCTTCCTTATTTCTTCCCCTTTCTTTTCTGTCAAAAGTTCCAACCTCAGCTGGGCAGTGGTGATGCACGCCTTTTATCCCAGCACTCGGAGGCAGAGACAGGTGGATCTCTGAATTTGAGGCCAGCCTAGTCTATAGAGTTAGTTTTAAGACAACCAGGGCTAATCAGAGAAACCTTGTCTTAAAAAGAAAAAGCAAGCAAACAAACAAAATTCCAATCTCTTAATATTTTCAGGATTCTTTCCAACAATGATCCAGGAAATTTTAAGTGGGAGAACCTAAATTCTTCCACTCAAAACTAGTCTTTCAGGTGACAAAATATAGACTAAAATCCAAGGTGATAGGTTCTGTCTGTTTTGAACAAAATCAACAGGACCAGGAAACAGGAAAACCAAGGACTCAGTGCTCTTGTAGAGGACACAATCGCAGATCAGATCTGACACAAAGTGGCTACACAAAGAGCATTGTCATCTCCAACTCTGTCCTCTCGTCATATATCACATCAATTTTTCACATAATGGATGCTATGTTTGCTACCTACTGGTGTTCATTAAGGTGTTGGGTTTTGCTTGTTCTTTTCAGGTTTTTGTTGTTGGTGTTTGGTTGGTTGGTTATGGTGATAGAGGTGATAATGCTATGAATTGCACTCACAGCCACCCTGAACAAGGACTTACTCTACCACTGAGGATATGAACAATTAGCTTTGAATTCTGGCTTTAGGAAGGATGTGCTACTGCTCTGTGGTGGTACTGGCTTGAGAAACTTGTCAGGTCTGACAAATGCTGGTCTTAAGACTTTGTGATACATGTGTCTGTATATTAGCTGTTTCAGTTGTACTTGCCAAAGTAATCCCAACGGAAGGATTGTGGGCCAGCCTTCCCAATGCAGCTTTCTAAGGGGTGGCACTAAATTAGGCTACAGGGCCTCACTGATACTGGGCTAATTAACCGGGCTTGGGACACACACACTCCTTAACCTTTTATGTGCATAGGGATCCCCCAGGGATCTTGTTAAAATGCAGATTCTGCTTCAGCAGGTAGATTTAGCATTCCTTCCAGATGGGCAGAGCTGCTGGGCCACTGACCACAGGTGGTCTCATCCTTTTGGGACCATTTCTCTCACTCTTCCTGCAGTCAGTCCTGTGCAGGTGGTGAGAGGTCACTCGATGAAATGAGAATTGGAGGCCCCTCTTCAGTTTCTGCCAGTTCTCTATTGCCTGAATACTTGCCCTCCTATGGTCCTCTCTTCACTCTCCTGGATAGCTTCTGCAGGGCATCACTTGTCCACAAACTGTGGAAATGACCCCTAGGCAGCTGGGCCCCTGCAGCAAGTGTTCTAAAGCAGAGCTCCCCCATGGTGCATTGTTAGCTTGCCCACATCCCCCTACCACCTGGGCATGTTTTCCAGAGATGGAGACCTCCCTGGTTGACTGGAAAGGACGGAGATCTATGGCAAGTATAAATTTATGGCAAGTATAAATTTGCAACACTGATAGGTATTTTTCAAGGATGGAGAAACAGCAGAAGCAAAGCCTCTGTTACTGCTCACCACATCAGCCAATGGCCACAGAGGAAGTAACTCCTTTACCATTGTTCTGTAAGGAAGATGCCCAGGGAATCCAGGCAGTCAGTGGGTGGTGGTCCAACCCTGAGCAAAGGCCAAGGGTCCTAACCCTCATCATCATCCTAATATACATTTAAGAAACAAAATGCAAGGATCAAAAGAATGAGAAAGTGACAAGAACAAGCCTGTTTATTGAGTTTCCAATGAAGTTTGCCTCTTCACCCTGGAGGAATACCAGTCCTCTTTTGAAGGCTACTGACTCTAAGAATCTCTTCCCTAAAATGTGGCACAATATTGAAACCACACTGCTTGTGATTGTGTGAGAAAAGGGCTAAGAGCCACTTCGACGGAGTTTTTAGACATCACAGAGAATTCCTCCATTAGCCTCAGCATGCCATCCAAATGTTTTCTAACACACAGGCAGAAAGAAAAGTTTAGGAGCTGAAATGGAAGTCTTAGAGGTGAAAAAAATGCAAGGCTTCAGGCTGCTTCTGACTCTTATTTCAGTTGCAATATACTTTCCCTGTTAGTGGTAAGACCATCTTTCCATTGTGAGGGTTTGAATGAAGCATTCTTTCTGGGACAAACTCCTTTCTTTTATGACAGAACCTCCACAAGGAAAGCAAAACACCTTTTCTGTGGGTAATTATTTATGCAAAGGTTTTATATACAAGTCCACTGAGTTTAGACCAATGGCGGAAAGACATTGTATTAATGTACTTTCTTCAGACATTTAGGTGGAACTAGACAGGAAATGCAAACTTATTTATTAGCTGTCTTTTTCATGTCCTACTACTAAATCACCCAAGAGGGCAGGCACTTCTGGGGCTAGATGGAAGGTGTGATGTTAGTGCTGGATCGTGTTCATCAGAGAAGGTTCTATTAATAAGTCTACACCTTCAAAATCTTCAGGGTTCAGCTACACCTTTTAAGTGGGAAACATGCATTCATCCTTCCTAATCTCCAAATAAGGTGCTAAGTAGATGCTCAGTGTGGAGAAGCTAGACTGGCCCATGGGAGTCTCAGATTGGACACCCATTCCCCAGGTCTCATAGTCAGACCAACACAATTTTCTACATACTTCTCTGTCTCTTTTCATTCTGTCCTCCCCTTTGTCATGCTAAATTTGGAAACAGCATTCTTTTTTATCATTTCATTCCTGTATTTCTCCTCCCATATGCTAGAGCTCTTTCTAGGAAGAGGTGTTTTCATGCATTGTTTTAAAGAATGATATAAATGTCTACAAAATCTGTATTTTATATTATTTATTTTTAATTATATAATGTTACATATTATATGCATGTGTTCTATGCACAGATATGTGATATATAATGTATGATATGCATATGATATAATTATTTATAATATAATTATATTGTGTAATATAAATGTTTATTATTATAAAATTATAATATGTCATAATATGTAATATGGTGTTTACTTATTATATATATATTTTATTTTATTCTGTGGATAGAACTTCTAGGCTTGTGCATACCATACAGGTACTATGATGCTGAGCTCTGTCCCAGTAATCATTTTATAATGAAGTGTTAAGTAGTCACAGAATGATTAGTTTGCTTTTAAGAATAACAAACCTGTCACTACACAGAAAACTTATGAAGTTTGCATGCCAAACTGTCAACACTGCCAGGCCCAGAAGCTGATTTGGGAAGAATGGGAGAGGGCTCCCACTATTTATTTTATGACTGCCTAATTTTTTTCTACTTGCATCTTCTGTTTTTTTTTTTTTTTTAACAAAATCAGAGAAATGTGACCTTTGTCTCTGGATAGGTACTGGGTTGCTTACATGTATTTCTGTCCTTCATTAATCAAAAGGTACCCTGCTTCAGAGAAAAGGAGCAAGCCTCTCTCTGGAGAATCAGTTTCTGTGTTTTTGAAGAGAAATCAGATCAGAAGCACACGGGCTGGGAGAAGGAAAAACATGGACAGGTCTTAATAAACCTGAACCACTTTTAGAAAGGAAAAGTGGATGTCTGAGACAGCTTAAAGAACCAGAGAACCTTCCATCGTCTTGGCTCTAATTGTTTATGGTGCTCAGGAAGGGAAAAGATTGAAGTGTAGGTTCTATGTGGCCTCACTTGATTAATATTTATGACTACAGAAGAAAATTAAATACGGCAAATAGTATAACTTCGAACTGTCTATGGTCATGGACTGCAGTGCTCACAACAGGCCCGGAAATAAGGGGTGTGGGGTCTGGGGCCTCTCTGTCTTCCCATTTCTTGTTGTATGTATGCTGGGTGAGCTCTTCAGAAATAAGAACTTGAATTTGACAGTGATTCTTCTCAATGAGTGTGTGTGTGTGTGTGTGTGTGTGTGTGTGTGTGTGTGTGTGTGGCGCGCGCTTGTGCGTGCACGCTTGCTAGTGCATGTGGATAGTTTTGTTGTTTTTGTAATTGAATGTCTGAAGGAAAATTTTCATTCTTTCACTACCCTGACCCCAAGCAGAAGAGAGACAAAAGCAAGGGGATGCCCATGGTATTTGTAAATACAGAACAGATGTCTGTATATACTGATTCTTTGGAACAGAGAGTTAGTGAGGGATTATGATTTCCTCAGATGAAAAATGCAGGTGTAAAGTTGGTTCTCTGTGCTAGTAAGTGATGGGTGGACTATAGATAGGACAGATGAATATAACTGTAATATGCACTAGTTTGGGTTGGATAGAATCAGCTTACAAAAATTTCTAGCCCCATGCTTTTCAAACTTCTATTGATGACACTTCTATTAATGACCCATTATTTTGTTGTGAGAGCAAATTGTTTCACTAGACTTAATAAACATAAGGGAAAGAAGAATGGAATAAATGTTCCCCATTCATCTTGCATGACAATGATGTGTAGTCTTGAAGAATCTCTTTCTGTTATAAATGTATGTTTGCATTAGGGTATGAAATCCATTCCCCTACTGTTAGTGTGATGCCTAAAGCCCAAGAAATTCCATACGCTAAGAGGTGAGAGTGCATTATTAGGTCTTGCAAAGAAGTTTCACGTTTCTCATTTATAAGATGGCAAATGACAGAAGTTATTGGCACTGGTGAGGATGGAATGAGTGAAGTCTCACAGAGAAGAGCTCAGACTCATCCTAAAGGGGATTCTGGATAAGTAGATAAGGCTCAACCCTTTACTAGTCATTGGTTAAAGGCCCTTGTGGGGTCAAAGGGCTTACCCATGCCAGATACTTGCAACTGCCTAGGTGAATATAACAAGGGCAATCTATGATGAAGAATCATAGCAAGCACTCTCCCTATACCACACAAAGGCTCTTAACGCCTTTCAACAATTGTCACTGCAGCCTTGGCCCTCATTTAAAAGCATAATTCTCCATGTTCCTGTAGTGACTCAGACCACATTCATCACCCATATACCTAATGCAGTCAAGATTCACAGGTGCCAAGCATGTATTCAAGGAGGTCACTGAACTGAGAGTGGACCAGAAAGAAAGATAACCACTACATAATGCCAGATCACAGCAGCAAGGTCATGTGTCCCTCAGATAGCAGCAACTATTAGTGGTCCTGGACTGAGAGGGTTAAGTACCTCCTGCATGTGGGTTGATAAGAAAGCAAATCTCTGAAGGAAGGGGAAGGGTCTACCAGGCTGAAAGGGGAGGACTAAGGGCCCCTCTTGTGGAGGAAAATGCCTGTACAGATGTATAGAGGGCAGTGAGCTGCAGGTGCTGGAGAAACAGCTTCCTGGGAAAGCTGGCCAGCTGGTAGGAGACTACAAGGCCACCAGAGGAGTTGGAGGCTAGAGACTTTGGTTCCCCTTCCTGAGTGCTGAAATGAGCAGCCTAGGAAACAAGTCAGGGCATATTTGGAAAGGCTCTTCCTCAGCAAGGTGGTGGGAAGGGAAGTTGGACCCAGGGTTAGACAGAAGGTAAGTCACTGCGTGGGTGGGCACAGATGAAGTACTGTACCAATTGCTCTACTATGAGGAGTGTAGGCCACAAGCTACCTTCAGCTATCAGTCTCTCAGGGATCATCTTTGCTCCAGATGTGAGGTCCTGCTTCATCCTGGGTGACCCACATTCAATTCTGAATTCGAGCTTGTACAGAGGCTTGATCAGGTCAGGCTAGCTCAGACAACTAAATAAATACACTTCACCTAACTTATAGGTTATTGTGTAGGCCGACACTAAGTCAGGTATTGAGGGTGAGTTTGTGGATGGACCACTTTCTTGGGCTTCCACTAAGCACAAATGGAGACAGTCTGATTCTAGATGAAGTTGACCCCTGTGGTAGGTTAGGCCCCTAACTGTCTCTCGAGAAAATTCCAAGCCAGTAGAGTCAGGGAAACATCAAGTGAAATAAAAATATAAGCGGGTGTGATAATATGAATGTAATTGGCCCTCCCTCATAAACTCAAAGGAAGTAGCAATATTAGGAGGTGTGGGTTTGTTGGAGGAAGTGTGTCACTGTGGGGGTGGGCTCTGAGATTTCCTATGCTCAGAATACCACCCAGTGTCACAGTCGACTTCATGTTGCCTGCAAGATGTAGCACTGTCAGCTCTAGCATGTCTCCCTGCATGCCACCGTGCTCCCCACGGTGATAGTAGACTAAACCTCTGAAACCGTAAGTGAGCCACCCCAACTAAATGCTTTCTTCATAAGAGTTGCCATGGTCATGGTATCTTTTCACAGAAATAATAATTTAAAAAAAAAGCCTAAGTAAGACTCAGGGTATTTGGCCCAGGAATATCTAGAAGGGGTGAGGTAGAAAGGTGGGCATTGACTAAAGGGTCCTGCACCACCTGAGGCTAAATCATGCTAGGGCCTCTTGGGGCCAGAGGACAGTAAGCTCCTGAGTTGTCCCTACTAAGAAAAAAGGAGCATGAGTAGGGATAAACAGGTTCCTGTGATTTCTGACAGTTGTTGCCGAGGGTCTTAATTTTCTAGATCTTTCTAGTGCTTTCTGTGTAGGGTCAGATAATACCCTTAACTGTAGAAAATATGGGGACCCAAAATCCTCTTCCTAAATTCTAGCATCTCTATTTCTTGATGTCAAGGGCTTAGAAAGACCCTCTGCTAAGCCTGGGTTCTTTAATCGCTAGACAAGAATAATACAGATGTCTTTGAGTTGCTGTAAGGTTTAAATGTGGTTTTGCTTTGATTCTTGAATGGTATCTTCAAGGAATGACTAGTGTGCTGGAGAGAGACTAGGAGGCATACAATAATATTAATATCATCATGGGCTCTAGGTCTCTGAATTGTTTTCTTTTAGACTGTGGAGGCCATCAGTTCCCTCCAACTCCTTCAAGATGGAACCAACCTTCCACATGGGAAGTGTTAAATTAATGGGTTATGAATCATAGGCAGACACCAAAAGTTATATTCCACCAACTGCCTCTGGGTGTATTAAAGCAAATTTTCCAGAAAGCTTTGTAACCCATACATAATCGCATTCAAATGTTAGCAGTGTGGATGGTGAGGCCAATGACACCCAAATGTCAGCAGCAAGAAACAGAATGGAGAGGCACACTTGTCCTCACAGAGATGCTCCTGAGAACAGAATTCATTCATTGAAGGCAGAAAAGCCCAGCCTAAGTAGAAACCCTTTAGTTTCAGTGATGAGAGAATAGGCTGGGGGACTGAGCCATGATGAACTTTGCTCCTACCTGAGGAGGTAAGCCATTTTGCCTTGCTTCTAATTTTCTGGTGAAGTGATTGACCTGATGTGAATGAGAAATAAAGAAAATCCCCACAGAAATCCTGGATCTTCTCCCAAACACCGACAGCCGGAAAGGCCTGAGGGCACAGAGAGAAACAGACCACAGAGAAAGCAGTCCCAATTTTCTGCCCTAGGCACTTGTGTGCAAAATACCAGGACACACAGTTCTCACCACATGTGAGAAGGGACATCCCATTTCCAGGGCCATTTCCACAAAGCTCTGATGGAATTTCTCCCTTCCTTGCAAAAACTCTCACTTCCCTGGCACAGACTTACTTTTACCCTAAGCCTTTGATTAGATCCCCATGAGGCTAATGAGACCTTAAGTCATAAGTCAGTCAGAAGACCAGTTAGCATGCTCTCTCCCTCCCTCTCTTCTTCCTTCCTTCCTTCCTTCCTTCCTTCCCTCCCTCCCTCCCTCCCTTGATCTCTCTCTCTCTCTGTCTCTCTCTCTGTCTCTCTCTCTCTCTCTCTGTCTCTCTCTCTCTGTCTCTCTCTCTCTCTCTCTCTCTCTCTCTCTCTCTCACACACACACACACACACACACACATTACTCTTCAATCAGCCTTTCCAATAAGTGAGTTTTATGTCAGACATGAATCACTTTAACTTTTAAAAACTCAGTGACATTGGAAGGGATGGTATTGGGTAAGTAGAGTCTTAACTTTGTCCTTTAGTTGAAACACACACACACAGACAGACACACATGCGTGCACAAATACACATGCTTGGGAGCACACACACAATGCTTTAGACTTTATGATCAGAGCACAAAAAGAAAGGACTCCATTCCGAGTATAGCAGCACTGAAGGGAGTTGCGTGTCTAAAGCCATGTTCAGAAGAGTCCACATAATGAATTCTTCGGGGCCCTATACAGGGAAATCCCTGTTTTTCCTGATAGCTGAGGTCTGTGCAGGGGCTGCCTTCTCCAGGATCACTGATTGGACACCTGATCCCAGCAACAGCCAATCAAAAGTCGTCAGAGCAAGACTTCCATCTTGGCTGGACTTGGGAGGCAAGATATGATTGAGTGGAACGCTTGAGATTGCACTAACTGGTGGACATGTGGATGTGTGCAGATGTTGACAGGTAGATGATGAGGCTGGTGTCTTCTCTTTAAACAGTTGGTTAAGAGTCACCTTTATTTCCAAGGGTGAAAAAAATCTTCCAATTTTATGCAGATCATTGATTGCATAGGTCGATTGCATGTTACTTCCCATGAGAAAATTGTGCTGGAAAACTAACTGGGACTGCAACCTCTTGCTTCCCAAATCATGGAAAGTTTACCACGAAATGTTCTGTGATCTGTATTGCGCCTACAGCACATCCTTGCTTGCACCTGGGAGAACTGTAGTTGAATTTATTTAAAAATTTTTAAGAAAAGGTGACAACGTGACAGTACTTAATGTTGAAATCACTGTTAAATGCTTTTGGGAGCAGAACTTGGTTGGGGAAAATTCAGCTTTTCTTTATCCTATTCTTACTCATCTGCAGCACCTCCTCTGCAACTGTGTCAATATAGTGGGTTGGACCCCTCTACTAGGAAATACCTTTGATGTCTGGAGAGCTTTGCCTCCCTGTCCCCAAGGGTCCTCAATCAGCCCCTTGTCAGACATTCCTTCCTTGAGGGCACTGTCAGTAAATGCCCCTCCCTGAGGCTTATCTTATAGCCTAACAGGTGGTTTAAACTAAAGGTGTTCACAGTTGAAGATAACCATTGATGAATGACTGATTATATATAGATCTTGTGCAGGTATCCACTGCTGGTCTGCACATAATAATCCAGCCACAACTCTGGCATAGATGGGGGTGGTCCTCTCCATGTCCCACCAGTTACTGGGGAGATACTGGCAATTGCTAGCTACTGGGGGAAGAAGAACCATTCTTTGTTGTTTGTTTTGTTTTTCTTCAAGGTCTCACTATGTAGATTTGGCTGCTCTGGAAGTCACTATCTAGATAAGACTGGCCTTGGAACTCATAGAGCTCCACGTGCTTCTGCTTCATAAGTGTAGGGTTAAAGGTGTGTGCTACCACACCCTGCCTCTTTATTTTTGGTTGTCGAGGCACCAATTGATTACCTATGCTCCAGTGAATAACACACACACACACACACACACACACACACACACACACACACACACAAAGGCAGCACTAGTTGGATTTAGTGAGATATTTTAAAAAGGGAAGGGAGTTGGGAGCTGGAGAGATGGCTCAATGGTTAACAGCATTGGCTGCTCTTCCAGGGAACCCAGGCTCAGTTTCCAGCACCCACATGGTGGCTAATGACATGAAGTCTATAAACTCAGTTCCAAGGGAACCACCATCTCCTTCTTGCTTCATCAAACACCAGGCATACATGTGGTGCACCAGATATACATGTAACACACACACACACACACACACTTTTTTTTTTTTTAAAGGACATGAAGTTGAGAGGAGGTCATATTGGGAGATACTTAGGAATTGTAGGAAAGAAACATGGGTGGGTGTGGATGTGGTCATATTTCATTGTAAATGTATGAAATGCTAAAGAATAAAGAAAATGTAATACTTTTTAAATTGATGAATCATAGTAGTGAAGGGCATGAATTTAGGTTAAGATCTTGCTTATCTCTGAGGCTGTGACTTTTGTTCTGGGTTTGTCCCAATTCTGCATCTTGGATGTAGGACAATCGTTTGACAGATGGTTGGTTTCACTAAGCCTGCCTTTAGAACAAGGCAAGGACAACTACCTGATGAGAGCCCAAGGGTGATGAGGTGATGGGGGAGTATAAACTTTGCCCAGCTGTGGCTACCGACACACTGGTGCTTATGGGCACAGGGAAGTACAAGTTTGAAGCTTGGAAAAGTTATCCCACAAACCAGTAAACCTATTTCAAGGCATAGAGAGGGCTTGACTCTCCTCTGGGTTTTGGTGTTTAGAAAGACACTCTTTAACCAGGAACAAATGTTTATTATTGAAGATATTGGACCACTGCCTTCTTTGACCTACATAAATTATCTTCTTTTCCACTATGAACATGAAGCCATGAGGTAACGATTACAAGTTGCCCCAGATCAGTTATTCAGTATGCATGAAATTACTAAAGCATTGTACCTTGGAATGGTGACAATAGACATGTATTATCAGCTTCTCAGAGATGCCAGTATGTTAGTCAAGGGAATCATCCTTCAAGCAACAAAAACAAGAACAAAATAGACCCTGACTTTTTAAAGGACTTAAATTTTGTCTTTTCTTTAGATAGGGTCTGTGTACCTCAGGTTAGACTCATGCTGGCTATGGAGTAAAGGGTGACCCTGAGCTTCTCGTTGTCTTGCCTCCACCTCCAGAGGTTGGGAGTACAGATGCACACCACTACTCTTGATTTTATGGGTTCTGGGAGTCACACTCAAAGCCTGGTGCATGGTAGGTAGTCATCCTGCCACTGAGCTACACCCCCAGTCCTTTAAATCTTCCTATGTTGAGTTCATAGTAAGAAAATAATTTTGAAAGCCAAGTTCTCAAGAAAGAGAAACAAAAATGTTACATTCTGGGGTCAAAAAAATAAGGACTGACAGACTCAGACTTCAAAGTTTGAACATAAACCATGGGAAATTGTCATAGTATGTGTCCTAAAATCATTGCCCAGAAAGCAAGGAGTAGGTGGGGAAGGCGCTCCAATTCTTTTTTTTTTTTTTTTTTTTTTTTAAACTCTATGTAGCCCTAGCCATCCTAGAACTTGATCTGTAGATCAGGCTGGCTTGGAATTCGCAGAGTTCCGCCTGCCTCTGCCTTTCCAAGTGCTGGGATTAATGTGTGTACCACCACTACCTGGCAAGTTTGTTGATTCTTGACAGAAGAGACAGAGGAAGAAGAGGAAAGTGACGGGTTGGACCTTCCCTGGCTTTTCTCCCACAGGACAAAATCCAGCTGGGGGTTGGGGGGTGTGTGGGGGACCATTTAGATGTTTTATTAGAATCTGAAGACGTCTGGGTACAAGTTCCTTCCTTCCCCCAAAATACCCAACAAAGCCTGGCAGCTGCAAACAGTAAGGGAAGAATGGGCTTTATTTATTGATTTTTTCTTTGATTTTAGACCTTTTGAACTGATCTCACCTATGTAGTGTAGTCTAGCCTTGAATGTTGGAGCTTCTTGCCTTAACCTCCCAAGTGTCAGGAGATAGTCTAATATGCTACAAAGCCAAGCATAAATTTGGCTTTTCATAGGGTCTTTACACCTATGTTTTGTTTTGTATTTCTTCCTCTCCTACCACCCATGCATTCTGTGTGTTTCTGTAAGGGGCCGTGGGCCCAAAACTATGCGGCTTAAAGCCCACCTTTGTAAGATTTTTAATGACCTTTAAGTTTGCGGCTTAAAGCCAGCTCTGTGAGCTAGGGGTGAAAGGACCTGTGGGCTAAGGCTATTTGATGGTAACTCTGTGTTGGAGACCAAAGGAAGGTGTGGGTGATCCTGATGGTGAAAACTAACCAAATGTTTGGCTCTCCGAGTCATGATTCAGGCTGATGGTCTATAGTTACTCAGGAAGGGGAACACACAGTGGTCCCAAGAACCTGGCAAGGCCAGTGTTGAGCAGTGGCACTGGAGAATGGTGTCTGTGCCCACCGAGAGAAAGAGGCCCCTCACCTGGGGTTAGCAAGAACTCAGCAGTACCTGCAAGTGGACAAGGCCTCTTCAGTTACCACTTTCTTAAGGCTGAAAGCCCCTTGAAGAGGCAGAATGAGAGGGTTGTGGTGATATTTTGTTTATGATCTAACAAGTAAAGCTTGCCTTAAGATCAGAGGGCAAAGCTAGCCACACTAGTTAGCCATAGAGGCCAGGCAGTGGTGGTACACACCTTTAATCCCAGCACTTGGGAAACAGAGGCAGACAGATCTCTGTTAACTCAAGGCTACCCTGGACTACATGAAATAGATCCAGCCTAAAAGATAAATAGAGCTCACACTAAGGTGATCCTAGCACTAAAGAGGTGCAGACAGGAAGGCATATGGCTGGGCAAAGAGGAATATAAGATGGGAGAAGGCAGTGCAGACTGAGGAACAGTGTAGTCTAAGCAGTCTGAGGACAGGATCTCCCCTTTGGTCAGAGCATTGGTAGAGGTAAAGAACTCTCTAGTGGCTAACCGCTTTGCTCTGTGATTTTCAGCATTAACCCCAGTATCTGACTCTGAGTTTTTACTATTAAGACCTACCAGAACTCATGTTACAGAGCGTAGACATTTTGGGTAGGAAAATGACTTCAGAGGAGACAGGGTAACAGGATGGCAGACACTGAACATACAGCCACAGTGGGGATGGCTTTTCTCCCATTAGTGTGTGTAGTCTCCCTAACCAGGCCATGAGCAGGTCCAGAAGGAGAAGGGGCCTCAAAACTGAGTTTAGTTATAAGGAATGACATCACTTTGTTTCTTGACATATAGAAACAGTAGTGCATAATATCAATTAACTTAAATAAAACTAGCTCTCACTGTTCCAACATAACAGCATTAGTTCATATACCTTATACCATACGCTGTACCTCAGACAGCCACAGCAAACCACACATTGTCGTTAAAAGATAACATTGTAGTACACAAAGTTATACATTTTTTCTAGACATCTGAATCCTTGCTTCCTTTGATAACCTTGTTACTACTTGTTACAAAAAGTGGCAGATATTGTTTATATATAGTATATATATATATATAGTATGTATATATATAATATGTATATAATGTGTGACTATATGTGAGTCTCTAAAGTGTTAAGCATGCACATAGTTATCAGTTGAGTGGTGTGCCTTCAAAACTTTTGTACTGAAGTCCTGACCCATCTACCTCAGAAAGAGAGAGAGAAGAATTTGAAGGTAAGACCTTTAAAGAGATAATTAAGTTACACAAGGTCATTAGGATAGGTCCTAATGTGTGTAGTTGATGTCCTCATTAGAGGTGGAAAGGATGCAGGTACACACACAGGGAGAACTGTGCAAAGACACAGACAGAAGCTAGTAACCTATAAGACCAGTAGAAACCTCAAAAGAAACCAGCCCTGCCAATGCATTGATCTCAGACTTGTAGTATCAAGAATGGTAAGAAAAAATACATAAATTTCTGGACTGGGGCTTTAGCTTAATGATAGAATACATGCTTAACATATATGAGGTTCTGGGTTCAATCTCAAAACCACTGAAAAAATAGAAAAGAAATTTCTGTTATTTAAGCTACCAAGTATGTGTTACTTACAGTGACCCAGTACATTATTGCAGAGAATTTTGTGTGTGTGTGTGTGTGTGTGTGTGTGTGTGTGTGTGTGTGTGTGTGGCTATTCTTTTTATAGCAGTTGAAGTTGATGGATACAGGCTGTCCTTGTTTTGTTGCTGTGATAACAAAAAAGATACTTGAAATTGTTTAGTTGGCCTTCACTTGCCAGTCACAATCCAACATTAATGAAAGTGGAGACAGGAATTCAAAGCAAGAACCTGGAGGCTGGCAGCCTCCTGGGTCCCTCCTACATAGGATCATATATATATCAGGAGGTAGGAATGGTGCTGTCCACAGTAGGCAGAGCCTTCCTGCATCAATTAATAATCAAGACAGTGCTCCACAGACATGTCCTGAGGCTAATCTAACTCAAGCAATTATCATTTTAGGTCTACCTCTCAAATGACTCTGCACTGTGTCAAATTGACAGTTAAAGTGAACAAGAGTACAGGGCATAGTCTAATAAATAAAATTGTAACTGCTTGTTTTCCATTTGACCAACATTTACTGTGTATCTTCTATGTAAGAAAGCTCTTTGAAAACATGGAATATGACCTGGTCCCTTAATGGCCGTGAACACCCATTTATTTACTTATTTATTTTTATTTGAATTAGAAACGAGATTGTTTTACATGTCAATCCCAGTTCTGTCTCCCTCTCCTCCTCCCCTACAACCCTCCTCAATTGAAACCCTACCTATCATATATCCTTTCTGCTCCCCCTGGAGGGTGAGGCCTTCCGTAGGGTGTCATCAGAGTCTATCGTTTCCTTTGGGATAGGGCCTAGGCCCACCCCTGTGTGTCTTGGCTCAGGGAATATCCCTCTATGTGGAATGGGCTCCCAAAGTCTACACCTATGCTAGGGATTAGTACTGAACTACTACAGGAGGTTGCACAGATTTCCCAAGTCAGTGAACACCTATTAATTCACCTAGTACATGGCAGTTTGGGTTGCCAGGTCAGAAATACCAACAGTGCTGGACTGAATCTGAGCATGGTGGTGTACATCTGTAATCCCAGTACTTCAGAGTACTGGAAGCAAGAGGCCCAGGAGTTAGAGGACAGATGTGGCAAGGTAGTGAGTTTGGGCTCAGCCTGGGGTGCATAAACCCTGTTGGAAAAATAACAACAAAACATTTTGAAGTTGTTGGATTGGATCTGAGGGTTTTAGAGAAGTTGCTCTAAGGCTAGATTTTGATGGGAGAAATGATGAGCACCCATGCATTGCACAGTTTGGAGCAGGAGGCCTGCTGCAATGTAGTGATTTAGCGATGTAGTGATTGGGAGGGCTTTAACACAGGCGGAGTGTAAAGAGGTGGCAGACGTTAGTGCCACTACGCCCATCAGAAGGTGCTGGCCCAGATTTTATTCAATGATGAAAGGATAAGAAATTAAGTTCTTTTTTAAAAAAGATTTTATTTATTTATTATGTATATAATATTCTGCTTCCGTGTATATCTGCACACCAGAAGAGGGCACCAGATCTCATAATGGATGGTTTGGAGCCACCATGTGGTTGCTGGGAATTGAACTCAGGACCGCTGGAAGAGCAGTCAGTGCTCTTAACCTCTGAGCCATCTCTCCAGCCAGAAATTAAGTTCTTTTCTTTTCTTTTTTTCATTTTAAAGCTGAGAAACCTTGTGATCATGAAGTAGGTGATCAACACGCTAGAAACGTCTAGAATACATAGAGCAAGAGTATTCCAGAAAAAAGGAGAAAGAAGGGCATTGGGATAGTCGAGGTTTGAGGCACCAATACCAGGGGAAGGGACCCAGGGGCCTGAGGAGGGGACTGGAATCTAGAACTTTGGTTTCCTTTTCTTCCTTCTTATCTGTAGAAAAGGGAGCAGGTATCTATCTTTAGTCTGACACTCATCCTTCAGCTGCTAGAGTGAAAAGCTGAAGGGCTTTGGTTTCATTGAGGCTGGCTGAATGGGAATTATCAACAACACTTAGAATCAAGACAAAAAAAAAAAGTGCTATCAGGGGTAGGAAATGAGCAGGCCCATGGAGGAGACAAAGTAACCAGTGACAATGGACCTACTGGCTATTATCAGCTTTGACACAGCAGGATGTAGTGATCGGCTAACTGACCTAGTAGGAAAGCATTTTATCTTCTTATTGGCTGAAGTTCTAGGGCATAGAGACTGAGCATCAGGTCTTAAGGCTCTTGAATGGTAAATACCTTAGGTGAGGAGTAAGAGCTGAATTTTCTTGGGCTGGTTGGGGCAGGGACTTTGATATCGTGTCTGTCGCATTCTAATCCCTTGAGATAGAACAATACCAGCCTTAACTGGCCCGTTCGTACATGTCTGCAAGCCTTCTACTTCATGGACTCTCTGTTTTTAGCAATTCCTTCCTGCCTTTCCACCCTTTTTCCTTCCCTCTTTCTTCTCTCCCTTCTCTTTCTCCCTCTACTCTCCCTTCCATTTCCCCCTTGCACTTAAAAAAATAGAAATGAATGGATATGCTGATAGACACCTGCAATTGGAAGCTTGGGAGAAGAAAGAATTGCGAGTTTGGGACTAGTCTGGGTTCTGTAGCAGGTTCAAGACTAGTTTCAACTTTATAGCAAGACTCTGTTCCAAGAAACCAAGCCTAGGCATGTAACAATAGTAGAGTGCTGCCTAGCATGCATAAGACCTAGAGTATGATCATTGGCATTGCCAAACATACAACATGCACACACACACACACACACACACACACACACACACACACACACACACACACACACACACTTATGGATGTATGCATCCATACATATGCAGAGCAAAATGTATCTTCTCATAGATCCTTGAGCTGCGAATTAACATTCTGAAATCAGGGTGCAGCATGGTGGGACTCTTACAGGAGCAGCCTCTTCCTCGCTGTTCTCACATGAGCTTTCTTTGGAGTGTATACTTGGTCAGATACATTCCCTCCCTTTCTCTTCATATCAGGCCGTTAAGCCTGTCAGATGAGGTTCATACCCTTAGGGCCTAATTTAGCCTTGTTTACCTCCTAAAAGTCTGTCCAAACACGGCCACATTGCAGGTTAGGGCTTAAGTTCAAATTGGTCACTGAGACATGATGGGCATCGAGCAAGCACTGTTAGAAAAACCCAGTGTCAGCAAGGACAATCCACTGGAGTTTACTTTCTCCAGGACTAAGTGTCTTAGCTAGAAATCCCTGTCCTTGGTGTACATTCAGAAGAAGGCTTTTCCCAGTGCTTCTAGCTCTGACAGGTATCTTGGGTCTTAGGCTTGACCTTCTAAGTGTGACAGTCTCTGGCCATAGTAGAGTTCAGAAACAAGCTCTTCCCCCAAGGTGGGCTTTGTGTGTCTGGGGAGACTGCTGCTGCATTCTTGTGAAAAGTGCCCCTATTATCCTTTCTTGAAAGTGATGGGAGAAACTTGTAATAGTGTCTGGGTTCCATTTGCCACCTTGAATGAGGTCAACTGCCCAGTAGGAAGATGGGTGAAACCGGACCAATACTTCTAGATCATACCAGTTCAAAGGCTCCTCCACTTCTGAAGTTCAGTCAAGTGAAATCTTCCCAAGAGAGGCCGAGTCAGGTCAGCTAAAATGTTAGCAAGTGCAACCTTAAGGCCCAGAGGATTGCCTCTCACAAAGTCTGTGCCTATCAAAGACCTCACAGTCTGGCAAGCTTCAGAAATGGTAGCACATTTCCCTTTAATTATCTAATGAAACTTGCCATTTGAAAAATCACCTCCATCCTAAAAGGCTCAAGGCTTTAACCAAAGTAACATTTTCCTTCTAAAAAATATCTGACAGCATTTAAGAGGATGCCCTAGAAGGAAAGGTCCTAAAGCTTTGGGGGATTGCATTTGCATTTGCAAAATGATTTGCAACCAGACCTGACAGGTATCGTTTCACGGAAACTAAGAAGTGGGTTTTGAATATCTGGATCGTTTTCTCCCAGCTTCCAAATCTGTAGTGAAATCAGCTTTCTAGCTGTCTGCAGTAGATGCTTAGAAGAGCCTCTGCAAGGACTGCAAGGGAGAAGATGTAGTGGAGACAGTGAGAGTGAGCTGGCTTACCTTGACTCTCCACAAGGGCTCATGGCTGGAGAAGATACTCAATTCCAGTGTCCGGTACTGCTGCCTCCATTGCTGGTTGCCAAAGCCTGTTCTACAACCCTAAATGACTCTGACTCTGTGGCAAAGGCGTTCAACTGGGCTGGGAATGGCCACCCCTCCTCCCATTTCTTCATTCAGGTTTTCTCACCTTTAAAGGACACTTTGTATTTCCAAAGTTTTCCTCCCCTGCTTGTATGAATCCGAAATGAATCTGAACTCAAAGTACTCGTTGAGTGGTTATGTTCCCAACCATAATTTGCAGTCAAGGTATGAATATTTTATACTCAAAGAGCCACTGAAGATTTGTAAAAAGGTTTTTTAAAAATAAAACACGAATACACTCATTTTTGTTGGCACAGGAAGACTATAGCTGGGGAAAACAAAAATACAGGACAAGCCTTCACTCATGAATCTTTACAAAATGAATCCGGATTTGTGTTTGGAGATGCTCAGGAGTAGCTGTGGTGGGGACACAGTGTCCTTTGGAGAAGAGAAATACCCGGAAGATAGAGAGTTGGGAAACAAAAACAAAAGCCACCCAAACACTCCCATCTCGCTTCATACCCACCGACAGACCAGAAGAACCTTTTAGAAGGCACTCTCCATGCACTGGCAGAAATGAGGTGTCGGGCTGGGAAGCCAGTACTCAGATGCCTGTGGCTTCCTTTCACTGCAAAAATAGATTTAAAAAATAATCCAGTCTTTGGCAAAGCCTTGGCCCAGCAAGAGAGTCCTGAGTAGCTCCTTTGCTGTCCCTGTATGTTTTTCTTACCGTGAGTCAACAGTTTTGCGAGTTCACAGGCTACTTCAAAGCTACTGCACATGGTCAGAACAGAAAATTAATACATGTTAATTAAACATTTCCTCCCCCTTCTGTAAATCTGTGAGTTTGTTCGTTTGTTCTCTTCAATCTATTGGCTTGTATGAGGAGAACTTGCTAAGTTGATCTTACTGGGTAGAGCCTCTACTAGAAAGCCAAAGGAAAGGGGTAATTTTTTTGTCTCTGTTTTTTAAAAAGATTTATTTATTTATTATGTATACAATGTTCTGCCTGCATGTATGCTTACACACCAAAAGAGGGTACCAGATCTCATTACAGATGGTTGTGAGCCATCATGTGGTTGCTGGAAATTGAACTCAGGACCTCTGGAAGAGCAGTCAGTGCTCTTAACCTCGGAGCCATCTCTCCAGCTCCCTTGCCTCTATTTTTAAAAAAACTTTATTATTTTTTAAAACTTTGTCTTTCACATCATACATTCTGATTCAGTCATCTCCCATCCTCTTTTATCTGCCCTCTAGCCCCTGAAACCTCCTTCCCCCAAATAAAACAAAATAAAATTTAAGATAAAAGAGGAAAAAAAAAACAAATAGAGAAAGATGTCATCATGGAAGCTGCAGTATGACACAGTGAGTCACACTGTCTTAACTATAGCTTCTTCATGGGATCTTCCCACCATAGGAAAGGTGTGAAGTAACATTGTACAAATCCTTCACTGTGTACCCAGCTTCTTGACCATTCTTAGGGGGTTTTCTCCCGGTTCTTTCTCTACATACTTGGGCCCTTTATCAACCTTCACCAATACCATTATTTTTATTTTATTTTATTTATAAAAGTCGTGACAAACTAGTGGCTTGGGACATGCATTTGTTACCTCACACTTCTGTGGTCTAGCTGGGTACAGCATTTCTGGTGCCCAACTACAAAGTCTGTCATAGGATGACTTCAAGGTACCTGGGACAGATTTCATTGATAGGGCTCCACTTCAGAAGGATCTTCATCCAGACTCTTGGGGTTGTTAGCCATTTTTTCTTTCTTTCTTTCTTTCTTTCTTTCTTTCTTTCTTTCTTTCTTCCTTCCTTCCTTCCTTTTTTTTTTTTTTTCTCGAGACAGGGTTTCTCTGTGTAGCTTTGGAGCCTATCCTGGCACTGGCTCTGGAGACCAGGCTGGCCTTGAACTCACAAAGATCCGCCTGCCTCTGCCTCCTGAGTGCTGGGATTAAAGGCGTGCACCACCAATGCCCGGCTTGTTTTTGCTTTTTTGTTTTTTAAAGACAGGGTTTCTCTGTGTAATAGTCCTGGATGTCCTGGAACTTGCTTTGTAACCAGGTTGGTCTGGAACTCATGTAAATCTGCCTGCCTCGGCCTCCCAAGTGCTGGCTATCACCGCCCTGCCAAACTTGGTTCCTTGACTCCTGGTTTGAGAGTCTCAGTTTCTAGCTGGCTGTTGGCTGGAGGCCATCTTGGTTCCTAGTTAGATGGGCCTCCCCAACAGCCAGTAAGAGGAAGTAATGTAACCATGCTAGTGACAACTTATTCACTGTCTGCTAGTTAGGAGTTAGGAGCAAGTCACAAATCTTGCCCCCACTCAAGTGGTAGGAACTATGCAAATGTTTGAACTTTAGGAAGTAGGAATAATTAGGTGTCACCGGAGACCTTGCCAGTTTTGAGCTTGCCTGATTGACATTTGGGTAGACTGACAGAACTCCGTGGGGAAAATCTAGTAATCATACATGTTTTTCCTAGTTCTCCTTTCTTCTCACACATGTGCATCTTCCCTGGGCCTTCCCTGATCACTGTTCATCCATCCCAGGTTCGTCTCTATGCCTCACTTTCATCTGATGAAGCCAACCTGTACTGAAAAATTAATAACTCCATTCTTTCTTATGCTGGTTGCCCACATCTAGCCTGTTTCTAATAATAGAACAAGGAGGTTGAGCTTTGATAGCAATTCATGAATGTGTCAGTTCCTTCCCAGCTCAAGTGCAACCTTCCTCCCACTGTCTCAGCTGGTCCTCGGCACCCTGACTCACTATTTGTCCAATTGCTCCCGTTTTCCTCATATAAGCAGTGGGTTATTTGAAATTCTCTACTTTGCTTATTTGTGTTCTTATTTGTTATCCTGCTTCTCTTCTAAGAGTAAGATGCAGAGGGGTGGGTTCTGTTTATCTCCAGTAACAGCAGCATCTCCAGGACCTGCAATGGCACCAAACACATGCTAAACACTTAATAAGCACTTGTGAAATAAATACCAGTGGGCAGTCAATATGCAATCAGTTTGTGTGGCGGAGGATGCGCTATCGTGGCTCAGGTTCTGATTGGCACCTCACACAGCAGTTCCGTGGTGCTGCACAGCAGCTGCGCTCACCTTGTTAGCCCAGCCATACTGACCTTTGCCTTGGTTCTACTAGCTTCCCCCCTCTTCTTCACTAATCTCTAAGGGCTAGCCACTAGCAAGGAGTCCCCATGTCCCATCTTTACATTGCCAACAGCTCACAAATGAGTTTGCAGAAATGACTACAGATTTGGGACGGCTACTTCTGTTTACATCTGTATTTACGTTTAAAGATAGAGATTGTTAATAGCAGTAATAGTGCAGTGGTGTTTCAAAGTGTCTGTTGGGTGTAGGGTATTAGCTACTTGTTTTACCTTAATAGTGTGTCTTGCAATCTGCTCAGCATCCTATTGCGCATGGTTGGTGCAGTTTATTCCCACAGAGACACCGTACATCTAAAAACAACTACCTGCGCAAGTGTCAATGCAGCATCAAAGACAGCTTATTGAATGAGTGTCAGTGAACATAATTGTAATGATTCATGCCTTAGGGAGGAGTTTTAATGAAAATACAATTTTAGGGAAAGTACAGCAAACTAGTTCAGCACTGAACACATAATCTGAAATGATCTTACTTACGCTTATCCAGCGCTTTGACAAGTCACTGCTGCAGGCCTTTGAGAAACAATTTTCTAATATTTGATTTTTCATAATGTTTATTCAAAATTTAATCTTACCACTAAAATTTGAATATGAGTCATAAGGCGATACTTTTCTCATTACTCTAACAAGAAGACACATTCAAGCAATGGTGCTTGTCAGAGTGAGGCCCTTCTAAAAGCCTGCTCCTTGCAGACCTTCCTCCATTGAGCTGGTCAGTGCTGTTTAGTTCTTTGGTGGTGTCCTCTCTCACATGAGTGAGACCGGTTATCTTACATTAAATTTTAAGTCCTTAAAAGTTATGTCGTTTCATTGGGCTCTTTTCTGTAGCTATAAACAAAAAGCCATTTTTTTTTCAATATGTGGATCTCTGCTGTCTTTTTTTGACATCTGTGGATAGGGCCTGAAGGAGGAGTGATAAGGTGGCTGTTCGCTAGGAATGCTTTTGATGAAGGGGCAGATGTCCCCTGCCCAGCACCATGTGTACTTAGCCTTGTCACTGAGTTCTGGGAGAGAGGAACAAGAAGTCCACACTAGGCATATTTTTGCCGCTGGGCTGAGATGTCCCAGACAGTTATGTGAAGGGGGTAATTAGGCCTTTGCCTGGTGAAATGAAACTTTTCCATGAGCTTGGCAGGGTCTTGGAGGGTGCATGTCGCAAGTAGTCTGGATATGAGATGGGACTGCCCCTTTCTAGGTTTTGTGACACTGGGATTTTCATCTTTGATCTCCAATTTATTTGTATATAACTTGAGTCCAGTGGTAACCTCACAGAGTCTCTAGAGATTTCCTATCTGATGAGCAAATTCATGAGTAACACACCCTTTAGCACAAACTAAGATGACAGTGATGGTTTATTCTGTCTCACCCTCAGATACTTAATTTTTTTTAAATAATGTAGTGTGTGTGTGTGTGTGTGTGTGTGTGTGTGATGGATGAGCATGTGCCATGGTGTATGTGTGGAGGTCAGAACTACTGGCAGTTGGTTCTCTCCTTCTACCATGTTGGACCCTGGGATTGAACCTGGGTCATCAGACTTGGTAGCAGAACCCTTTATTTGTTGAGCTATCTTTCTGGCCACTTACTATCATTTCTAAGATGGAATGGTCTCTCTTCCTATGGTTTGAATAAAGTTGGGAGTATGTTAGCAAGAAAGAAGAATGGGGAAATTTTCCCAATATATAGACAACTCAATCTGTCTGTTTTGATATACAGATACAAAAGAAATAAAGAGCCCACAATTGGAAGTGCCCAATGCAAGGAACAGAAGAAAATTGTGTGTGGTAAGTCTTCGGTAGCATGCTTATTCCTTATTTATGCTCTGGAAGAACTGCTTTCTTGTTGCATGTGCTCTGTGTCCCGCCTTGATAAAATGGTGTATCCATTCCTGTTGATCTACCTTTCCTTGAACAAAGACTTGCCCCACCTTCTTTACTTTTCTCTATGCTCTGTACTACACACAGGTAAAAACAGTTGACCCTACACCCAGACACCTGTCATCAGCTCCTCTGAGGCCCTCATGGTCTGAACCATCTTTTGGTTCTCAGGGACATTTCAGAATCCTTTAAAAATGTGAACTTGTTCATATCATTTCCATCCTTAGAATCAAAACCTCCGCATAATGTATTCTGAGGGCAGTTTGAACTCTCACATGTTGCCTCACAGACAAGGACACACTAGATTCAAATAAAAGTGGGAAAGTCGTCAAGGACAATTTAGTCCCATTAGGTCAGAGGAAGTGGCAGTCTGGCAGAATCACTCACGCATAAGCAAGATGAAAAGTAGCAAAGCAACTATGCAAATAGACTTGAGCAAAATAGGAAAAAAAAATAGACACAGACAGCCCTATCTCTCAGGATGTACCCAACTGAGACCATCAGAACATCTGGCTAGTATATTCCACAAGGGGCATTTCCCTTCCTCATTTATGGAGACTAGAGGGAGCTAGTAACTTGTATTGGTTTAGGCTCACTGACATCAGTACTGTGGTTCAGCTCCTGCAGTTGTCTTGGGCTTCTACTCTATAACTACCAGGAGCTCTTGGTTGTCAGTGGCAGGGTTTAAGAGACAACTTAATGCTGTTCTCTTCCCCTTACCGTCAACCTTCATTCTGCAGAAGCGTCCCTTTCCAGATTCTTTACACCAGGGTTCAGAATTTAAGTATTTTTGGTAGGGTTGTGTTAGAAAACCAGCCCATTGACCTGGTACATCTTTATAGGGTACCAAATAGCTCTGTTAAAGAGCAGATGCTAGAGTGACAATGGGGGTGTGCTGGCCCGGCACATACACTGCCCTCTGTTCTTTTCCCAGCACCAGGAAAAGGAAGTCCTCAATGAGGTTGAGGTTCCACAAGCAAGAAAAGTGAGTTTTGACAAAACATGTGTGCAGCCACCTACTTTTAAAATTAGGCATATAAGAATGGGAGAAGTTGCTTTCCTGTTTGGTTCGTGCGGTGGAGGCGGCGATCCCAGACGGCCGGCTCTCTCGTTTTCATCGCGTAAACACCTCCACTGCAAAGATGGTCAACGTACCTAAAACCTGAAGGACTTTCTGTAAGAAATGTGGCAAGAAAAGTGACCCAGTATAACAAGAGCAAGGATTCCCTGTGTGCCTAAGGAAAGTGGTGCTACGATCGGAAGCAGAGTGGTTACTGTGGGCAGACAAAGCCAATTTCCCGAAAGAAGGCCAAAACCACAAAGAAGATTGTGCTGAGGGTTGAGTGTGTGGAGCCCAAATGCAAATCGAAGAGGATGCTGGCCATTAAGAGGTGCAAGCAAGAGACAAGAAGAGAAAGGGCCAAGTGATCCAGTCCTAAAACTTGTGTCTTTGGAGAGAAAAACGCTGAAGCAGTAGGAAAATGACCTTTTAGAAAATAAAGTTGTTGTTCCTGATACCTAAAAAAAAAAAAAAAAAAAAAAAAAAGAGTGGGAGAAGTCAAATTAGAAGAGATAATAAGTCAAAGATCAGAAGAAAATTCCCATAATTGAAAATTTCATACTTACTGAGAGCATGGATTAATTAAAAATGAAAGAAACCTTCAATAACTTCAGACAATATGTAATCCTAGTGAGATGGAGCAGTGTTTCCTTAACACTAATTAAAAAAAATCATCTTTCTCAAAAAGAAAAGAAAGAAGACTTTAGGTCTTGACTTTGATAATTGTCTGTGGCTTTGGAAGTAGTGGTTTACCAGTTGAGGAAGCTGAGCATAAAGTATATGACAGTGCTCTGTGCCTCTTCACAATTTTCTGGTACATCTGAAATTACGAAAGAAAAAATTTAAAAATTTCTCAGAACTAAGACAGTGAGAAAAATATTGTGAAATTGTGAAATAGAGGTAATTTTACAAAAGCTAACAATCTAAAAATGGATAAACTGATCCTATAGATGAGTTATTCTTAGAATAGGAATGAGCAAGGCTTCAATGAACAGGGCTAAAGCCATGAAATGGTACATAAGGTTAAGATGAACACACATAGCTACAGACAGGTAACTTATGGAGCCAAAAACTTTATATTTAAATTGTTACCTGCTAATTTCCTCATCTTTCATACCAGCTCCAGATAATGTCCATTGTTGAAATGTGATTATACAAATGGCTATTGTAATCACATGGGCACTTATATTCCCTTTCTACAATGGGAAAAATATCTGAATTCTGCTAATTCCAGAAATTTAGCTCCTGGTCATTTTATCTGTTAAAAGATAAAAATGCTTGAATAAATATAAATAAAAGGTCTAAACACTGTGATGGTACTTTTCTGGAGTCCTGTGGTTTGCTTTCCCTAGATATCTGATTGCCTATCAGTTTGCCTTGCTGTCTAAACAGAGAGATGGATGTCCTGTTCAATGTTTTCCAGCATCTAGCACTGTCTGTTTTGGCTTATAGAATCTTGGAGGGTTTCTCATCCTCCTCTTTTAATCTTTATTTTCACTCATGTGTATGCATAGGTAAGTGTGGTGCCACCTCAGAGGCCGGAGGTACCAGATCCCTGGAACCACAGTTAGAGGAGGTTGTGAGCCACCTGACATGGGTGCTGGAAATTGCACCTGGGTCCTCTGGAAGAACAATACATGCTTGTAACCTCTGAGACATCTCTCCATATCTGCTCCTATTTTCTTAACATTTCTCTGAAATTTAAAATTCAGTAATTTATAATTTCTTTTAAATTAAAAGAACAAATGTTTTAAAAGTCAAATCAATGCATAGATTTGAAGTGTGATAAATGACATTGTTGTGAATCACATGTTCCAACATGAATCAAAACTCAAGAATTCAGTATAGTGTTAGTTTTCATATCTTCCTGCCTGGAGTCCCTTTTATTGTTTCTGATTTCACCCTGTTTCACTCTATTCTTCACTTTGCCTCTCTTGGAAGACCTGAAGACTTTGTTTATACAAGGATCTTCCTCTGTCTTTTGAATATCTGTGACACTTAATACTACCAACTATCTTATGGGCTGTATTCACTTTATGGAACATGAAAAGGAGTGGGGAGAGAGAACCATCCAAAACAGATTGATATGAAGTCCTAGAAAAGTTAAATTTTAGCTAGCATTTGGCTGAGCACTTACTTGGCTTCAGGAAGTAGAACAACTGACCGACTGGAAACCAGCAGCGGGCTGCTTATTAACAACCTGCTGTACAATATGATGATTGTTCAACAAAGCCTATGAGATAAAACACAGATGTAGAACACTTTTTATCAAGTTTTGTATATGATGATATAATCATGTCATCCAACAATAATTATGATGATGCCAAAAGGTAACAAGAAATGGGTTAATATTTCTACATTTCATTATTGTGATTTACTTGACAAATAGAACAATAGCGATAAGGAATTCAGAGAATGAGTTTTCCACAATGACAGAGTGGAAACAGTTCAAGTTCAGCTCTTTCTTTCTTTCTTTCTTTCTTTTTTTTTTTTTTTTGGTTTTTGGAGACAGGGTTTCTCTGTATAGCTTTGGAGCCTGTCCTGGCACTCGCTCTAGAGACCAGGCTGGCCTCGAACTCACAGAGATCCACCTGCCTCTGCCTCCCGAGTGCTGGGATTAAAGGTGTGCACCATCAAAGCCCGGCAGCTCTTTCATTTTTGCAGGCAGTATGCTGTCATTCCTCTACTCCTTGTCCACAGTTGTTCTAACATTTTCCTTTTTGCTGTGCTCAAGACAGAACCAGAGCCATATGCGTGCTGGGCAAGTGCTCTACCAATGAGAAGGCATCTCCAATTCTCTGTGTAACTGTTTCTATACAAGGGTTGGGCTCTTATGTGGACCCAAGGCATACTGAAATATCTGGAACCTCGGCAACATCACTATAGAAATGAGTACTGTCTGTTATGTCTTGAGCCAACTGCATAATTGGCTGGTTGCATAATTTGCATGTAAATCAAATGTTTACTAAAGGACAAGCAATGAAATGTGCTAATTTGAAGCACACACCCACACATGCCTGATGCTGTGGGAGTGTACATGATGTGTATAAATAACCACAGCAATTGTTTAGAACCCATTTTAGATGAGCAGTTTATAGTCCTAGGAAGGACTGTTCTAGGAAATGTATGCAATCGCTAGTGTGTGGAAATGGTAAACTTTGGGTCATTGTTACTGAGGTTTTGTTTTCTTGCTCCCCCACTTGTACTCAGAGTTTTGCACATTCTAGGAAAGCACCCTGCCACCCTGCCACCGAGGACCTTTGTCCTCATGGGTACATTTGTGCATTTGTTTTTGTGGTGATGCTGGGGATTGAATCCAGGGCCCCTCAAATGCAAGACAAGCACTGTGGTTGTACTACTTTCCAGCTCTCTTTATTTCTCTGGGGCTGAGGATCTACCTGGACCTCTCTAAGTTAAGTACTAGACTAGTGGGCTGTGTCCAAAGTCACTGCTATCCTTCAATTTTGCATTCACCCAACTCTGTCCTCATTCCTTGCCTCAGTCACTGTTGTGTGGGCTTTGCACTCCTAAACTCTTTGTCTTCTCTTCTGCTATTACATCCAATTGACAAATGCAAGCCAGGAAGGTCGGGGACTCATCCATACTACACAATATTTGGCTGGCTATAGAGGAATTGAATGCAGGCAGCTGGTTCTCAGAGCCTTAAGTCAGACCTACTAGGTCAAGCCTAGCTATACTGTCTCCCAAACACCTATACTTTATGGCTCCATGGAAATAACTCACATTTTCATTGTGGTCTGTGAAGTTTTTATTTCTCCTTTTTCTTCTCCCCTTCCTTAGTTCAGAGTGTATTTGGGGGAACACAAATGACCTGAATTCCTGGTCTCCATGGAACTGCTATAGGAACTGAGATTGACAGTTCTCTCAGATCACATAGGATAGCAAAAGAAACATTTGAATAAAAAAGCTGGCCCCCAAAGCCGGCATGTTTGAGAAGATACATGCCAATAAGGAGCCTGAGTCTGTAAGCCAGACTGCTTCAGGGGCCACAGAAGACACTTTCTGATCTTTCCTCTGAAGTCTATTAAAAGCAGACAAAATGGGGGATACTAATAGAAAAGTTCCAGAAAGGCTTACGGGAGCAGCTTAGCAAAACTGCACATGAATGACCCCTTTGACAGTCTGTGCAAGTCTGTCACAAGTGAGGGAATTCTTTGAGCTCTTCCTGCATCTACTTTTACTCCTGTGCCCTAGTCATTAAAATCTCCAGGGGGATCCTGGCTCTTGGCAGATTAAGCTGGGAGTAGAAGAGGGCCTCAGTGTCCATCACCCTACACACCAGCATTTGGGAGTTTTTTACAAATCTCTGGGTGTGGAAAGCTGTTTTCTTTTTCTTTTTGGTTGTGAGCCTAGCTTTTAATAGCTGAGCCATCTCTCTAGCCTGGAGCTGCTTTTTCTTAGACACCATCCAATGTATATTCACCATACAATAGAAATCAGCTGGCTCTAATGGTATGATCTTGCTCAAATACTTCAAGCTCCTTCTATAAGATATCACCTCCCCCTCCCGGAAGAAAACCTCTCACTACAAAATTAAAAAACGAAGGTAGCAAAGTTAGTGTTGTCCAATCTCTTTAAATGATTATAAGCAAATTATAAGCAAATGTTTATTCAGTGAAAAATTCAGTGGAGTTCAGTGAATTCCTCAGAAATATAATTAATGTCTAAGAAATTTGCTTTTCAACAGTTTTCCAGGGCTTAGTAGAAAGCCACAGTTAGAGGCTTCTGAGTAAAGGTAACACAAAGCTTGGGATTATGAATCATTGGGCATGTGGGAAAATAATTGGTTGCCCTTTCAGGTCCTCAACTTGACAGGTACACCCCATCTCCTACAAAAAAGGAAAAAGGAAACCCAGGGCTAGGTCAAAGCCATTGTTTGTGTATGCTATGTAATTTTTCTTTACCTTTCTCTCTCTCTCTCTCTCTCTCTCTCTCTCTCTCTCTCTCTCTTTCTCTCTCTCTCTGTTTCTCTCTCTCCTCTTCTTTTCTCTTCAATAACTGTGAATTTGTGGTTTGAATTGAAAATAGGCTGAAGGTAGAAGGAGCAAAAAAGATTATAAAAAGATAAATATTTATGAAGGACCAGAGTTTATCTGGAATTCATTACAGCAATCAAGTTGTAAAGCCCCAAGTTGGAAAATTAACGTGTGTGTCTGAATTTCAATACCAGCATGGAGTATTGGGAGTATTGGTTTTTGTTCTCCCAGAAGACTAAACAATAAGGAATTGAGTAATCACTTCTTGGAGGACTAGGGTCAAGCACAAAGGAGTCTGACTGCTTGGTTTCCTGGCAGTGATGGGGGACAGTAGGGAATTTCTCCTCTTGGGGCTGTCTTGGGGGGAGGGGATAGAGAAGTCAGGACCCATCTCTAGATGCGTTCAGGGCAATCCTATCCTTGGGTGGATGACAAAGTGTTGGGGATCATTCCATTCTAGGGCTCCAAGTCAATCATGGCAGAGCAAATCATGAATGTCAAGATAGGTCAGCTTTTGGCTCAGCTGTCTGAGGAGAGTGTTTGCCTTTCCAGGAGGCTGGTAGCCGTACAGCAAAGGGCAGAGTTGAAGCAATATAAGGTCCCATTCAGATGATGTTGAAGTTAGTATTCACCTAGTGTCATTCAGCAGAGAAACCCATTTGCCCTTTAAAAGGCGTTCATTCATCTTGAGGACATTCTTGGCCAACAGGTATTATTATGATAATACCTTAAGTTTATTTAGTGCCCCCACCCTCTTTTCAGGGGAGGTCAAAGCCAGTTGGGTAGTCAGTCAACAACGTTTATTGAGGTCTTTTAGTGTGTAGAGATGTGTATTAAATCACTGTCAGCCCCACCAGCCAGTCCTCTCCACACACCACTGTGGTCACTGTCGGGAGCCCAGGACTCAGCCCTTGGGGGCTGCACCCGCCTATCTGACTCCCAGCCAACAGCTTCTATTTACCTATACTGACTTGGGTTTCAGCAGACCTGATGTCATGCACACTCTTGCAGATTTGTTCCCTGCAGATTCTGTCTGTCCTGACAAGTCCCAAGGGTTCAATGGCACAAGCTTGCCCATGTAGTAAAAAGCAGGAAGTGCAAAGCTGTCCAGGACTGAAGTAATTTAACTTTTTCTCTCCAGAAAGGAAGAGTTGGCTTCCTGAGAGCTGATGGCTGGCTAAAGTGCTAACCTGAACCCACTGCCCTGCCTGGTGGGAAAGTCCCCTGGACTTTGGCCAAAGCACACCCTCATTTCACACATGATAATGGGAAGGGTTTTCCATGGTGTGAAATTTTGGAATGGTGCAGGAAACACAAGCCAGTTATCCAAAAATTAGAAAAGAGAACAAGACAGAAGACAACATTTAAATATTACTTTTCCCATACACTTCTGGAGATGACATACCTTTTCCTTATATACAATCTTCATGCACGCCAGGTCTCCTCTGAGTGTGTGCTTCCTTGTGTAACTGGCACAGTACCATTCAAAGCAGGATGTCTTTCCATCCAATGTCACAGCATGAATGGACTGTCACCTGCCAGAGTTGTCTTTGACCCTCTGTATTTTCTCTCACCTACCATGGATAGCAGTTCTATTAGGGTTCTCTCCCAGCAACACCCATGTTTCTTGGGTACTAGTCTACCACCAAGTTAAAAAAACCATCAGCAGCCAGGGCTGAGACCTAATGATAGTGCCTGCTAAGCACCAGTAGTGCAAGACCCTAGGTTGATCCCTCTCCTGTGGTTGGGGTGGGGTGGGGTGTGTGCAGTGAAGAAGTGGGGTGTGTGCAGTGAAGAAGAATCCAGTATCACAACAAGCTACATGACAATAAAATGTGAATTGTTTTAATTGAAAAAAAAGAGAAAGACAGAAAATATGGATCTTTGTGTTACTTTAAAAAGTACACTTCTATTCATTTTCCACATAGATAGTTTTGTATTTTGTGTTCTGAGGTACACAGATTAATAATTGCTACAAACTGTAACAGAAACCAAAATGTGGCCTAACTACCAATACTTTCAGTTTTTTGTATTAAAAAAAAATCGAGTCAGACAAGTCAAGGCCACTATGGGGAGTCAGTTTTTTTTTTTTTTTCATCTCTTTCTTTGATTATTCTTAAGTGGGTAGTCTAAGTCCCATGACAAGATGGTATCTTTTTTCTTTTCTAGGAAACACGAAGAGTAAGGGAATAGGGCTCACTCACTGCATTTTCTTCTTACTTGCTGATTGTAGACTGAGTCACACATTCACCGTACTGTCATGTGGCATGCAGCTTTTAATTCAATGACAGCCTGCAGATCCCCCTACTATTGAGTTCTCTCAGTAAGAAGTCTAAACTTCTGGGGGGTGGCTGCATAGGCTCTGACTACATAGGTCTTACTCTTCTTATCTTTCAGGAAGGTCACCAAAACAGAGGAAAGCACTAGGCATGCAAGCCTGACACCCCATTTCACTTCAAGAACCCACATAAAAAGTGGTTAGGCTCATCTGTAAGCCCAGTGGGAGAATCACAGGATCTCACAGGTCAGCTGCAGAGGCTGCTCAAGAGACTGAGTAAGGTGCGAGGCCAGAACTGACTCCTCAGAGTTGACCTCTGACCTCCATTCACAGGCTCTGGCACTCGTGTACACACACACACACACACACACACACACACACACACACACACACTACTCATTCACCACCTAGATTAGACTAGGGGTGGATCATCATACTGGGGAGATCAATCTCTCCTTTGCTGTCAAACCACAGTACCATGGAAAATGCCATTCATATATCAGTTAACTTTGTAGCGTTTTTTTCTTTTTTACTTTCTCTAAATGGATTGGTGCTGTATATTTTCTCTTAAGTAACATTTTTTTTTTTTAAACCAAGATATTGGTTCTCAATTTCACCTTAGTTAATGTGTCTTATTTTCACTGTTGTCTAGCATTAGCATACCAGATTTTACCTTTTTATCCATTTTTGTCTCTCATGAATATTTGGCCTCCATATTTTTTGTCATAATTACTGCTATAGCAAACATTGTCATGAGTTTCTCCATAATCTTAAACTAGGAGAGGATTTGCTGGAATGGAAAATTTACAAGCTAATAAAGCCAAACATCCAGAGTGTTCTCATGACTGCTTCCTGCCCCACCAAGTCTGGAAGCTATGCCTGATTCTGCCTACAAAATCCCAGGCCTTTACAAGTTTTCCAGTTCTTGGTTTAAGTCTTTAATGTGATTTTAAGATTATATTTCTTATTGATACTTATTTCAGGCTTATTTTTCTTAACTTGAGTGACACTTTTTTCTTTGGGGGTCTGATTATATCTTTAATCTTTTGCCATAAAATTGTTCCTTGTCTTACTAATATTTTATGGATACTCTCCCTTTATCAGTTAAATAAACTGTGAATATCTTTTCTAAGTTGGAAGGCTTGTGTTTGGAATCTTTGTTTTGTTACTATTTTTACTTAGAGTACAAAACAATGGACTTCAATTTGACTTTTCTTTCAAGACAAGGTTTCTCAGTGTCGCTCTGATTGAACTCACAGAGATCCTCTGGCCTCTGCCTTCCAAGTGCTGGGATCACCACCCACTGTCCAGTATGTCTCATTTTCTGTATTCATTCATCCACTGAATGGATAACTAGGTTTCTTCATTCTAGATTATAGGGAATAGACCAGTGGTAAACATGGATATGACTTGAAATCCTTTGGGGATAGACCCTGGAGTGGTGCAGTTGGAGAACATGGTAGTTCTATTTTTAGACTTTTGAGAAACTTTCTGTACTGAGATTCAATTCTCTTGTTAAGTTCAGCCCTCATTTAAGGTGTGGGGATGGCAACAAGGATGCCAACCCAAGGAGGAGACAGTGGGAACCAGGGGAAGCTTCTTAAAAATGCCTTTTTCTAAACAACTTATGGGCCTTTTGTGAAGACATGTGTGTTGCTGAGTGACAAGCACTTAAATGGGCCTAGACTGCTGTGGGCACAGCAGTGCTGGTTGCTGCTGCTCTAGGGCACCATCTGTCCCATTCCTGCTCACATGTGACTCCCTCATGCAGGCATTGATCAAAACTCTGTGAGACCTGTTGGTCTAGTCCTGTAGTGTCATGACTAACATCATGCATCCACTTAACAGGAGGAGAAGAGCTGCCGACCTTCTTTCTGTGTATGCCTGTGAGGCTCTTTTGAGGAGAGATTGCCTGAGTCAAGATCACCCACTATGCCGAGAGCCTGAAGAGAATAAAAAGGTAACAATGCAAAGATGAACTCAACTGCATCTTCTTGGGCTAGGCACCCTGCCCCACCTTCTCCTGTTTTTGTAGAGGTTAGCTCCTGGTTTCGGTACCATTGGCAATGCTAGTTTTAATGACTTTGTCTATATAATAAGTCTCCTTAGCTGTAGAGCAAAGCCCTTAGCCCCCAGGCTTCTCCTTTCTAGATAGTTCTTGGATAATTTTGTGCCCTTGATCCTCCGTCTTAAGGCTGAAGCACAGTTGCAGTCCCATGGTTTTGCCTTAGGGAGAGGAAGAGACTGCAGTGAGGATGCTTGGACCGTAAGGACAGCCTTGCAGGATGCAGTGGTGGCTCTGCAAACACAGCAGTGTAGCAGAGTGGAGTTTCCCTCCCAGCACTGTGCCTTACAAGACCACAGGACTGAGGCACAGCGGTTCAGAGGGCAGGTGGTTCATTCTTGGTTTCTTGCAAAACAAAAGAGACTGTATTTGCAGGCACCTGGCGACAGGGGCTAGCCAGGCTCAGTCTGTTCTGATGCTTCTTGTCCCACTTCCCCAGGTCTCCTGGGAAGCATCAGGTCACCTGTGTCAGGAAAGCTGAAAGAATGCTAACATTTCAATGGATTTTAAATTCTAAAAATCTAGAGTTGATTTTAGATCTTACTGAAAATGTAAAAAGGTAGGAACAGGCTTTCTCTTTTGTTCATCTTCTTTTGAGACATCATCTCACTATATATCCCTGGCTGGTGTAGAACTCACACTGTAGACCAGGTTGGCTTCAAACTCAGAGATAAACCTACTTCTGCCCCCAAAGTGCTGGGATTAAAGGTGTGTGCCATTATTACCTTGCTGGAAGGAGACAAACTTTCAAACAAACACAGTCAGAGGGTACAGCTCAGTTGTAGAGCCCTTTACCTAGCATCCACAAGGCCCTGGGTTCAATCATTAACCATGTAAAAAAAAAAGTTTGAGAGCCGGAGGATATGAGCCTAACATGCAGGGGGTCCTGGGCTTCACCTTCAATATCCCCATGCTCAGTGCACTAAAGTGATTTAGGAAAACAATAGATTTGGACAGGATATGCATGGGGAGATTCATAATGGGAAATGCATCCATCCCTCCTCATGGTTCAGCACCAGGAAGTGATATTTAAAGAAATGATGTTTTATTTTCAGTAGAATTTTCTCTGGCCTATGAAAGTTAGTTCTAGGGCACTAACAAAGTATAAGATTTAATAAGGAATTATGACAACTAACTGCACAGGATAATATTTGCTCAGCTATTTGAGTATCTTCATTGCTGCATCTCTGCTAATTAGATTCACTGTCCAGTGACGATTCTTAATTCATTAAAAGCATTTTCAGAGATTTAAATGATCTGGATCAAGCTGAAGTAGCTGGAGTTGTTCACACATTTAAATGATTCCTCAAAAGATGGAGGAGGATGGCCGGGCGTTGGTGGCGCACGCCTTTAATCCCAGCACTCGGGAGGCAGAGGCCGGCGGATCTCTCTGTGAGTTCAAGGCCAGCCTGGTCTCCAGAGCAAGTGCCAGGATAGGCTCCAAAGCAACACAGAGAAACCCTGTCTCGAAAAAACAAAACAAAACAAAAACAAAACAAAAAAAAGATGGAGGAGGATAAGCTAGAAGCTTTTATTCCCTCAATCTCATATGGACTTACAAAACCCAAATCCATTCCCTCAATGTCTGTATTTCCACCCAGCTGAGGAATAGGTAATGCTCTTGATAAAACTATCTGAAGTACAAAACCATATTCATATTTTGTATTAATTTATAGTTTTGTGGTATTATTTTGTAATTAGCTTTGGCTTAGATTTGCTAGGGCTGGGAGAGCAGAGAAATTAGAGAAAAGATGGACTTTTTTTCAATCCAATTGTTTTGTTCTATTAAGGCAGGTTTCTCCAACAGTGCCTTGTTGGGAAACTATGTGTCTGTGCTCCTATAAGGAATCCAGGACATATGACAAAGGCAAATATCTCTGCCTCCCCAAAGATGTTAACATCCTTGATGACAGCTATGTTGTCCTTTGGTGGGTAGAGTCACAAAGGCACTAAGAACAGTGCAGAGCTGCACACAGTTGCAAGTTTATGCTCTGCAGAGAGACACTATCTGTTTGGATCTCATCAGAGACAAGCCTGAGACCTGGCCATTAATGAGATCTAAAGAATTCCAAGGATAATGCCGCATTTGTTTGGAGATGGGACGGTGGGATGGCTAAACCGTGATCATTGCTAGAGAGATGCAGGATCTCTCCATCTTGTCTATAGGTCCTCAGGAAGGTCCTGTGCCTCCTAGAAGCCCTGTGGTTTGACCTGGATGGGGTGGTGAAACTGCACACTGTGTTCTTCCTGTCTTTCTAGATTGCATTATTGTATGGGTCAGGTAAGGCTTATGATTTCCTTCCACAAAGGACAGATTTTGCTCTCTCTTGACCTCCTCAACACCACTAGTCTCCCACCTCTTAGCATTTATAAAATGTGTCACTGAAGACATTTCTATGCTAATGCAGTGGTTAATTGGTGCCAGACTGGAAACATTTCCTTTGTCTTCACAGGTGATTTGGAGCGTTCTTCCCAAGGTAAACACTCATGCAGAGTTATGTTTATTATGCGTGTGCAACACATAGTTTTTGAGTTCTAGGGCTGATGATCTGCCAACCAACAGACAGTGACCTCAGAAATTTACCATCTAACTGACTTACATGATAAGACAGGCACTTGTCAGAGAGGAAAATAAGTAAGCACTATCATTTGATGATCACAGCAGCAGTTTCCACGGATTGTCATTAAGATGCTGACCGAGGCTGCAAAGCCTGTTCTGGGACTTTCTTGCTTATGTTGTACTTGCATGCCTCCATTCTCTTCGTGTGTGTGTGTGTGTGTGTGTGTGTGTGTGTGCGTGCAAACATGCTAAAGAAAAATGAACTAATATCCGTGTTTAGAATTGGGCTGCACATGTGAATCCACGTTATCTCTAGGATGACATCCTTGCAAAAGTCAGTGTCATGACTGTTATTTTCCTCCACAAACCCTCATCATAATTATTCGTTGTCCTACAGCCCTGCATGCTGGAATCAATGTTGGCATGGCATGATCAAACACAGTGTGATACATTTGGCAGGGACTGGGGTGTGGGTACACATGCTGCAGAAAGGACAGCTGGGCTCTGCCACCTGTCATTCCTGGTGATGTTGTTTGCTTGGGCCACCCCTAAACTTTGGGGAGTATCTGGGTGTTGTTGAAAAGAAAATGGAGGCTAGGAGAAGCACTTTGACCTCTTGAGGGACCTGGCAATTGACTGAGTGAATTATTCTGCTTAGATTTTCTTTAGCTATTTCCCTTTTCTTGAACATTTGTTTCTCAGTCTATCATAAGCACTGTGATTTTTTATGGACATGCTTTTAAAATTTTATTATGTATTTATTTATTTTATGCACATGGAAGTTTTCCTTGCATGGATGTTTGTGCATACTACTTGTGGGACTGGTGCCCCTGGAGGCCAGCAGAAGACAACAGATCTCACTAGGATTGGAGGTATAGTCAGTTGTGAGCTGCCATGTGTGGGTATTGGGGATTGAACCCCGGTCCTCTGGAACAGCAGCCAGTATCCTTAACAGCTGAGCCACCTCCCCAGTCTCCACATGCTCCATCTTGCTGGAAACCATTCAGCAACAGTCTGGTGGAAAGCTTTGCCATTTACCATATCAGCAAGGGGAAAGGAGAGAAACAAGGATGTGACTCCTTAATATTGCTTTTTTTTTTTTTTTTTTTGGTAAAACTTGCTTACTTTTCACTCACACTGTTCCTCTTCATTTGTCTCAGAGGAGCCTTTTCTGAGGGAATTCAAACTAAAAGCAGGGAAATGAGGTTCTGATACTGCTGCCGGGAGGTTTGCTTGATGAGATTCACAGCCTACTTCATAACTCAAACACAAGCCAGCCACAGGGAGTTCAGCCAGGATGCAGGGACCATTTGTGTGTCTCAGGACTCCACTGGCACAGCTTTCACTTGGATAAGGCAGATGCATAGATACCTCTTCTTGATGTCTCTATGCCATGTGCCATGGGCAATTTTTAGATGTATTTTAATCAATGTAGATTTAGTATGCTTTTTCTCTCTATGTCTATGTGTCTCTCTGTCTCTTTCATGAGGGTCTCACTATGTAGCCTCAGCTTCTTCTGCTTCCTGGATAATGGAATAATGTACACGACAGAGACCTTGCCTGGCTCAGTATGTTTAGGTAAATATTAGGCAGAAAATAAATCTTGGCATCTAGGTTGAATATTCATGAATTTGTTGAATTTGTTGTTAATCTTGTGTGTGTGTGTGTGTGTGTGTGTGTGTGTGTGTGTGTGTGTGTGTATGTGTGTGTATGTATGTATGTGCACACTTGCACGCGTGCACACACGTGAGTGTGTGTCTAATCACATGACAATTCTGGAAAAATGCTTTACTCTTCCTAAAAGTCTCATTTGTGGTAAGGTCAAATGATGAAGACTTTATTTGTCTTTTGTTTTCTATTTTATGTTTGTAAAATAAGGCCTTGTATATAGTGCTGGAGCTTGCTCTATAGCCCAGGTTAGCTCCTGTCTCTGGGATTAGAGGTCTGAGTCATCAGAGTTGGATTCAAATAAAAAAATTGGAACCACATGCTTGCAAGTACACTGACTTCTTCCTGCTTTGACAGAAGCATTAGGATTTTGTTTCAAAATCATCAGTTGAGTCAACGGATCATTGTAAGTCTTTTTTTATAAGGTAACATTGTTATTTACTCCGAAAGTAGAGAAGGAACCTGTCCCAGAAAGAGAAACAACACATGCTCACTGATGTAATGCATCATGTCTAACATCTGTTCAAGGCTACTGATGGAGAATCCTTAAAATACCATGATCATCCTAAAACACCACGATCATGATTACAACCTGTAATTCAGAACTCATGTTCCAGAGAAATTAAACTCCTGTTACCTCCATAAGGAGTCCATCGGACAAGGGTTGCAGCTTGGTAGGACATTTGCCTAGCACTTGGGAGGCCCTGAGTTCCAGCCCTGTGCTTATCTCCAACACTCGTAGTGGAATCTTGGGGAACTTGATGTTGTTCCTGCCCAGAACTAGAACTGAGATAATGTACTTGAAGAGGCTCATGGGCATGGAATTCCCCAAACACCTGTGCCCGAAGATCCCAGCTCACCCTGGGAAGGCAGTGTGGTGGTGGTGGTGGTTGTAGGGCTCACATTTAAGAATGCATGCTTCCAGGAAAAGAAATTTGCATGTGTTTCACAGCCACAAGGCAAAACTCCCTCCAAGAACAGAACTTCTGTGTTCCTTTAATTCTTTCACATTTTTAATTTACTATGATCTTTGCTACATTTAGAACTGAATTTACCTGGAAGGATTGATAGACTATAGTAGTTGCCTTAGGTCTATGGGATCTGAGTTGTGTTCAGAACCTTTTCAGTGGACAGGTCTACAGTTTCAAATGTTGGATTCTTGCCTGGTAATCTGGATGTTAAATTCTGAGTGGACAAAAATGCCTAATTGACAATCAACTCTTTCAGTAACGAAGATTCCCTCTGCATATTTACATTAGAGCATTTGCCTCAAAATCTGAATATGCTGATTAATTTTTTCAGACATGCTTAAGCTTTTGAACACACAGAGAAAAAAAGAACACAGAGGCAATTTTATTTTATTTTTATTGTGTGTATCTCTCTCTTTCTGTGTATATGTGCACATGTGTTGGTGGGTGTCCTTGGAGTTCAGAAGGGGCATCAGATTCCCAGAAGTTGGTGTTCATGTGGCTGTGAGACACCTGACTTGTGCAAAGAACCTGGAACTTAGGTCCTCCAAAGAGCAATAAGCACTCTCAACAACTGGGCCTTCTCTCTACGTTGATGAAGCTATTTTAACCACAGCTATATGTGAGCCTTTTGCTTGCTTATTTGTCTCTCTGTCTCTCTATGTATCTGCATCTGTCTACCTATTTATTTATTTGAGACAGGGTCTTGTTATGTAGCTGAGGCTGGTCTTGAACTCACCATCCTCCTGCTTTGGACTCTCTTTGATGTTGAGATCACAGGCATTTGTCACCAGGCTGACTGCATGTGACTTTTAAAGGAGCAGGTACATTTCTAAAGAGATTGCAGAGCTTGTTGATCACATTTTTGGCTGTGAAGATGCTATGCGGTACAGAAGGTAGAGGCAGAGACCATGATGTACCTTGTTATCAGAGGCTCTCACAGTGTCGATGCTTACCTCAAAAGCATGCCTTGCAGACAACACTGTCATTAATGTGCCTCTGTGAAGCCTGCTTTGGGGTAACCTGTAAACAAAATGACTGTGTGGCTTATGAAAAATTATGAAAAGACTAAAAAACAAAATAAATAGCGTGCATCTGTTGACTGTTTGCTGCAGCTCATGTGATCTCTTTGGGCTCCGTACCACTGCCTCCCACATTTAGTTAGGTAAACATGATTCTAGGAGGCCTGAACACATCTCCGGAAACAGACATTTGGCATCAAAAAGCAAAGATCACTTAATTAGAGTGAGCATTTTAGCTTTGATTTTTTTAAAAAGTGCTTACTCAATTGTTTCTTAACAGTTTCATTGGCTATTTTACAAAGGTTTGCTCTGCATAGGGGAGTTTACAACCACAGATGTACATCTCTCTCCCTCAGTGTAAAGCTGGCTCCAGAAGCAGTGGCAAAGGCAAAGACAGAGTTTTAGACACTGGAGGCTTACTGGGGGAACTCTCAGGAGAAGGGAAGTCCTGATCAGCAAAGCCACTGGAGAAGAAAGAGCCCAGTACACGTGTGGTCTCGGTGACATCTAGGACAAAGAATTAAGCCGGCTAAAGGGATGGAGAGAAATGAGGAAGCAGAGCAGCTTTAGACAAAGATGTCTCTGCATTGAGTTGGTGACATATAAACAGGGACCAGATGGAGTGAACATCTGGGCAGGGTGCAGTCTATATAGAGGGAAGAGAATATTCAAAGGTCCTCAGGTAAGCATCTGTTTCATGTTCAGGGACCAGCCGGAGCTCATTCGAGTTGACCGGAGACAGGTGAAAGGAAGCTGGGTGGTGGTGGGGGCATGATGTGGTGGCAGGAAGAGCAGTTTGGATTGCCAGCTAGACCAGACAACCAGGTGTTTTGGGATGTGAGGAGGCACCATCAACTCAGCCACCCTCAAGACTTTTTTGTGCTTGACTGAATGAGTCTTTTCCTTTTTCCATCTCCCTTGTGGATTGTTTATGTCTTTTCATCACAGCTCCTAACACTCTGCTCAAACACTGTTTGGAGGCACACACTTGGGACCTATGCCATAGTTTAAGGTTACAATGCTAGTATTAGTCAATTTCCATTTCTGTGATCAAATACCCGAGAACCTCAAGGAAGATGGTTTCTTTGGTTCATGGTTTCTGAGGCTTCAGCCTGTGGTCACTGGACTCCATTGCTTTGGGCACTTTGGGTCTACAGTGAAACAGCACACTATGGTTGGGAATGTGTGGTAAAGCCAAGCTACTGACCTCATGGTAGCTGAGGAGTCAGAGAAAACATGAGGAACAAAATACACCCTTCAAGGTCACAACCAGTAATCTACTTACTCCAGCCATCTCTCCATAGTCTGTTTAGCAATGAATCCACCAATGGCCTGATCCATTCATAAGGTAAGAGCCCTGTGATCCAGTCACTTTCCAAGCACCCCACTTCTGAACAGTATTGTATTGAAGATCAAGCCGTGTGTGTGTGTGTGTGTGTGTGTGTGTGTGTGTGTGTGTGTGTGTGTGTGTGTATGTGTGTGTGTGTGTGTGTGTGTGTGCCCATGTGTGTGCCCACACATACCTTCAGAGGCCAGAGGGGAATTGTGCTAGTCCTTGGTGTTACAGAGACATTTGTGAGCCACCTAATGTGAGTGCGGAGATCTGAACTCAGGTCTTCTGATAGAACAATAAATGCTCTTAACTACTGAGCCATCTTCCTAACTGCCACAGGTACTTTTTAGGAGACATTCTTGGCCCTAAGCAATGGCACTACCCACACTTTATGGTCCATATCTACCAGGCAATGAGAACTCAAAGAAATATGTTTAGATGAAAAAAAAAGTCTGGTTCAAAGGCATAAACTCCTAAATGCTGTCACCATCAGCAGGTAGGAATGCATACCTTGGAGTCTATCAGATGCCAGTATTTTCTAGTTTCCATGGTTGTATGAAAAAACATGCTCAAGCTCAGACTTAAAACAGTGACACATTTTAAAGTCCCAGAGCTCTTTGGTCTTATCAGACAGCATAGTGGAGTTGGTTCTGCTCTGTGGGCTTAGGTCTTAGATGGAGGGAAGGCTGGAGTAGTCTGGAGGCACCTCACCTGCATGTCTGGTGCCTTGACTAGATCTTTGCACTTCTAGAAGCTGGAACAATGGACTCTGCTAGTCTAACTCCACATGTCCACTCCACCAGGGTGGCCTTGGAGTAGGTAGGCTTCCTATAAGGGGGTTCCAGACTCTCCAGGTCTGTATCTTAAGAGATTGAGCCAGGTACAAACAGAGCATCCCTTTTGCTGGAACCTCAGAGATCAGGTGGGCATCATCACTTCCGACACATTCGACCCATCAAGATCATTACACAGGCATGCATAGGGGCTAAAGGAGGACACAGAGACGCCCGATTGTCATGGTAAGTGTTAGCCGTACATTGGAAGAAAAGCACATACAACAAGAAGGGAGAGAAGTCAGCAATCTCTGGACAGTGTGTTTCCTACATGTCCCAGGAATACGGTGGTCATTGCAGACCTTACTTTTGTGGGGACAAGTAGAGCCCCATGGGGCTGGCTCTCAAGTTCCCACTTCTGATCTCTTCCCATGAATGGCACAGAACTTGGTGAAAGCTTGAGCCTGCTGTCCAGAAAAGCTGTCTCCTTTTCTTTCCTTTCTCCAAACACCTCACATTGGGGACTCTCAGTGTTTTAACACTGAAGAACTTGCTTTATTTTAATGTGTTTGATCAAACTGAAAATCTGTTTTCTTGGAGCCAAGCTATTCTACTCTGCACTGACCAGTGGGGATGAGGTATTCATGTCTCAAGGCCCAGGAGAGACCCTGATTTCAAATCCTCAGGAAATGATAGTTAAAGAGTGGATTTTACTTCACCAACGTTTTCTGGGAAGTTCTTCCCTGAATTCACATGGAAAGAGGAATGCATAACACAACCTCTGGTCTGACCTCCATCAAGGCAGCCTCATCCTCAATATCTCCACCACCTTGTGAAGCAGCCTGCATGCTAGGATTTCACTGTAGGCATCCTTAAAAATGGCCACCACTTTACTGTGTGGTCACACCTTGTAAAGCTGGTTCTATCTTTGTGCTCCAACATGAAGGTCTCAGCTTGCGCTCTAATGAGTTGGTATATTTTTATTTTAAAGACAAGTTTTATGCACATTGAAGAATTTGTGGTTTCAGATTTGGATTCAGTGCTCAGAATCCAATAGAATGCTCCAAGAGACTCAACACTTGCAGCTCACAAACGCTGGAACAAGCTGGCTGCAGCAGACATGCATGGCTGGGGCTCTCTGAGCATCATTGCTCCTTGGTGAAGCTGGAAGGTATTTGCTGCCCCCAGCCTGAGGTGACAGCAAACATTCCTGTTCTGCCTGGTGTCGGGGTGCGCCGCCGAGATGTGGCACAGCTGTGACCACTCGGGTTGGTCTCCCATAGAAGCCTGTCAGAGCATGTTTACCTGAGGATGAATGTGAGAGGCCACAGGGCTAGAATTGTCTTGTGGGCAGAGGAAAAAGTGCTCAGCTATTTTAAACTCTAGGGCTGGACATCTTGTCCATGCCCCACAGGTCACACGGACAAACAGGGTTCACCTAAGGAGTGGGACCTTCTCCAAACAGCTGCAGCTACACTCCAGGAGTCGCTTTCTGATGGAAAGAAAGGAGACAAAAGCATCTCCCATGGCCCATGATGATCTGAGTACACAGTTCCTGAAGCAGTGGCAACGGCCTGCATACTTTCCTCACTGCCAGGGAGGGTGGCTTGGTGTGGACACAGAAGTGTGAGTGCACACACCAGTGCTTACACAGAGGCATAGACATCACACCCCATGCACATGCTCACACAGGCACACCTATGTGCGTGTACACAGTCTCTTTCTCTCTCTCACACACATAATGTGGTACTCACATTCACACAGAGAAACATAGATTCATATATTTCCATACACATGCATAATCTCATAGACACAAGCGCATCTCGTGTATTCACACACATCCACAGTGCAACTCTACGTAATCACACACACATTCACACAAACACATGCACACATTAAAGTACAGCATGTACACCCACATCGAGCACACACATATAATATTATATATATGTATATGTATATATATATGTGCATACCCTTAAAATTATACAAAAGTCTAAACAATAGACAAATATAAACACATTCTCAAGTACACAAATGTGCACTAAGTGTAAATATTCACTCTTGCATCCACATCCACACAGTATATTTATCAGCACCACCACACACACTTTGCCTCACAGACTTACAGAAACCCTCACATTAACTGTCATGTGTCACATACTCATGGGAAAGTTCCTGCATACATTCTTCCCCTCTCCAGCTTACCCATTCACACGCATACTCACTGACATTAACATCTGAATGTGGTATCTCTGGTTCTTTGAAACATTGGTAGGAAGGGTAGAGTCATTGTCCCCTCTAGTTTTGAGGACATCTTCCCCCAGTGATTCCTCCTTCCTGTGTCTGCTGATGCTGATATTAAAGAATTTTGGTGGAAAGATGTTTGCCCTGTTCCCATCTATGTCCTCAGCATGGGGACCGGGGCTTCCGGGTGGTTCTCAGACTACTGTGGGGGCTGTGGTAAGGTTCTTCATGGTCCGTTGATTCTTCATGGATAAGTTTGTAGATTCTGAGAGGAGACCAAGGCATTTGCCTCTTCCTGTTTGATTACCTGTGTTTGTCATCTGTACTTCATCTTATGCAAAGTGGCCCTCTGTCTGCCCCACCTTTCCAGGTGTCTTTCTAGGATGCAGCACTACAGAAAATGGCATTCTGAGTCAGTCATGTGCTCCCCTCCAGCCTCAGCTGTCTTGAAAGGTAGTGCCTATGGCACCAGTGTGATTTGAGGTAGCTGTGGCCCACCTGAGGTCTTTTATATCAACAGGGTCTCTCTGTGTATCCCTGTCTGTCCTGGAACTTTCTATGTCAACCAAGCAGATCTCCAACTCACTGAGATCCATCTGTCTCTGCCTCCCAAGTGCTGGGATAAAAAGCTATCACAACCATACCCAGCCCACCTGTGTTTTAATGTTGTTTTGGTTGCAGAACATGATTGAGGATTTTTTTCTGCGTTAGCCGAGAACCATGCACTTTTTGACACTTTAATTATTCAAACATTTAAGAGGAAATATTTTTACTGCAATAAAAGGAATAATACTTCTTTTCCAATGAATAAAACTTCTAAAAATTCTCTCTCTCTCTCTCTCTCTCTGTCTCTGTCTCTGTCTCTGTCTCTGTGTGTATGCTGACCACTGTATATGCTAAAGTAACTGGGTCACAAATTTCTCCCTTCTCTGCCTCCCATCTTACTGGGATTACGTATTGAAGCTACCACATCTAACTTTATATAAGTAATTGGGAGCCAAACTCAGTTCCTGGTGCTTGTGTGGCAAGCTCTCTCCATGGATCCATCTCCACAGCCCAGTTAAATGCTTTTGATGTTCTCATAGTGCCTTTCAGATCTTCTTAGTTCCGTATGTTGTCAAGTCTTTAAAAGATCCACACTGAAATTCTTTGTACTGCCTAGCACTGACCACCATCTTCAGAGCTTGTCATGCCCTTTTTTGAGGGCTGATGCTGTCTGGGCTGCACAAGCTGCATAGGGATGTGGTTCTGGGTGTGAGTATTACTGATGACTATGTTGGAGTGCAAAGTCAGTGGCATTAGTTACATTCACACTGTTGGGCACCTAGCATCATGATTTACCTCTAGAACTTTTTGCATTGCAAAACTGAAGCTCAAACAAGGTTGAATGTGACAATTGACCCCCAGGATTGTCCTCTCAGCTCCTCACATATGGTAGCCCTTACCTGAACATACACACGCTCTTCTCTCTCTTTCAGCACTGAGATCCATTTGGCAGGTGATGTAGGCTTATCCAGATGTCTAATGGGGGGGGGCAGGATTTCCCACCTTGCCATATTCAGTAGCTCAGTCCTCTTACAAGCTTACAGAGGAATTGGGACTTTGGTCCCTATTAACAATATTGCCAGCATCAAAGAAGTTTTTTTGCACAAATGAAACTCTAGGCTGGAGGTCAACAAGTGGTCTTAACTTCTTCCTGTTTTCTACGGGAGATGTATAACAGATCATGAAACTACTATCTAGCAGGGATGCGTCATCTATCTCCCAGAAGTCTCCATCACCTCCTCCTCAATGTTCTCCAGTCTCATTTAAAGCATTCAAGCGAACATCTGGTCTCAGTGGAGTGGTGGGTGGGATTTTCCAGCACCTAGCAGTTCACAGCTTGCCAGGTCCAGCACACTCTTCTCCTGGCTGATACACTCCCTTTCAGTCCCTGCCTAGGCATGCTTGGGCAGACCCAACTGGGGTCAAAGCTGAATGTGTATCATACAATAGGATGAGGACCAGGAGCTCCAACAACAAGACAAAACGATGTTTCCCATCTCAGACTTGAACCTTGGCGGGAAAAGCCACCTAGGACAAGCCCAAGGGATGTTTAAGACTGTTCTTAGTTCCCATTGCCTTAGAACATTGTCTGGGAATGAAAACAAGGGTTAGAAGGGGATAAGGTAGTTATGCTGATAGAGTGGTTTAAGCTGTGTCTTCCAGAGCGTCCCAAGTTATCAAAGGACTGACAGTGTACAGTAATGACAGAATAGGTGATCATGTTTTGGTGACACACACCCATCACCCAGCATCTTGCTTAATTCTCATCATCTAATGTATTATTTGGATGATTACAGCAAAGCAAGTAGTTTGGTCTCCATGTCATCAGAAAACTGGCCCATTCACAGATGAGAGAGACTGACTCACTTGCTCACGGCAATGCTGTAGAAACTGTTCCACCTGGGTGTTCATTGCTGATGCTGAGGCTTTACCCCCCTTTTTTCCCATGTGAAATGCCTTCTTCCTTGAGTCCTAATATCCTTGTAAGGCCTCTTAACAGCAGTGGTTCTGAACCTGTGGGTCTTGACCCCTTTGGGGGTCCAATGACCCTTTCACAGGGGTCACATATCAGATATCTGGCATGTCATATACTTAGAGTATGATTTATAAGAGTATCAAATTACAGTTTTGAAGTAGCAATGAAATAATTTTATGGCTGGGGGTCATCACAATATAAGGTTAACAATTTTTTTTTAAATCAGGTTTCCTTTAAATGTCTTTCTGCCGCCTTTTCCCCAGCTTGTTCTTTTCTGAAATTCCTGATGCCTTTGGCTTGGATCTCAGGGTGGTTCCCCAGGCTCCAGATGCTTCAAGTCAGCACAGGTGAATTCCAAGATCCTGAATACAGTTTCCTATCCGTGTGATCCTAGATTATGCTTTGAGAAAGACACAGCCCACACACTGCTGTTGTTTCATCCAAACAGTAACTTGGCTCTGTTGGGATCAGAGAGGCCATGATGGGCTTTCATGAAGGGAGACTAGAACTCATGTTTTCCTGTACATCTCTGGGTGCAGACTTCTTGCCTTTGCTACATTTTGTATTCAAGAACATCTTGGTAAAGGACAGTATGTTTCAAAGCAATGATTTCCCAATTTGTAGTTACAGGATCCCCTGAGAGAAGTAGAGTAATACCCAAGAGCCTCAAAATCAGGTCCAATATGGGCTGAGGAGGCCTGTCCCCCATCTGGGAGTTATCTCCACAAATTTAGAGTACCAGCATTATTTAGGTATTTTAGAAACAAATATTGATATGAAATTGTACACATGATGGCTAAGGGGCCTTCAGTTGCCAAAAATATATCAATATCAAAGGTATAAAACAAGCAGGACTAGACTGGTAAAACTGTTCACTGGGCAAGAGCACTTGCTGCACAACGAGTTTCAACCCACAGAGGTGAAGAGACGCAGCCAGCTGCAGAAGTTATCCTCTGGCCTCCACAGGCATGATGCGGCCCATGTGCACGTTACAGACATGCAGTAGTCACACCTCCAAATTTAAAACACAAATTGAAAAAAAAAAAAAAAAACCAGGCTGGCCTTAGAACTGGTAAAACTGTTCTACGCATTTCAAGTGAGTTCATTCTGGCAAACCAGACTTGCCAAATTTGAATGTATTTCAAAATGTTACAGGATTCATGCCATTTTCCCTTTATGTGATCGTTGCTAAAAATGTCAAATCCCAAGTGTTCTGTCCTGAAAGAGGCTTTCTTGTCAATCACTTTGAAACCCTTAGTGTAGGTTTCCCTGCTGCCAGCTTCCTGTGAAGCCCATTGCCTCTCAGGGGGCCGAAGCAGGCGTCCTGGAGCAGCTGCTAATTACAGACAATCAACAAGTGATTGGCTCTATTAGGAAGTGTGGCCAGGCCAGTGCTAATCTTATTATTCTTTGAAATGAATGACTTTTCAAAAAAGAAAGAGAAAGAAAGAAAAGCCAGTGTACAACAGAGCACTGAGAAACGTGTGTGGAAGCAAAGGCCATGTGATCTGTCGCCAGGTGTCAGAGCCATTCCTTAAGCGTGTTGCTCCATCCTGTTTCTTCAGAGAATGTTCTCACATCCATTGTCACATTTTAATCTCTCTAAAGTCTGCCTGGAGACCCATTTAATAGATTTCAGCAACTATTCCTGTGAACGGAGGAGATTGAGAAAATGCTTTGCAAAGATAGTGTAGAAGGGGAAGCCCGAAGGGTCTTCTGAATTGTATGGTGGCCCTGGAAGCCATCATCAATTCTTAATGGTCATGTGTATTTATTTACACCTTATTGTTTGTGGTCTGGATGATTGAATATCAAAGACTGGAACATTCGATAAACAATGAAATCTCAAAGCTCACAGTAGATGTGAAGGGCATGAACATTTGAAAATATTGGCATCTAGAACTGTGTTGGGACTCTATAGAACTCTTGGCATGGCTGGCTTAGTGACGCTGAAGATGACTGGGCCTCATCTTCCAGCTATCTCTTTGCATCTAAGGTGTGGCCATACAACAAACCCTTCTTTCTTGGAAGACTTCCTCTGTCGTCCTCCACAACCGTGACCCTGAAAGGATTTTCCAGATTCCTGACATAGAGCCTGAGAACTCAGAGGTGCATCTCAGTGGTCCACTGCCAAATTCGTCCCCCTGTGACAGAAACCAAGGTCCCCAGCCACAAGGCTGCTAGTCCCCACTTTACATTCACATTAATTAAGTGTGTTTGGACAGATCTAGGATCTCATTTGTGAGGGGCTGTGGAAACTGGAGGATTGGGGGGTGGTTACCAATCCCTTTTCTGCCCTTCCTTGCAGCTCTTACCATTGGCTTTTACGGTTAGCTCCTCTAGATGCCTCAGCGGCCTCAATAGACACCTGTTTGTTCTTTCATGCCAACACCTCAGAATAACCAAAACATAGGTGCTTCTTGATATTCACTATTGGCAGAGTTTCTCAAAATTGCTAGAAAATGATTTTATTTTATTAAAACGAAACTTGCTTTAAAAACAACTGGTAAAATTATTTATGATCTTCCAGAGTTGAAATTGCCAAGCACAAAACATCATTGGAGCTAGACAGAATCATGCCCTGGATTCTTTGGCTAGGCATCAAGTCCAGCACTGACAGAACTCTGAAGACAGACTGTCACTCATTAATCCTGGCATAGTCTCTTCCAGGCACTGTATAGTGCCATGACACCAAGAGAATACTTGCTATGCTCAATGGACTGGTGTCTCTCAAATGTCTGGTATGAATACAGCATGAGAAGACTGAGATGGCTTGTCCTGACACTTTTTTTGGGAACCAGAGGTAAACAATTTGGTATGTCCAAGCACTACCAGGAAGAGCTCCAGCAAGCCAGAATTGGGGGATGGGCCTAACTGTCCTTTCAGGAGCAGCTCTAAGTACGAGGTTAGTGAAAAGGGGCTCAAACCGTGTTGGGATTTTACTCTGTCCTGTTATTGCAGCAATTGAAATTCAACTCTCAGTAGAAGGACAACATTGATTTCTTTATTTAGCCTATATTAGCTATGCTTATTGGGCCTTTGGAGTGTGCATGCCAGTGTGGAAAGAAGAAACGAGTGTGGTCCCTGCTTTCTGAAAGCCAGTGCAGGTGAATCTGCTGACTGAGAAGAGAGTATGCTGAGAGATTTCTACACTTCATGACTGCAGACTAGAAGCAGGAGCTGAGTTTGGTGTGCACATGGCAATTCCCCAGTGTCCTCCAGAGCAATGCTTGGAATCACAGATCTCAGATCAGTCAGGACAGGAGAAGGGCCGCAGCAGTGTTATTTCCAAAAAGCCACATAGCTTCTCACTTAGACCAGGTGGCAGACCTACACCTGTATCCTTCACTGCTAAACTGCATCCTGCATGTAGCTCGCTGTTCACTACACTTAGTAACCCATGTTGTGGATGCCTTCAGTCAGTTTCCTATTGCAATGCATAAAATACAGCCAGCCACTTTTGGTGCTTGTCATTGTGCATTTAGTGAGTGTCCAGTCTCTTCCCATTCACCATAAACTGATTTTAAAAAGACAAACCCACTGCCCCTGTCACCTCTGATCAGGGAGGAGCTGAGCCCCGTGTTTATGCTTTGCCAGCAGCTTGCTGTCCTGTGGTGTTCCCCATGCTGCACTGAGGTCTTCCTGAGGAAGGACACTGTTCGCCACAAAAATAATCCCTGGCATAGGGACACCTCTGTCTTCAGAGTAGGGAGCTGGGGACACAGGATGGCACATCAGTGAGTCTCTTGGTTAACAGCAGATGGCTTTTCTCCATGGGGGTCAAGGGATATGGGGGGAGGTTGACTCTAAGCTGTGGCCATCCTCAGACCTCTTCAGCCTGGGATCATGACCCAGAGACCTGAGGACCCTAGATTATTACCTCATCAGCTTCCTGGGGTCTCTGACAAACAGGGTCTACCTAGTCAGGGAAATAAAGCTCTCCTTGTGATGCAAAGCCCCCAGGGGTGGCAAGGAGCTTCCTGGCCTCACCTTGAGTGCAGCTGTCCACAGCTCCTCTGGCCTGGTTGGGGACTTGGGGCCTGGACAGCTCAGGTGGGCAAACACAACTGAGGGGAGAGACTCTGGCGGCAGGATGTGGATTCCACAGCAGGAAGCATCCAGCTCCCACGCATCTCTCTCCACCAACATGTGAATTTCTTTCCCAGATGACCTGGCTGGGAACTTTCAGAATGCCACACCTGGGCCTGTGCTTGCCAGAAGGAAGGCCTTTTATTGACTTGGGAGTCTTTTCTTGTATTGGAGGTGACAGTGGTGCGGTGTGGGTTGTCTATGTGTTTTTATGAAGGCATCCCAGCAATGAAATGTTCTTTCCAAGGTTCAAAATGCCTTTCCCCACTTCCCCAGGCTGGAGTTAAGATACATTTCCTAAACTCAAAACCAACATTTCTCCTATATCCCTTCATTTGGAATCCCAAGAACCTGCTTTAGTTGCCAAGTATCTAAGCCCAGATGGAAGCTGTCTTCCCTGCTTAGCTAGATACCACCTTATACAGCCTGGCTTCTTTCCATAGAAAAGGACTAGGGCCAGGCAAGGTTTGGGGGACTGCGGTTCTCTGCAACTCAGAATTGCACATAGTAGGTTCTTCATATTTGGGTAATGCCCACATAAATCCAGCCACTATGAGCGCTCTTTTAGTAATACTAATGCTTCCTGGAATCCAATTTCCACAGAAAGTTTCCACAGTGGGCCTAGTCTTTGCGATCTTTTTATCTCACATTTTTTTTTTTCTTTAGACATTCCTGACTGACTTTTTTGGTGCCCAACAGAGTTTGACTTCTTCACACACTTTTTTTTTTTTTTGCTAGCTAGCATGTTGTATGACTTAGCATCTAAGCATCAACTGTCCATAGTCTTACAGTCTATAAAAATGTGAGAGTGTACATGGAAGTACCACACAGGACAGCACTGTCCACTCATCTTCCAGTGAATGTGCCAGATCTGTTCAGTTTGAATGTAAGCTTCCATGGGGACCACAGTGTCTCATTTATCTTTGTTGGCCATGAGTTCTTTTTATTTTATTTTTTATTATTTTTCAATTTTATTTTATTAGTTCAAATTAGGAACAAGCTTGCTTCAGATGGCAATCCCTTCTCCCTCTCCCTCCCCTTCCCTCCAACATCCCACCTGCCCCTAGCCATCCCCCCTCCACTCCCCAGGCAGGGTAAGGCCCTCAAAAGGGGCTCCCTAAAGTCTACCACATCATCCTGGGCCAGGCCTAGGCCCTTCCCCATGTGTCCATGGCTATGTGTTCTTAGTGGGGCTAGCAATGGTATGTAAACCAGTGCTCTGTGGTGTTAGGTGAAAAATGCCCAGTTCAGTGTAGCACAGTATCAAATGTATCTGAACATGGCTGCCGAGGAGCCCATCTGTTTCTTGGTGTTAGCTGAGGGATGTCCAGTCTAGTTTTGACTCAAGGAAGCTAAATCTCCTCATGGGTAGAGTGGTACTCAATCTCCCAGGATGAATGTGGCAACGTCTGTCATCTGATGCCATCACAATGGGGAACTCATTAGTTCATGGTAATCTATGAGAAGCTGTCTATATTTCACAGTATATATTTCACAGTTATATCATTGTGATTGATTTCTACCAGTGAGATGTGGGCTCCCTGGCTATGCTGTTCATGCACCTAAGACGCTCCCGAATAGCCTCTGTGTGCTCTTTATTGGTTGGGTGGACAGACATGAAGTGTTGAAGGTGGCAGGGTTGAGCTAGAGAGAACAGTGCACCCTGTCTCCTGTCATCATGGCTTGTTCTGGACTTGAGGTGAAAGAAACCATTGACTTCTGCTGTGTGTGCCATTGTCACAGTAGCTGATATCCAGTGAATACATAATCATTAGAGAAATTCTATTCTTTCCTCACAGACCTTCATTCAGAATGTTCAAGAAGACCTGAGTCTCACATTGTGAGACTTCTACTGTGATCCAGTGGATGGCACCTGAGGATGTCAGAGTGGCATATAGTGGCATATGATTGCCTTCCTAGCGTCCTATGGGGTCATACAGTCTTAACTTACCCACGTTCAATCTTGTAAGTTTGCAGTAGGTCCTTCCCCACATTGACAGATTCCACATTTTTTTTTTCGAGACAGGGTTTCTCTGTGTAGCTTTGGAGCCTATCCTGGTACTCGCTCTGGAGACCAGGCTGGCCTCGAATTCACAGAGATCCTCCTGCCTCTGCCTCCCAAGTGCTGGGTTTAAAGGCGTGCGCCACCAATGCCTGGCTGACAGCTTCCATATTTTACTTTGAACCTTCCCTTCCTCTATTCATTTGCACTGGAATGCTTTTGTTTCTTTCAGCATCACTTCTCAGCAGGTTCTGAGTCAAGTCTGAAGCCTGTTGTGGCCCTAGATCTCTGGAGTTGAAGCAAAACAGTCCCCATCAGCCCTGGTGGTGGTGGCTTCGAAGCATCTTACATGATGGCTCTTTCCCAAGGAGGCTTTGGTGTAGCAGCCTCATTTTCAACTTCAGGTTCCAGTTCTGGTTTCCTTGGGGGTCTAGGTTGCCTCTGGAGGAATTAAGTAGCTAACTGACCTCTGAACTCAGTGGAAACATCAGGCAAGAGTGTCAATCAATGCTTACACCCTTGCCTGGGTGAGGCAGGATGCTGCATCCTAAGGGAGTTGCAAAGCATGGCAGTGAGCTCTGGCCTCCGGGACACCGTCATCCTACTGGAACCCTCAAAGCTGTCAGTCAAGTCTAAGAAGTCAAACCAAATATGGAGGTTTATAGCATGATCAATTTGTCAATGTCCCTGGGCTCTTCTGGGCCAGATTGTCTCAGCTAGAGCTAAGTTGTCTCAGATAGCTACCAAGGATAGAAGCTAATTCATTGTCATCTGGGCAATGGCACGTGTCCCTCATTATCCAGAAGACAGACTTAGTCTCTCTCTCCTGGCAGCAGAAGAGGCCAGACTCCAAAGCATAATGATTTTCAAATCCCTCAGTGCCACAGTTGCTCATTTCCAGTCCTGACTGGAGGTGGCTGATAGGCTCAATTTGCTGATAGAAAGAGGGTCAAACTTCGATGGAAGTGATCCTGGAGCTGGAAGGGATGACAGGGCCAGGTTTACAAATTCTCTACCACAGTTTCTATAGAGGGTTCTTGAGCTGCTGCAGACATGGAGGGAGGTGAAAGGGGCCCTGAAAAGTGGTGAGATGGCAGCATGTAGCGAGGGGCTGGGGCAACAACAGCACTGGGCCTGGAGAAGGAGCAGCTTCAGTACCATGGTGGTGGGAGCAGGAGTCATGACAGCAGAGGGGGCAGAGCAGAAATATAGGAAGACAGTCCTCAGAGAACTCAGGGTAGGGGAAAGGCATTCTGTGTGCTCAGGGTGAAGAGCAGCATTTCCAGTCCACATTCCTCCTGATGCTTTTATCTCTCTTTCCTTCCTTCCTTCCTTCCTTCCTTCCTTCCTTCCTTCCTTCCTTCCTTCCTTCTTTTTTTTTTGAGACAGGGTTTCTCTCTGTGTAACAGCCCTGACTTGTCCTGGAACTGGCTTTGTAGACCAGGCTTTGTAGTTGAACTCACAGAGATCCATCTGCCTCTGCTTCCTGAGTGCTAGGTTTAAAGGCATGTTCCACCACTGCTAGGTATAATCCAGCTGACCTTAGTGAGCATTTAAAGAAGGCATTCTAATCACGTTCCTCTCTGATCCAAGTAGTGAGTGGGGAGAGAGGCTCTTGGACTGTGTTCCCCCAGAGGTGACGCATGGTCCATCAGCATATCCCAAGCCCCACCACGCGGATTCCATGTATTCACAGAATCCCGTGTGGAAAGTCCACAGAAGAACCCAGAGTCCTTCAGGTGGAGAAGGACTCAGTATTTTACACTGATGGAATTTTTAGGACAGTTCTTGGAAATCAGAGGTGATTCTGATTTAATACTATGGGCTGAGTGACTGTCACACAGTAGGTCACTAAGGGCTTCTTGGAATGCTGTTACATATTTAATCTCGAGGTCATGTATCAGTATGTTAATGCCTCCCAAGCTCACATTCCTCCCAATTTTGACAGCAGCCCATTAGCCATTCCAACATAACCACACTATTTTCATTGCGGAGCAGTAAACCTCTCCCTGTACCACGCTGAGATCTAAGTGACTTGTGATATTGTGCAGGGTCTTTGGTGCTGAGCTGTATCTGAAGTCCTGGGCTCCTATTTAACTCCTCTGAGAAGACTGTGAGGTTGTCAGATGCTCCGGTTAGGAAATTTAGGAGATCCAGAGAAGAAAAACTTGAATTCTCTGGAGCCTGTAATGGATTAACAGTTCTCATCAAAGTAAGACTTAAGTTATCACTGAAGAAGAGTTTGCTAGGCAAATCCTTGGTGAGTTATGGAGGTGAGAGAATGAATGAGCTACAGCCACCTCAGTTGTTCACATATGCCTCACTCTGACTCAGCTCTCTGCAGAGCGTTGGGCACTCTGAGAGGTAGACTGAAGCATGGGTTGTAGTAAAGTAACCATCCCCCCCCCCCCCCGCCAACTCTTACATTTACTTCTGTTTCTTTTTTTTTACATGGGCCTGCTTATTTTTCTACTATGTTGTGACACAGCACGTGGCCCTTACCACATAAGGTGAGGACATAAGGTGAGGCTGCCTATTCTCCAACTTCTCTACCTTGACGGCTATGAGGTAAGAAAACCTCTTTTCTCTTCAAGTTACCCGGCCTTAGGCATTTTGTTTCAGCAACAGTAAATGGTCTAGGACATTGTATTTTCTCATTGCTGTGACAAAATGCCTGAAAAAGGCAACTTAGAGGAAGGATTTATTTATTGACAAACTTCCATTGCTCTGAGTTCCCCCGTCTTCTGATACTTCGTCAGGATAGCTCTAGAAACCTGACCGTGCATGTGCACAAACACACACACACACACACACACACACACACACACACACACACACACACACACACACACACCGTGACACAGAAAGCCAGAAAGAGACACCCTCTTGCTTTTGCCTTGGGATGAAGAAACTGAGGCACACTCTGGTGATGACCTCTCCCCTCCAGCATACAGCTGCTTGGTGTGGAGCTGGGCTTCAAACTGAGCAGATGTGGGAGGTCTTCATAGCCAGACAGTAATGTGCTAAGGGCTGTCAGTGTCCTGGTTCCCTCTTAGCCAGGACTGGCCCATGAGAACTGAAGGCTTCCTACACAGTGCTGATCTGTTAAGTCCCAGGCTTCCTAGGACCTGACCTGGCTTCTGAATTCCACACTCCTCATTCAATAAAGTTCTTGGCTTTATCTTTACATGAACAGCTGCCACAGAGAGGTCAGCCTAAAAGAAGTCTGAATACGGTAGACATTGTCAAGCTCATCCACCAACATCAACATGCCCTTACCTTTCTCCTACCATTCCTATGCCCTCTGTCCCAGCATCCCAGAGTTTCTATTCCAAAGTCAGTTCTGAGTTTTCAGTGCCTCTTTAAAGCCACTGAGGCCACAAGCCTCTGGTCTAGGCATAGCATACACCATTTGACCATTTGAGCAGTGCATCTATTGTGTTTATGTGCACCACAATCTGGGGTCTACATGGGGCTCAGGACAGTGAATTCACCTCTAAAAACACCACAGTCTGAAGAAGTGGTCACCAGAGAAAAGGAGGCAGGCCATCAGACAGCCTGTGTCAGAGAGGTGTATGATGAGGGTTGGGAAGCTTCATGCTGGGTATTCCAACTGTCCCCCAATGTGACCTATGTGTGAAAGCTGCCTGTCACATCCTTGAAGCCTGCCTGGACAGGCCAGTGACCTTCAGTGGTAATCTTTGAAAAATGGGCAGAGCCTTGATCCTTGGAATTGCCATCAAAGCCCTTTGTAGTTTCCTCCTACACCGATGTCAGTTTGCTTTTAAAACACTCTGGCATCTCATTTTCACCTTCCTGCCCATAGATCGCACTCACCAGCTTGTGCTTCTTCAATCTCTTTACTCTCAAAATTTCCAAGTATATCATTCCTCTGTTGCTGTGTAACAAATCATCCTAATCTCAATGACAAGATGAAACCATTAACTGTGACTACTTATGTGCTTGGTTGTCCTTCAGGACACAGTAGAGCTAGCCAAGGCTTCACTGAGCTATCTTGAGTTTTGCCTCTTGGTGTACATCTGTGGTGGATATCTGTGGTTTGTCTCCTCGTGGATCATTCTGGGCCAGGAGCAACTCTTTTCAGGTCACTGGCAGAGGAAGGAATGAAAAGTAGGAAACAAGTGGGAATTCTGGAATCCTGGGCACACAGCTGGAAAACTACCCTTTCCTCCTACAAGCTCAGTCAAATGGTCAAACCAAGTTGCAAGTTCAAGCCCAAGCATAGAAGCAAAACAAACAAACAAACAAACAGAAAACGCCATTTGGCAGCAGCCACGTCCATTTGGCAGCAGAGAGGATGTAGAAGGATGAGGATAGAAGGCACATACTGCAACCTGTCACAAGCTGTCCAAAAGCTACTCAGCATGCCCTTGTCAGCCTGGACTTCATTAACCACACTGTCCAGAAACCTCCATGCTGCCCTGCTTCATAGTACTGAGGAGGAGGAAGGCAGTGTCCTAACAGCTCTTCTGAACTCCCCAAAGGCAGCACAGTTATTAAACATAGGTCCAGATGACACCCGACACTGGTTTTGTGGATAAAAGCCCAGGATTTGGAGCCTGAAGTCTCATTCCGAAGTCTAAGCTCTGTCGAAATCCCATCACTCAAGTCTCTGAGGACCGGAATGTAGCTCTGTAGTAAGTGATACTGAAGGTAGTCATCTTCATTCAAAATAACAGTGTGCTCTGCCATTGATTGATTGATTGGGATTGAACCCAGACTCCTGCGCATATTAAACACTCTCGATCACTGAAGTCATACACAGGCTCCATTGTTGAGGTGCTTTAAATTTACTTCTATTTTTTTTTTTTAAAAGATTTATTTATTTGATGCATATGAGTACTCAATCTGCATGCTAGGTACCCCTGTGTGCTAGAAGACCGCATCAGATGCCATTATAGATGGTTGTGAGCCCCCATGTGGATGCTGGAGATTGAACTCCAGCCATCTTGCCAGACCGATTGTTGATAGAGTTTAGTAGCATAGAATACTACAACAGGCAAATATGTATTACATTGAACTCTATGCACAGGCACAGACTGTGAGTCCAAGAAGGGTTCAATTGCTTTTCCCATCTGAGGCTCTTTGTTGAATGAAAACCTTCCTTTGGGATTGGAGCGTGTTATCTCTTTTTATTGTCTTGGCATCAAAGAACCCTGGGATTTCTAAGTACAAGTGTCTTATCTAAGGTCACCAATTAGCCAAAGGTGGCTCTGCTGGCCTCACAAACACTATTTTCTCACAGGGAAGAGCACTGTAGCCTTTGGGTAAGTCAGATCTATCTAAGTCACACCCTCAGCAGAGGAATGATCCAATCAAAATTCAGCAGGCCACCTGGTGACTGCATGTTTTATTTGGACAAGTCACATACTTTTAAAAGTTAAGCTCTTAAAAAAATTCTTTTAGAAATGTCAAGGTGACTGATGTTTTAAAAAAATGAGCCAGGGCAAACAAAGATGACATTCTTTTAATTCCTTCCCCATCAGGTCACTTTCTCCTCAACATCCAGATCTGTGCATGGCCATCTTCCATAATGGACCCTTGACCTACACAGAGGTCCTTACCTCAGGGAAGCTATGAAGCAGCTGTAAGTTTTTCCTAAGTTGATTCAGTGGCCTTGCCACTTTCTCATCAAATCAGCAGATGTTGAAGCACAAAGGTAGGAAATGAGAAACCCAAGCCAGGACAGCAACTTTACTCAACCACACTCTGAATGTGGTGCCATGAACATGGCCATAGGGAAGAGGCCACTGCATGGGGACCCCAGTCCCTCTCTAGCAATGTGCCTGGGAGCCCCATCTATCTTCCTCAGCCCATTGTGTTGCCATGTTTGCTGAATAAGAAGTGTCTCCTTTGACCTTAGATTTATAATGTGGTTTTGACAAAATGTCTGCCATGGAGATTGCATATTTGTTCCATAGGCAAAATGATTGCTTAATATTGTCTTTGGTCATCATCACCTATCTTTGTCATTAGGTGACTAATTTTGGACAGAAGATATACTAATGCCATATGGTATTAAATGAAGAATTGCTGATGTTCAGGACACTTACGCCAAATACACAGCAGAATTTTGGAAAAAATATACTTTCTGGATGACTATTTTATTTATTTATTGATTGAATTTACTCTGGGTGACTTTTATTTCTACATATTAAATATAATTTCCCTTATAAATAATCTAGTAAAGCTAAGGAGCTTTTTTTTTCAGGTAAACTATTTTCTCTGTGGAGTTTGTGAGATCACATTTAAGAAAGATACTAATGACTGCAGCAGCCCCACTACTGGGTATGTTTCTAGAAAAAGGAATAGCTGCACTCTCATGCTTATTGCATAACTATTTACCATGGCCAAGAAATGAAAAGAACTTAAAAGTATCCATCAAAGGATGAATGGATAAAGAAAATGTCATACATACACACACACACACACACACATATGTAACATGTGGAGTGTGGAATCCCATTCATCCATAGAAGGGTGAAAGTCTGAGGCTTGTGGGATGGCTCAGCAGGTAAAGGCACCTGCTACCAAGCCTGGTGGTGCAAGTTTAATTCCCTGAGGCCACATGGTGAAAGGAAAGAACCAACTCCTGAAAATTGTCCCCTATTCCACATGTACACTGTGACACATGCATGCCACCCAAAATAAACAAAATAAAGATAATTAGAGAGAGTGAAAGTCTATCTTTTGTGACTCTGTGGTTGGACATGAGGATGGTTAGCTCACTAAGATGAGCCTGGTACAGAATGCCAATGCCATATGACTTTATTGTTTGTAGAATCTGGAAGAGTGGATTTCAAAGAAGTGGGGGTAGAATGCTGGTTACCAGAGCCTGGGGTATTGGTGGTAAGATGCCAGTCAAAGGATCTAAATCTGACTAGATATGAGGAAGAAGTTCAAGAAATCAATGGGTGTCATGGGGTTCTAGTTAATAGGGATGCCATCTTGAAATCATAAAAGAGAATGGATGTTTTCACCACGCCACAAAATAATCTTGTGAGGTCGCACAATTGTTAATAAGACACCTTTCATCACTCTATAATGCATCTGTATCCCAAAACATCATGGATGCAATCCTGTTATCAATAAGATAATAAAGCAAAGACATTACATGCATCACGGCTGGTTTCCAGAATTGAATTTGCCATTCTAAGAGAGATAAGTAGCATTAAAAAAGGCAATATAAACATGTTTCAAAATCATATTATTGGGGCTGGAGAGATGGCTCAGAGGTTAAGAGCACTAACTGCTCTTCCAGAGGTCCCGAGTTCAATTCCCAGCAATCACATGGTAGCTCACAACCATCCGTTATGAGATCTGGTGCCCTCTTCTGGTGTGCAGATATCCATGGCAGCAGAATGTTGTATACAAAATAAATAAATAAAATCTTAAAAAATCATATTACCATTTAATTAAGAAAGCTGACTGAATAGAAAAGTTACCTTCATCCATGCTTATGGGACAAATCACAGTTTCTTGTTTTGGGGGTGGTAAGCATCCTTATGTTTAAATGAAAATCTCATGAATTCCCATTTCCTTTATCCTAATATGAAGCACAGACCAGCATTATCCTGCAACTAAGTCACTGTGAGTCTTTTTGTATCTTCTTCACCATGTGTAGATACAAGCCAGGCTGGGGAGAACACTTCATAGAAATAGTGACAACTGATCAGGCTGGAGCATCAACTCCAAGAGAGGTGGTGGTACTAGGATTGCTTCCCTTATGATCCAACAGCATTCTGGGGGCTTTCTTTATATGTACCAATCTTCAATATATCCTAAATGACAATAAGGGATGTACCTTTTTTTGAGTACTACACTCTTCTGTGATGTACTATTAGAATTGATTTATCCACCAAAGTTATAGACAAGTAGACTAATTCCTTGCTAAAGAGAAATTACTGAAAATAGTAATAAGGATGTAATTAAAGCTGGCTCACCATCCTCAAGAGCGCCAATGGAAAGGTAAAACACACGAGAGCCTCTTTCTATTGTCAGACTCAGCATGGGTGGTCCTGTCTCACTGCCAACTCCGTCTATCACAGTGAGTGAATGCTGGTTGATTCGAATCCATTGGTTTTAAAGTTTTGCTTGTAATAGTTGTAATAATAACTAGCTACTTAAAAGCGGCAATTGTTGGATGTTTCTGGTGTTTTACAGTTGTACAGGTTTAACTGGCATATACAGATGGTTTCCTACTGGACTTCAATATGCAGCTTTTGAGCTTTCCAGTAGAACAGTGATATACGCTCGGCAGACATCAGCTGCCCATTCCTGGTGGATGCCCTTAGAAGGGTTCTGTGTTCCACTTTCAGTATTCAGGCACTTACATGAGGCATCCAATACTTTATCATGTTAGAGGATGTTGCCCAACTGGGGGTTGACAGAGGATTCAAATGTGTTCAAGTCAGAATAAGCTAGGATGTTGGGTAGTAGGGTCTTGATAAACCCATCATAAGTTGAAAATACTGAAGACTTAAGATGCATTATGTACCCCAGTCACTGAAACATTTTGCTCTTGCAAAATGTACACTGTTGAGGACTAGCTATTACTCTTGCATGATGAGTGGAGGGAAGCTGGGGTTAGCTGACTCAGTGGTGGTGTCAGTCAATGGTGAACTGTACAACACTAGTTGGGGTAGGAGCAAACAAAGAATCTAAAGTATGATTTCCTATAACATATACCATTTTTGCATAGTTCTCAAATTTAGAAATTATGTCACTGGGCATGTAAATTAAATGCATTTTTGATTTAACATTTCTTCCCCACATCCCCTCTTAGAATGGGTTTATTAGGATATAACTCCACAGCAAATTAAGGAGCACTTATATTATTAAAATGTCTGTGGCCTCTACTGTGGGGTGACAGCTCCTACACCACCACTGACCTCCACTGCTGGATCCTGATATTAGTTCAGTGTGTAGTAGAAATGTATGAGGCCAGGATTCTTCTCCTAGTGGTGAAAGTGCAGCATCAAGTTTGAGCCCTGTGTCTCCATCAAACTCTGAGCAGGGGGAAGCAGAGCCAGCAACCCAGTGGGGAGGAAGCGTTGATTCTTGTTTCACTCTGTTTACTTCAAGAGCTGATCAGACATGGTGATCCTCATGTGGGTCACTTGTCTTCTCTCCAGGATGGATCAGAGGTGAAAAGATAGTGATGGTCCCCTGTATTTCATCTTGTTTCACAAACAGTTATCAGACTCTTGCTCATTCTGACTTATTCTACTGTCAACCATATTATTATAAAACATGGGCATTGTTCATTTGGGGCTATACAGGAAGCCACACTGGAGCCAAGGGGTCTACATTTTAGCAGGCCCAGGGACGTGCTCACCACTTTCCTGGAAATTTAAGTTGAAAAGTTTCATGAGGAGTCAAACTAATCCAGAACCAGTTGTGGGTAAGAGGTTGCATTTACTCAGGGGTTGTAAAACATTCCCTGTGAGTCAAGTCCAGTGTATTGCCCATTTTAAAGTAAAGTGTAATTGCTACACAGCTGAGACACTCATTCTCATTTTCTCCAGGGCTGTTTCTGTGCTGCTTTGAGAGAATAGAGGACTTGCTACCAAGCTTTACTTTCTGGCCCTCTACAGAAAGTTTACTGGCTTTGGAATCCCCCAAACAACAGGAAAACTGTCCCTTTCATGGAGAACCTGGGAGGGGCAGTAAATGATGCCAACATGCAAGGTTTTCCAGCCCATCTTTTGCAAAACCAATGAGAACAACAGAAGAACCACATTCCCTGGAGTTTATCATGCAGTAGCATAAAGGCTTAGGATGTGGATGGGCAAACTGGAGTTGCTTCTCTGCTGACCAGTCTGTGCCTCAGTGTAGGATGAGGGTAGGGACAAAAAGTTTGAAGGATTTGAACAGGATCTTGATGCTTTAGTGTTTAGAAGATACAAGGATCTTTCATTTGAGGACTTCCAGAGATATCGTGGCTGTATCTATCAGAAGAGAAAGGTGAGGTCCATGGTCTCACACTGTCCTGCTTTAGTGAGTATAGGATCCTGACAGCCATGAGGGCAGATTAGGTTTGTCAAGGGCCCATAGTGTGCTGGGTCTTCTTCCTCTGTGGGAAGTAAGTGTGCCATTTGTTACCAGTCTTAGAGAAAAAGAAAGGCGGGTCGAGGGGGTGATGAAATTCAAATCTTATGTAGGGTTATCTCGTAGGAATGCACGTTTGACTCTCTCACTCTGTACAGTTTCCCCCATGGATTCATCTGGGAGAAACACAGGGTGCTTGTCCTGGGACAATCAATGGCCCAGAGCTTTCTTAGAAAAATACAACACCAAATCCTTCTACTATGAAGCTAGAACCTTCCTCTCCCCTGCCCTTTCGCGCAGGTCCAGCATTGCAATGGCGCCATCTAGTGATCACATATGAGAAGTTCCACCGTAAGGCATCTGCAAATTCTTGTCATCATATTCCAGTTTCCCTGGAGGTCACCTCCCCAGGCCAATGGACAGCCAGGCAGGACATATATGAGTCCTGGAGCCAACATGGCAATGAACATGTCCGTGGCAGTACAAGGGAGACAGAAGATGTCAGGAGCCGACTTTCCCTTCATCAAGACATGCATCCTTCCTTAACCCTAGGTTACATTTGACAATGTTTGGAACATTTGGGGATTTTAGGACCAGAAGATGTTACTGTTGTGGGTGGAAGCAAGGCATACAGCTAAGCATCTTCCACAGTAAAAGTCGCCCTACAATGAGAATGACCTGGTTTCCTATGTAACCCCAGTATGGGGAACTCAAAGATTATTCCAGTGTAGGGAACCCAAATAGTGCCCCAATGTGTGCACCACAAATAATATTCCAGTGTGGGAAACCCAACATTACATTCCCAATGTGGGGAATCTGAGTGTACTGTTCTCAATATGAGGGGCTCAAACAATACCCCATTGTGGGAATCCACATAATAACCCATCTACGTGAGGAGGCCTGCTCTGCCTGCCTGTGGGCTGGTCTGTATCAGGTCCCAAGGCTGTGAAGCTGTACACAGAGTTCTTACACACACCATCCCTTCTGCAGAATCATCTTCCCATACTGTTCACTCTTTCAGGGAATGTTTTCCCTCCAAGATCTGCCCAGCACTCCCTCCCTTAGGACTGCCTGTGGGCACACCTCTACTTTGCGTCTTGGCTGCTTCTTCCACAGACAGACATTAGACAAAGATGAAGAGACATGCACTTTATTTACAGAGGGAACCCCAGTAGGCCCTGTAAGAGAGAAGGGGAGAGAGGTTGGAAATGTAGAGGCAAGAGGCAGAGGAGGGCAGGGAGCTGAAGTTTGGGGTCCCTGGTGGGAAGAGGTTATGGGGATTCATGCTGAGTGGTTTCAACTAGAAGGGAGAAGTTGGGGTGCATCTCTAACTCCATCATTCTGAGTTGGGGCACTGACAGGAGAACTGTGTGCATAGAGATGATGCTTCTCTGGTCTGCAAACATTTTTCCATTTTTGTTGTCATTTTATTATTTTTTTGTTTGTCTCTGAGACAGAGTCTTACTATGTAGCTCCCCTGCTGACCTCAAAAATCTTGAGTTTCCTGCCTCAACTGCCCATATGCTGCCTCAACTGCTCACATGCTGGGACTTTAGGTGACATCTTGCCATGCAGTTAAACTTGCACTCCCCTGCCCTGTTCTTTGGAAATGAACAGGTTACCTCACTCCACTGAAGTTCTAAAACATAGAATGAGCTGGCTCAGTTGAGGTGTCCACATGGCACGAGGCTAGCCCAGCCCAGGAGGAGTCTCAGGCTATGCCATTGTCAAACAGACAATAATGTTTTGTGTGGTCTGCAGCTAATTGTCAAAGTTGGGTACTTTCAGGCTTGTCAGCAGCCCCCCCCCCAGATACATTGCTACACCACATCCCAGGCTAGTTGTGACTTAGTTTGCTTAGTAATAAAGGCAATGCTTTTGTGCAATTTCCCATTTTCTGTCAAGAAATTGATTAACTTTTTGAAGGGACAAAGGATTCCACAGCAGAGAAATGTAGCCGTATTAGTAGCAATCAGGAAGATGGAGGGGAAGAGGGCTCAGTGCACTCAGTTCTGAGGATTCCAAGCCTCCTGTGACAACCAGCTGTCCTGGATCATGGTCTCCTTCCAGGTGGACTGCTTCCCTCCTATGTGACAGCATGCAGTGGCTCTGTCATCTGGGATGGATTCCAGAATTCCCAAGAGCATGCAGTGGGACCTTCTCTCCACTCTCAGCCACATGACTCATCAAGAATGACATTTGCGTATCAGTGCTTGAGAAAATATTCAGGGTGTGTGGTTCCGTCTTTCCATCGTGATCCTGGTGAAATGGAAGAGATAATCCACACAAGTCCCTCAATCATGGAGTCCAGTGTGGGTTGGGCCAGACTGTACAGCAAAGTGCCAGTATCCTACCCTAGGACCATTTCCAGTGTGTGCCACTGGATTTTCAATGTTCTTTAATACCTACCTGCTATCTAGACCTCCACAGCCCATTATCTTTCTCTTTGCCGCCCCTACCTCTTCCATAGTCCTCTACTGTACTTCTTGGTGACATTTTTCCAGCAAGTCCTTGCCTCTGGACTTACATTGGTAGAAATGTTCTGGAAAGAGCCAGGGTACAGTAAGACACACACATTCTCTATCCATTGTCTTCCTCATTAGGACAGAGCCTGTGCCACCAGCAAAACTGGCCTCTACCCTGGCCTGTGAAGGAACGATGTTCCAGGGGTGTATTGGACCACCAGCAGCATTATGCATGAGTCAGTTAGAATGCAGAGGCTCGGGCTCCATCTTGGAGCTGTGGGGTCAGAGTTGGCTCAGCACTGTAGATGCCATCGTCAACAGTCCTCCACAGGATCCAGCTCCCTGAAGTGTGGGGACACCACTTTAAAACCATCCAATTTGAATGGATGGGCAGTCCTCTTCTTCACTGACTACTGCTGGGACATTTGCTTAAAACCATATGATAACTGTCAGTTACAGTGTCAGACGATCTAGATATTACTTTGCCAATGTGATCACTCTCACTGTAGATGGATGGCATGAGGCTTTGCATTGGGAACTCCTGTGTGGACCCCTAGTTTCATCAGTGTTGGGTGGATTCCTGGATACTTTACCACTTCTGTGCCTGCCATTCTAGGCCTCACTCGTGTTCCCAACAGCCTATATCCCTCAGGGTATCCTGGAGCATTGATTGTTCTGGCTTGTGTATGGAGCTGGAACAGCAGCTATCCAGTGATGGAAGAGTCCTTGACTCATCAGGATTCACAGACTCAGGCAATCAGAAGCACTTACATGTTGCAACAGTGGCAGAATACAGATTAAAATCAGCAGAAGACAGGCTCAGAGTGCCCAGGCATGGCACTCCAGCTCTCCTCCCCCATGGGGCTGTACTGATAGAGTTTAGTTCTTTCATTGTTGATGAAAGCTGCAATCATACACATTTACTAACCAGAGACACTGAGTATCCAGTGTCACAAAGACATGACTAACTGCTCACCTGGCTCAACATAATCTCTAGCACCTTCTGAGGTCAAACTGACGCCAAGGTCCCCATCATAAACGACATTGTTAGCATGGGCTATCTGGTGAGACCCAAGATCCCAGGTAAATAAATAGACTCTTATCACCTGGGACATTCCAAGGACTGAGAGGTAGCCTTCCTCGAGCTGGCTAATGATAAGATCTTTCTTAGGACAAAATTAACACTCTACTGCATATAAAACAAAGCACTTCAGCTGCCCCCCCTGCCCATTGAGTCTTCTCTAGTGGTGCCCAGCTGTGACCCATCTCCAGAGCTTCCTGGCAGGTTGGATCACTCCAGAGTGATCCATTTCTCCCCTTTCCCATTCTCACCCTCGCCCCTGCTTGTTATTGTTCTGGGGCTAACTGATTCCTTTCATCCCCTTGTTTCTTGGAATATGTTCTGCAGGGAATGACAAACTACAATGCTGTAAGACTTTTGTAAGTCCCAGTTTTCCAAGTCCATGAAGCTCCTGTGAGTTACTGTGATGTCCCAGGCTCTACATGCAGTTCCTCACAGTCAGCTAGAGTCCCACCGACATTGATCACACCCTCTCACCAGCTCTCAGCTCACACCACTCCCTGCGGTTTAGTTCTCTCTGCACCCATATCTTCTCAGAAGAGCCCCCAGGGCACCTTGGTCCCATGTGGCATCACTATCTTCTGGAATCCACCATTTCTGTTGGGCTTTGTTCCCACGGCCCTCAGCAGCCTCTTGCCAGGTACTGCAGACTTCATGATGGATTCCCTGAGGACTGAAGGCTGTCTGCTGTGAAGCATTGTTTTTTCTTTTTACATCACCACCTTCTGAAGGCATGTGACAGTTATGGGAGCTAGGACCCAGCTGAGATGGCCACATTCCTTCTTCTTGGTGACCTGCCTTTCTTGAGGTCTTCTTACCTAGACAATGACTTCTTAGAATGTCTCCAAAGGCAATGTCTCATGCAGGGGCAGGAGCAGGTGATGATGAAGTCTCACCTTAAACCGAAATCCTCCTCATACAGTGTGGGAAGCCTACTGGCATTGCTTTCCTTTATCCCTCTGCCCTTTGTCCTGCTAGTGAGAGCCTCCCTATGACTTCTGCTCAGCAGGACAGAGCTCTCCCTGCACACCAGTTCCTAGTTACAGCTTCTTGCATTCTCCACTTCCATCCAAGCCTCAAGCAACACAGAGAAATAAGAGGGCAGGACCATGCCCATCTTACTGACAAGAAGACACCTACCAGAGAAGGGAGTGGCCAGCTGTGCAGGCCAGGCACTGGCATATCAATATAGGACTGCAATGGAGCTTTAAACATTAGTATTATTACAGAATTGATTGACATTTTCATTAAAAATATCATGTGTCTTGACCATATTCTTCCTCATCCCCCCTTCTATTCCACTCCTCATAGCCACCAGTCTCTTCCTAAATATTCTTGCTTCTGTTTGCATGTTACATGTTTGTGTATATACATGCATAAAGCAAATGTATTTGTCCTTTTGAATCTGTCTTATCTCATTAATATGATGGTATCTAGTTCCATCATTTCCTCACAAATGACATAAATTTATTCTTTTCCATGCTAAGGAAAAGTCCAGTGTGTGTAAGGAAAAGTCCAGTGTGTGTGTGTGTGTGTGTGTGTTCATGTGTGCATGAACATGTCTTCACGTACTTGTCTCATTCTCTTTAGCTAATCATCTCTGGTCAACATATCTTTTATTTTGAGACAGGGTTTCTCTGTGTAGCTTTGGGTCAACATATCTTTTGAGGGGCACAATTCCACCCTAATATTTTCTTAGACCACAAAATGGTGAGTGCACATGAATCTCAGGGAAGACTGTGAGAGCAAGTCTAACATGTGTACTGTCACCCTGAGGGACAATGTGCATCCGAGGGTGCAGAGATGGTCAAGGTGGTTCTGGATTCTGAGTATCTGCAATGGTGTGAATGTGTCCTCTCCAAAAGTTTGTTGATTCCCAAGGGGATGGTGGCAAGAGATGGGGTTCTTTGAAGGTGATCAGGCTGTGGAGGCTGTTCCCTCACAGGTGATGTTAGGAGGCTCCTCACAGCATTTGGCTTCCTTATCTTTTAATTTCCATGTTTGCAAGGACACAGTGTTTCTCCCCGATCCACCCCAGAGGATGCAGCATCAAGGTACCATCTTGGAGACAGAGAGTAACCCTTATTAGACATCTGACCTGTTGAAGCCTTGCTCCTGGACTTTCCAGCCCCCAGAACTCTGAGCAATATATTTCTGTTCTTTATAAATTACCTAATCTCAAACATTTTATGAGATAGCAGCAGAAAAAGATCGAAATAGTCCTAAATTATTAAAGACAAAGTTTTTATTGTCAACAGATTCATACCATAGTCACATGTTGTATCCATTAAGGTCCAGTAAAAGAACTATCCCATGATATGTGTCCTAGAGGAAGGGATTTAGTACAAACCACTGTTTATAAACTTGGCACAACTGACAGGTGAACTAACATCTCACACATCTGCCATGAGGTGCAGAAGCCAACATAAGATGGAGGAGCTTTTCAGGGCCCTGAGTAAGTTTCCCAGTGGAATCAATTCAAGAAAGTACCACCTGGCTCTAAAAGAAAGCCTGAGGAATACTTTTGGGGGGGGAGTTGTGGAGTGGTTCTGGAGATGCCAGTAAATGCTGAGCAGATACGCTTTGCAAACACTGTCAGGGAGTGGAGATTGAAAATAGAGTTATATGGACTTCCTGACTGTTGGGGTGATTTAAGCAACAACAAAACAAGTCAAACAAACTGGAAGAGCTATGTAGCCTTCTGAACAATAGGACTGATGTATGGATGGCCTGTTCTGTGCACTATCAAAACTTGAGAAACCTTGGTGACAGTTCTGGGTCTCTTCATCTCTCCCACGGGTGGGCAGCCAGTAAGCCGGTGTTGCCTCTACTGAAAGATTAAATAGCCAGAGCACCTTACCTTAACAGCTTAAAATGGCATACTGATAACAGCCAGTATAATCCCCTTATGTTTACATGGTACGGGTGCCCTTTGAAAATCTGATTAGCTCTTTTAATTACTAGGGATCCATTCAGCACTTAGCTGGCAAATAGCTAGATCTAATTAATATTCTCTCTGTGTCAGGAAAACATAATTTATTTCACTATTTGTGCTCTCAGCTTTGGAGGCTTCAGAGTTTAGCACCTGAGTCACATCAATGGCACTGTTTCTTTCTCTTTCACCTTTGCTCTACATGATTCTGCTGGACCATAAAGTGGTCCAGCACTTTCTGGGTGGTCTACCTGGTGGGGGATGCTCACTGAATTATATAAGTGCTAATTACGTTGGAAAGCTGGCACAGAAGAGACAAGGGCAAGAAGGGGAGATATAGTCCTCAGATTATCTCTACCCAGTGCTGTGGATGGAGGGATACTTTGCTGCTTGGGACAGAGATGAAAGTAAGTTATTTCCCTAATGTCTGAGAGCTGCGGTCCCACCATGGGAAATCATTTGTAGAGCCTGGAAAGAAAGAAAGTGCGTATCCCAGGGGCTAGCATCTGTGTTGGTTGGAATAATGTCTGGACCTCCAGATTCCACAGTGACAGATGCTAGAAACCTAATCTACACTTGGGTGAAAAGGTACAGTCTTGGCTTTTAGTCCAGGCATCCAAGCCCTTGGTAGTTTCTGTCCTGTCCTGTAAATCCAGGCACAGGCAAAGTCTGCAGAAGCTGTCTGATAGCTTCGGGAGGATGGAGCCAGGGGCTTCACTTAAGTGAGAGCTTCTGTAGCTTCAGGCGTTGTTACTCTTAGGTCATGTAAGACCAGAAACACCCAACCTTCCATCTCTTAGTGTTCCAATGACCAGGGCTGTGACTGTCTAAGGAGATAGAAGGCCTTGGAGGAGCCAAAGTGCAGATTGGCACACTCACAGCTTCCATCTGCCCATGCTATGTGAACAGACACTGTTCCTAGAACTCCATCAAAGCTGCTGCTACAGGTCCTTCCAGGACTGACATGGAGAATCCTCATCCCAGGGCGATATCATTGGTATTTTCCCAGTCAGTATAAAGCATTGTCAGTTAGGGCATCTATGCTAATGTAAAACTACCCAAAACGCCTTAAGAGAGGTGAAAGAGAAATCTCCCAAGAGCATGCCGCTCTAATTCCTGTTATGCCAACTGCAATGAAACAGACTTAGCAGCAGAGGGCAGCAGAAGACACTGTTTGGAAATTCATACTGCAACCTGGCACAGTCTTCCCATGCCAGACCAGCTGGAGCCCACCCAGGCTAGTTCTGTTGCCAAGACCTCACCCTTCCCACGTGACCACTTGTCAATGGGTCTGGTGAACCTCAACTCAGGCCTGACGAAGAACCTGTGGGTCAGCTGCTTTTCCCTGAGGGCACCGGGGGGGGGGGTCAGGGCAGGACTAAGGGGAGAGAACTGGGTGGTGCTCTCACTTCCCCGTCTACATGACCAGGGAGTTGAGCCCAGATGGGGCTACCATGATAGGCAGCCTTTCACCTGTTGCCCTGGTGCCAGTGAGAAGTGCCTTGGGGGTTTATGCAGCTGTTTGTTTGGAGGAAGACAGAAAACTGTCATCTGTGATTCCTTCAGATCCCTAGGCTCTGGAACCTACAGGCAAAAGCCCTGGGTCCCCTCCCTGAGCAGCTCAGTGACTGGATGCCAGCAGCTCGACTCTCCTTGAAGTCCCTGAAGTTGAGATGAGTGCTATAGCAACACTGATGATGGGAAGAGAAAAGACTGAGATCCGGCAAGCTCTGGTGACAGAGAAGTGCCTGGGAGGAGAGCAAACCCCATTGCAAGCAAACTTGGCAGTTTTTTGTTTCTAATGTGGTTCCGTGGTTCTTAGTATCATGGTTTTCAAATGCCATACCAGGGACTATGGGACTCTGGTTCCTTCAGGGTCACTGGTGAACCCTTTAACTTAACTCTTCCCTCTCCTCCTTTGGTACCCCACTCCCAGGTCCTGATAACCGCTCCTTTACTCTGTTTCCATGACAGCATTGAGGATCTTCCATTTAAGCTTTGCTAGGAGAGGCCAGAGCTGTTAATTTCATCCCCTGTTGAGCCAATGCTCTCTGAGCTCTCTGCTGATGCCCTGTGCTTCTGAAGGAGGGGTAATGCCAACTCTCCTTCCCACAAGACAGGTTGTTCCTTCTCCTTTCTTTTTTTCTTTCTCCATTTTTAAAAAAAGATTTATTATGTATGCAGTGTTCTGTCTGTATGTATTCTGACACACCAGAAGAGGGCACCAGATCTCATTACAGACAGTTGTGAGCCACCATGTGGTTGCTGGGAATTGAATTCAGGTCCTCTGGAAGAGCAACCAGTGTTCTTAACCTCTGAGCCATCTTTCCAGCACCTCTTTCTCCATTTTTTATTTAAATTAGAAACAAGATTGTTTTAGATGTCAATCCCAGTTCCCTCTCCTCCCCTGCTCCCCCACTAACATCCTACCTATCCCATACCCTTTCTGCTCCCCAGGGAGGGTGAGGCCTTCTATAAGGGGTTTTCAGAGTCTGCCATATCTTTTGGGATAGGGCCTAGGCCCTCCCCCATGTGTCTAGGCTGAGGGAGTATCCCTCTATGTGAAATGGGCTACCAAAGTACATTCCTGTGCTAGGGATAAGTACTGATCTACTACAAGAGGCCCCATAGATTTCTGAGGCCTCCACACTGACACCCACATTCATGGGGTCTGGATCAGTTCCACGCTGGTTTCCCAGTGATCAGTCTGGGGGTGTTCCTTCTCCTTTCTGATGCTTACTCTTCAGACTGAGCTATTATAGTCTTAGTTTACTTTTTCATTGCTGTAATTGAGTACCACAGATTGGGTAATTTATAAAGAGCAGGAGTTTATTTTGGTGACAGCTCTGGAGGCCCAAGATCAAGGGACAGCATGTAATGACCTTACAGATGGTGGGGATTCTGCAGTGACACAGGCTGTGCCCGCCACCACGTAGTGAGAGCAAGCCAGGAAGGAGGAGGGAGATTGCTTGTTAGTAAAATCCCTCACTTGATACTCCATCTACCCATGAATGGATTAGCATATTTGCAAGGACAGAACTCTCAGGACTTAGGTCTCTCTGCTCCCATCTCTTAATACCCACAGTGGGGTGAGAATTAAGTGTCAACACCAGTTTTTGTAAAGAACTTCAAACCAGAGTGGAGACAGTTCTTACACTCAAGTTTGCTGAGCTGAAGACCTAAAGGCTCCTAGTAGTCCAGAGCTGCCTCTGGGATTCTCCTAAACACTTTTGGCTGCTTCACCTTCTGCTCCAATTTTCAGGATCTTGAGCACATAGGAGACAACATCTCCTGTGTCAGGTCTTCCCATGCCATAGTCATGGGTTCAACTGATTTCTCATCTATCTGGGACTCCTATCAGAACTGTCCATTAATTCCTAAACACCATTGCTTGATATATGTATATGGCAGAGAGAGAAAGGGAGAAAGAGAATATAAATATATATGGAGGGGGGCTTTTTAGTTGCATTAGGAAGAGGGGGTCTATCTATCTGGTCTCTGTTACTCTATGCCAGCTGGAAGCAGATATCTCCACTTTTGTTCTTCCTCACTTTCCTAACCCAGCTCAAATCTCATGGTCAGTTACCATAAACACTGCCTTACTCTCTCCTTCTGGTTGGTTAACTCCAGCTCTCTTCTGACTCCTTGCTGGTCTCTGTGCAGCTGGTCATGATGTCAGAGAAGCACACCAGGGAACAGGTCTGGCTTTGACTTCCTAGCCAGGAGTCCTCTGGGCCAATAGTGATGCCTGGCAATCATATTGTTTGACCCATGTTCACTCTCTCTTATGTTTTCTTATGTGACCATGTCATACTTTCTCTCCTCAACCTGCCTTCCACTCTCTCTCTCTCTCTCTCCCAGTTTCCAACTTTATTGGGAAAAAATAAACAACCAGGTATATACTGAAGGTCATCTGTCACCTCTTCTCACTCTCCTGGCATCCTCCTCTCTACTTTCTTGTCCATTTCACCCTGCCCTGTCTTATCCTCTCTCCTGCACTGTTGAGTGCTTGTCTGCCAGGGGCTCATTCCTACTCCCATCCAACAAGCTTGCTATTATTCATTTCACCTTAAATAACTCAGGACTCTTTTTCCTTGGCCACTGCTCTGTCTTTCTGTTCCCCATGTGCAGCAAACCATAAACCTCACTAGGGACATTGAAGCATGACTTCCCATTCCTCTTCATCTCACTTTAGTCAGGATGTAACTGCTGACACCCACCCAAACCTGCTCTTGTCCAAGTTCCTGTGACCTCCATGTTACTGAAGCCAAGGTCAGTTCCCAGCTTCACCCTCCCTGACTCAGTGTCAGCCTTTGACTTGCTTGCTACTTCCTTGTTTCTGAAACATTTTCTGCGCTAGGTTTCTAGCACTGCACACACTACTTGCTTCCCCCCCCCCCAGTCATGAGTGCAGGCTTTGCCTTATGTCGATAACCTTGAAAGGTGGAATGTCTCAGACTCAGTCCCTTGGTCTCCTCTCTCGTTAAGAAATAATCGTATCTCCTTTCATGGCTTTAAATAACATCAATATTCTGAGACTCCCATGGTTTTCCTGTTGTTGTTATTGTTTATCTGTTTTTGAGACAGGCTCCCACTCTATAGCCCAGGCTGCTCTTGAACTGATATCAATTCTTCTTCACCCTCCCAAGTGCTAGGATTATGGGCATAAGCCACCAGGTCTGACTCATCCCTGTGTTTATATATTTAATCCAACCTCTTCTCACAATCTTTCATGATTGCCTTGAAAACAATTTTAATAGGATATCTAAGGATGTCTCAAGGTCATAGCTAATGAAGAACTCTTGTTTTCAAGACTAGACTTAGCCACCTTTTCCAGGCTGGTTAATGGAAACACCATCACCCTAACAGCTCAGGTATTGACTTGTCCTCATATGCCACACCAATTCTACCTGAACCAGTTGCCAAGATGCCAAGAGCAGAACCAGTTTCACCATCTTTTCTACTACTAGCCTGCTTTAAATACCATCATTGAGTGGTTTTCTAGGTTTTACTACTTCTCCATCTATAGTCGATTATCAACAGGACACCATAATAAGTGATATCTTTAAAGATCAAAATCACATGATGTCAGGCCCATGGTCACAGCCTCCATTGCTTCTATCTAATGAAGACAAGTTCCTGCTATGTCTTGCATGTCCTTCTGATCTGGGTCCTATTCCTTAATACCAGCATAGGGGACTCTCCCTTCCTCCTACTTTCTGAGGCAGTGGTCTTTGTGATCCCAGACTTACATGTTCTTTCTCTACAAGCTCGCTTGCTCATGCACTTTCCTCAAGTCATGGCCCATTTTCTCAGGGGGGCCTCCCAGCACTTCATTTAATTCTGCCATGCCCTCTCCCTCCCGCTCTGTCTTCTCTCTGCCCTGAGCCCTCACTGTTGAGATGATGGCTTGGTTCCTAGAGCATGCTCACTGACTTCCAATTCCAGGATGGAGGTGCAGCATGGCCCATCCCTTGCTTTGTTTGCTGAGATCATCAAGTCCTTAGAACAGTTGTAATACCTGCAAGTATTCAGCAAATCTGTTAACAGATACCATGTAATCACCAATTGTTTTGTCTGAGCATTTGGCCTTTCTTTACCTTTTCTGGAATATCTATTGGTTCATCTTAATCTGGCTTGACCAAGATTTAAAAACACCAGAATGTGGAAAAAGAGAAGATATTTCAGTGACTTTGAACCATGGACCATTTCATAAAAACTGCTGTTCCAATCTGCACTCCGGCCAACGGTGCCTGGAAACTCTTTGCCACCACATGTTCACAAACATTTTAAAATTTTTGTCGTTTTCTTTTATTTTTTTATATTTTATATGCAGTGGTATTTTGCATGTTATGTATGTCCATGTGAGGGTGTCAGATCTTGGCATTACAGACAGTTGTAAGCTGCTGTGTGGGTACTGGGAATTGAACCTGGGTCCTCTCGAAGAGCAGTCAGTGTTTTTAACTGCTGAATCATCTCTTTAGTTACTTATGTCTTTTTCTTGCCCAGAGTCATTCAATAGGTGAGATGGTCAGTTGTGGTTTTGAGTGTATTTCTCTGATTGTTGCTGATGGTAAACATATTTTCTTTGTTTCTTTATTCTTTTTTTTTTTTTTTTTGGTTTTTCGAGACAGGGTTTCTTTGTGTAGCTTTGGAGCCTATCCTGGCACTCGCTCTGGAGTCTAGGCTGGCCTCGAACTCACAGAGATCCGCCTGCCTCTGCCTCCCAAGTGCTGGGATTAAAGGCGTGTGCCATCAACGTCCGGTGGTAAACATATTTTCATTGAAGTGTTGTGGAAGAGGCAGAGAACATTATATTAAGTGAAGTAAGCTGGGCATAGAAAGATAAATACCTCATGTTCTCATTGATTCGTGGCAGCTAAATAAACTGATTCCAGAGAAGTAGAGTGGAATAATGGTTATCAGAGGCTGGGAAGTTAGGGGTGAGAAAACTTAGTGATTGAATGTACAAATCCAGTTAGATAGGAAGAATAAGTTCTAGGGTATTCTATGGCAAAGTGGTATACATAACTTTTTCAGATGAACTGGAAGAAAGGATTTTGAATATTTGCAGCACAAAGAAATGATAGTTGACACAGTAGGGTGCAAATTACCTGTTTCTGATTACATAGCATAAATTGTATAATTACTATAAAGGAATTAAAATAATGAAGGAGACAGAGGAAAAATTATCATGCCAAAGCATCACTGGGACAACACCAGTGAGGACAGTGTACACTTTCTTTAAAGAAAAACACCTTGAATATTTGTTTCCCATTACAGTGGCAACAATTTATACCTATCTTTTCATAAAAGTGGTGGGTCACTAATAATGCACCTTAATTGTATCCTTTGGACCATGGAGGAGGGGGCAGTTTCTTTCCCAGGCAGTGCTCTGAGACAGGGTCATGCCACTAAGATTATCTGTCTGATTGTCCCTGTGATTTCCATGCATCAGTACAATAGCCAGCCTCTCTGCTCAGCTTGTCTCTTATGGTTGATGGAAACCTGCAGGTCTGGGACACACATGCAGCATCTTCCTCCTTCTTGACTTAATGCAGACAGATCATGAACTGTTCCTGCCGTATGCCTCGCGGGTGAGACCTATTTATTCATCCAGAGTTCTCACCTGACCTCACCCACCCCAGTATCCAGCTTTTTCACACACACAGCCACATGAGACTAAGAGCAACTGTGGCACAAGATTCTTAGGAGCAAGTTGACAGTCTCATAGCCCAGCTGATCTGGTACCTGATCTGGTACTTAGTGGGAGAAAATCCCACTAAGTGCATTAGTGGTAGCCAGTTTGACAGCTGTAGTGCCACAGGTGACTGGCTGTAGACAGGAGTAATTGTCTTAAAACTGTTGTCATGCAATCTCTCCACATTTTCTCCTTGCTATTCTTCTTTCTGTTTTATAAGTTAAGGGTTCAATCTGTTCTCTTCTTGTCAGATGGAATTAGGAGCTCTTCCAAATTTAAACATCTGGACAGTGTACTTATAAATAGATTTGATGCTGGGGGCTTGGAGGCCAATGGAACTCTAATTATTTTGCTCTTTGGTGAAGACTGGACTCCAAAGTGCTAGGCACAGATATAGGGAGTAGCTGTAGGGAGACAAGCTCACCTCTGCTCTGTTCACTATGCTATGGGAACATGCAACCTCTCACAATGCAAAAGCATTGCACATTAGTGATTTTTGCTTGTTGTATATGAGAATACAGCCATGTATACATGGCTGCTGTCTATGTGTTGTGTGTAAACTGGGAAACTTTAGGGTAAAAGAACACCTACACTGGAGAGGTTGGGCAAGACATCTCTGCTTTTTTTTTTTTTTTTTTTTGAGAGACAGCCAATGAGACCAATGAGCTGGGATAGGAGGTGGAGTGCAAAATGCTGGCACTGCTGGCTGGTTTAGTAATATATATCACTCATCTCGACTGATTGAATGCTTGTTAAAATGAAAGAAAAGTGGAAGAGGTCTGTCAGAGGGAGGAGGACGGGGCCTCTCTGAGCCAAGTGGCCTTAGATTAGTTGCTAGTCCTCCTGGCTCCTCTTCTGTGTTCCAGATGTGACGGGATCATGTATAGGAGGTACACCAAATCTGCTCCTGCTCACAGCTGGGGCTGTAGACAATCATGCTTGCTAATGTTCAGTTCCCAAAGGGCTCAGAAGAGCCCTTAGCTTGTCTTCCAGGGAGTCCTGACCAGCAAGCATTCTCAGCAGACTGTGGCAGAACATGGTAGCTTTACTAGGTCTCAACACAAAGAACATCAGAGAGCACAGCAAACAGCATCACCAGAAAATGCTCTCACCAGAGCATTGGGTTCTGCCTACTTTATCTAGAAGGGAATACAGCTGAGTTAGAAAGCTCAAGGCCAAGTGTGTTCAAAGCTCAGAGAGAGGATAGGGGCTCCTGAGGGCACAATGCTGGGGATACTCTCCTCACTCTGCTTTGATGGATTTTGAATTTTTCTGACTTGTGCCTGGCACAAATAATGGTGGTCATTTCCTTCTCACATCAAAGAAGCTTCTGGAACTTTCCAAGGCCTTTTTTTCAGTCTCAAACCTACTTTTTGAGTATCAAAGCAATGGTAGTGAAATATATTGTTTTCAGAGTATATCCTTCATTTTTTCCTTCTAGGTGCACAGAGATTGACATCGCCTTCCTATGGCTTGGATGGTAGCATGTGGCTATGCCCTGGAAGCCAGTTATGCAGCCTGATGTCAAGTTCCTTAAGCCCCCGTATGCTCTTCCCTCCACTACCATTGAGGCATCTGGAGACTCCCAGAGGAAGGTCGATGGACAGGTGCAAACAATACCTTTCTCTAAATGACTTTGCAAAGTACAGCCATCCCGTTCCTGCTCTTACCACTCCACTGATACTGAGTGGTCATTCAATAAGTAGGAACCTTCTTAGTGTGCTAAGCCTCCACGACAATTTCCCAAGGGAAATAATACTAGATGCCATAAATTGGGGTGTCCAATACCGACTGGAATGTTTCATCTCTTAATTTTGAACTGTTTGTGGCTGTGTTATCTGTAAGGAGTCTCAGAAGAGATCATTCCTGCCTCTTCTTCATGCCTGGTGGCTTCAGCATTATCTGGCTTGTACATACAGTCTCTCAGTCTCTTTGTCCCCATGTGATATTCTTTCTTGTCTGAGGACCTGTCCAAATTTTACCAGCTATGAATCAGGGCTCTTCTTAATGCAGGGTGGCTGTATCTTATCGTAGTAATACCTGCAGAGATGCTGTTTTCAAATAAGGAAATCAAAGGTTGAGACTATAAAGGGTCTCTTAGGAAGGTGCACAATTCAACTTGCGATTGTCTCTGAAATTGGCTTGATGAGGGATGTCCTTCTGTCTGCTGTGAATTTGTTTCTCTTATTGGTTGATGAATAAAGCTGTTTGGGCCAATGGACAGGCAGGCTTTAGCCAGGTGGGAAATCCAAACAGGGATAGAGAAAGGTAGTAGGTGGAGTCAGAGAGTAGCCAGCCAGACCTAGAGGAAGCAAGATGATAATGCCTTACTGAGAAAAGGTACCAAGCTATGTAGCTAAACATAGATAAGAGTTATGGGTTAATGTAAGAGCTTGTTAGTAAAAAGTTTGAGCAATAGGTCAAACAATTTATAATTAATATAAGCCACTGTGGGTTTATTTAGTACTGAATGGCTGCAGGACTGGGCAGGACAGAAACTTCTGTCTACACTGGCTTGTTTGGTATGTCACCTGGTATTGCTTGATGATTGGTACACATCTAACACTGATCACCACTATTACCATTCACGTTTATCAGCAAATATTATTTTACTATTTGGATACGCCAAGCTTTAATCCATTCATGCAATGAAGGCTATCATAATTGTTTTCAATTCTGGCAATGATGCATTTTTATAGACACTCATGTATAGGCATGCTGGCTAGTTTTGTTAACTTTACACAGACTAGCCCCCTGTTTCATTATGTTGTCTGTGTTCTACTAGCTCCTCTAATTGTACTTTCTTTAAACTTGGCTTTACAGATGGTATGTTTCATATGGTATGTTTTCATATACCCTTCATTTTTATTAAGCCACCCTCTGACCACTTATTTCCCCAACCCTCTCCCCCTCTCTATTTGAACAGTTCTGCCTCCAGTGTTTCCCCTCTACTTTCACTTAGCCGTATTTTACTAACTTTCCTTCCTTAAGAGCTATAGGACTTTTTAAACACGTGCTTTAAAATCTCTAGCTGTGTGGGGATTTTTCAGGTACATTTACTTACTGATTTCTACCCCACCATGGTTTGAGAGAAGTTATTGCATTATTTTCTAGCACAGAACGAGGTGTCCTTCAGTGAAATTTCAGTGTCATCTCAAGAAGAATGTGTGTTCAAGTGTAGACTGCAGATTTCAATTATGTCCAATTGATTGGTTGTACTTTTGAGTTCAATTTTGTCTTATTGAATTTCTGCCTGCTGGTTCTGCAAATTTCTGATAGAGGCACATTGAAGCCTCCAGCTATTACAATGGACTAGCTCATTTACCAATGCAGGATTATCCACTTTCCCCCATATATTTTGAATGTTCTCTTATTAGATTAATGCTTATTAAGGATTGATAATGCTTATTAGAGAACTGACCTCGTTATCATCAAGTAATGACCTTTGTATTCTTTGCTCTGGAGTCAGCATGGCATCAGCATGGTCTCTCTTTCTTCATGTATTTACTCTTCATCTATGTATGCCATCATAAGTTTAAAAAGAGCTTCTTATATATGCTTATCAAGTCTTGTTTATTGATTCGTCTTGACAATATGTTGTTTTTTAGCATGTGTATTTAGACTATCTACAATTTGTTGTTTACAAGGGAAAGGGAGAGATGGACTGGTCTGGAAAAGCTGGGGGAGGCAGGATATGCTACAAACCAGGGTTGTATTGTGATGGAGAGGAAGTCTATCACACAGCTGGGTGAGGAGTCAGACCTCGTCCCAGAATTCAACTAACAAATGGTAAGTGGCTTTCTGAATATGGACCTCCAAGTGCAAGGATTCTTCCTGGCAGGCTTGGTTCTTATGGTAGTTGCTTTTTAAACATTCTTTCCAATGTTTTTCTCATAAACTCCAGGTTAGTCTCAACCTCATTACCTTCTTGCTTCAGCCTCCTGAAGCTGGGATTGCAGGCATATGCCACTACTCCAGGCTTTTAAGGAGATTCTGAGAGTCTTGTAGGACTCTTGACATTCTACAAATCCAAGTGGAAGTCATTCTGTGTTTTCCTTTGCCTTTACAGAAGCACAAGGTCTACTTTTCTCTTTATTGACAATTAAAATTATTTTATTGCACACTTGAATTATTATCTATCATGCTTGTTTCATTTTCTTTTCAACAACTTCTGTGGTTTTAAATGACACTATGTGTCATTCTACTTATCTCTGATATCAATGTGATAAACATATTTCTTTTAAAGCATTTCTTCTAGTGATTGTCCTAGATTTACTATATAAAGTTGCAAATGACTCATTTTCAAATCATACTACAGTGCTTCACCAGTGATGTGACTATTTTGTAATCAGAGATTCCCAGATGCTATGTCATCTCTGCCATGAATTTTACTAATACGTAAGCCAGTCACTGAATAACTTGTCAAAAGAAACAAGAATAAGAAAACCAAAGTTTTACTTCTATTATTTTAAAAATGAGAAATTTATTTCTTCTCTTCATCCTTTTCCTTGGGTTATAACTCTTAGCCTACATCACTGTATTAGTAACTTTTCTTGTCATTGTGACTACATTTCTTCAAGGAGGAAGGATTTATTTGGGCTCATAAATTTGAGGAAGACAGTCCATCATAGTGGGGGAAGCATGTGACAGGAGTATGAGGTAGTTGGTCATGTTGTCTGCGTCAGGATGCAGAGAGAGAGATGACTGCCAATCCTCAGCTACCTTCCTTTCCCCCTTTCATCTAACTCAGGACTCCAGCCCAAGGGATAGTGCAGTGAACATTCAAGGTGGGTTCCTTGCTCAGCCAATCCCACCAGGACAGGACTTTATGGATCCAGAGTTGGGTCTCCTAGGTGAGTCTATGTCCAGTCAGTTGACAGTCAAGAGGAACCACACTGTTGCAGGAAACATTCTAGGATGTTGGGTTTCAAGTGAGGCTGTACTCCTGGCAATGGTCTCTGCTTGTATTTCTCCAGTAAAAAGCTGAACAAACAGGTTGGGGGTGGAACTCAGTAGAAGAGCACTCGCCCAGATTGCACAGAGCCCTAATTTTTATGTCTAGCACTAGAGGGCTGGGGATAGTGGGAGAGAGGGACTGATCAAAGTAAAAACAAACAAACAAACAACAACAACAACAAAAACCAAAAAAAAAAAAAAACCACAACTCTTCATTAATCCTTCAAAGAAGAGATTCTAGGAGTCACAACTCACCCCTGCAGATGGCCATCAGCAAAGCCTCTTCAGGAACCACAGGTGGGACAGCCTGGCCATAGCTGAAGAACAGCTGTTGATTTGACTCTGTGCTTTCTCTCTGGCTGCCACTGAGGGATAGGATGGAGGGTCACATCTTTGGCAATGTGTACTCAATCCTCTTTTGAACTGTGGTTGGTCACTGCTTGGCGGTTCATTTTCTCTGTGATGTCTGTTTGCTGTAAGAATTGGGGGCAGGCTTAGGACTGTTCGATAGGTGCCAAGACTGTGATGGGACCTGAATGAATACTCAGGGATTAATGCACTAAATTCCATACTGAAGATGAAGAAACTGATTTGAATCAATGGGCTAGATCCCATTTAAAAGTGAAGAAATGAGTGTAGTGGTTAAACAAGGTACCATGGTCACACAGCTCATAAGTGATGTTCTTTATATCTCTGAACTCAAGATTCCATGTTTGGTGTAGGACTGGTGGAAATGTGGATAACTGAGGGATGAAGACAACCAACCCAGGCCACCGTCTCTTTGAATGACACTAGGAAATGCTTTCTACACATTCCTCCATTCTTTCTTTAGTCTGAGTTGGAAGCCATAAAATCACTCAGTACTTCACAGGGGTCAGTGTGGTCCCATTGTGCCCTCCCACTGGTCAGTATGACTTTGGGCTCCTGACTTTTTGAGTATGTATTTGTCTTTCCTGCTGACTCCAAACTTCAAAGCCATTTTTAGTTTTCAAGGATGAAAGGCATGAAGGTCAGATGCAGCATTCCCTGGTTTGATGGAGTCCAAGGTGTGCCTTCCCCAAATCTAAACTATTTAGCACAGTGTATGGTGCCCCTGGATCAATCCAGGAAGCTGTAATAAATGCAGTTTTGAGACATGAGCTAATTGTTTCCTACCTAGGATCACTCTTTGCTTTCCCCATGGTTTACCCTGAACTGTTTGCTTTCTTGCTGAGCTCTGTAATCTTGCCTGGGATGATTCCTATCCCACGTCATGTTTCTCTTTTTAAACATGTCTTGGTATATGTTTTGAAGGCTTTACCCATATAATCTAAGTTGTGAAGTTTATTGGCAAACAGCTGGCCACCATGCTGTTCCTGAACAGCTGCTCTGCTGTGAGAAGCATCTATACCGTATCTCCCCTTCTTTTAGTCTAGTCCATCCTCCTCCTTCCATTGCTGAAAACAGGGTTAGGATTCTTTTTCCTTTTCTTCATCATTCCTATGAAATTTTACTCTATCCTTTAAATCAATTTTTAACTCAGACTATTTCTGTCATTTTATCTTTCTCTTCTGAATTGCGATTTGGTCTGCAGATAGGGAATCTACAGGATTGGGTGAGGTCGCTCACATGAGGCTGGGAGAGAGCAGGCGAGGTCAGAGGCAGGGGCTGATAAGGAGCACATTCAGTGACTCAGAAACTGGGTGGATGCAGAACTCGAGTGCAAAATAGCACTGTCTACACACCCTTCCGCAGCCAGCTCCAGGATATTTTATTGTTAAAATGTATTGTTAAAGGGCGACTTCCCAGTCTGTTGAGGAACTGCCAGTTGGTGTTCTATAGCTGTATATTAAATCTACAGGAACTTCGGGAGAGTTGAACTATATAAAGAGTGTACATTTCTCTTAAATAAGAAAGGAAGGAACACAGAATTGAAGAGTCCAGGCAGGAAAGACATGCATTTTCTACATTCTTTTTATGTAAGCCATAGTTGCCCCTGAGATATTGGAGTTGCAGTGATTCCTACCTCCCATTTGTCTCATAATGTGTTATGAATTGTTTAATTAAAAATATGTATTACGGGGGTGAGGGAAGGGAGAGGGAGAAGGGACTTACATGTGAAACAAGCTTGTTCCCTAACTTGAATTAATAAAAAAATATGTATTTCATGGGGGGTTGTAGGGAGTGGTGTACACACCTTTAATCCCAGCACTTGGGAGACAGAGTCAGGTGGATTGTTGTGAGTTCAAGGCCAACATGGTCTACAGAGCAAGTTCCAGGACAGGCTCCAAAGCTACATACAGAAACCCTGTCTCAAAAAAAATTTTTCATTTCTGTACATGCTAAAGTTTGGTGTATGAGAATGTGTATTAAACAGCATAAGAAAATACCAAGAATGCTGCGAATGAAAATAAAATTTAAAATAAAATGAGATAAGTCAAATAAATATAAGATAATAAAAATATAAGAGCAAGCAAGCAACAAATAAACAAGGGCAGTAAAAAAACAAAGACTGACTTTCACTGTAGAGGATCCAAAGAGGTCCTTGCCCTCAGCCAGAGCCAGAAAGGGCACTCAACCTTTGGTATCAGCAGCTGTGACCGTTGTGGCAAGTTCACTGTAATATGCAGTGTGCCTGTGTGTCACTGCAGTGTGCACTATTAGCAGACTTTCAAAAGAGCTGATGGTGAGGGGCCTTAAGTAAATGAAAGAGCCAAAGGTAAGATTTGCTTAGTATGATTCTCTAGGAATTTCAGATTCCCCAGGTTAGCATTGTGCCTATGGAAGCTAGTTTGTCCAGCCTTGTGTCTTGGTCTAGATTTGGCTTGCTGCCTTTTAAGAATAGTGGTCTGCATTTTAAATGTGGGAGCTTGGTCTTTCATTATATAACACATCTTCACAGAAGTAGACAGTGCTGAAAGGTACCTATGAAGAAATTCTACAGATCTCACATGCACCAAGAGCCTGTTAAACCTGGACTAGGGGGTGGGTACTGGGGATGTAACTCAGCCAATAGAATGCTTTCCTAGCATGAATAAATCCTTGGATTGGATTCCCAGGCACCACATGAAACCAGGCATGAGATGCACACCTGTAATGCTCGAATTCCAGTGGAGGCAGAAGGATCAGGAATTCAAGATTCTTCTTGGTGACAAAGTGAATTCAAGCCAACTTGGGCTATGTGAGCTCCTGCTTCAAAGCAAAATCTGACCTTGGACATTCACCAAGGTCTGTTGTTTTTGCTTCTGGTCCCTGAGTCACACTCTGTGTGTCTCGTGGCACCAAATTCCACAGAGTAGGCTCAAAATGGGGCCTCAAGGGCTTACAGAGATGCTGAACCTGGTACGTATTCTACTCCAAAACACCGGTTCAAGGATACACTCTGGACAGCATCTTCGCAGGGGATTCAGAAGGCAATGTGATGGGTGTTCTGTGGTGCTCCTCACGTACTGCTGTGCACTACCAGATGTTCAGAAGTAAAAGTGTGTAATTGTTATATTTCAAGTTAACTCTGCTCAAAGTTCACGGTATGTTAACATACTCAGGAGTTTTCACACCGTTGTTTCCAAACACCATGGCCCACCAGAGTCTCGGTCAGAAATCTCTAAACATAGGCCTATGTTTATAGTTGCCCCAGGGCTCAGGCCTGCAGCGTCCATGCTAACAAACATTTCCATCTGGAAATTACATAGTGTAAAGATCCACTCGGTAGAGACATTCACAGACAGGACAGCCATAGAGTTAATAGTATCCTTGGGCCTTTTTTTTTTTTTTTTTTCAAGACCAAGGGAAGCCTGGGTGGAGGCTGTGATGAGCTAAGGTCCATCCACAACAATTCCAGGGTGTTGGCCAGAGGAAGACTTCCTTAGTTGCAGCCACAGTTGAAGCCCCAGGGAGGATTCTAGCCAGCTCAGGGATGTGCTAGGCAGCAACTGTCTTCCTTCAGGGAAGGGGTGTCATTCTGTTCTCTCCTGACCCCTTGGGATGGTCCCATGGGCCAGAAGGAGGAAGGGCAGGGGTGGGATACACTGGCATTGTTTCACACACTCAGGCTGCTGCACGCCTCACAAGATGAAACACAGACAGGCTTTGTCTTAAAATAGAAATATATCCCAAGTCTTGTTTTGCCCTTCTGACTTTTTCAAAATCTAAGTTTAATTAAAAAAATCATTGCAGGGGAGTAAGGTAGGAGGGATGATCTGAACTCAACCTCAAGGCATAGAGACACTTTTCTTGACACTACTTCCTCAATGCTGTGCTCATATATTGTTTTCATTATACTAGATGGCAGGAATAAAGTAAAGATCATCTATTGTGGAAAACTTAGGACAGAAGTGAAAATGTGCTGTCACGTAGCTCTCACTGGTGTAAAGTGACCTGTGCCCTCAGTGTGTCCCAGACCCTTGGAGTAATTTTGAAGCAAACCAAATATCATACGATAATTTGTTCTCCAGCCTGCTTTCTCACAGGTAAGAAGAAGGTAAGCATGCATTCCCGTGATATGAGGAGCTTATGGCAATGTATCAGGCACCTTATATCATATGCAGTGAGCACTCCTCTGTCCTCATGATTTGCAAATGCCTTTGAAAAGTATTTTGTTTAAAAACCAGGATCAAAACAAGCTTCGTGTATCAAGCTTACTTGGCAAATCTCAGTCTCCCCTCAGTCCATGGCTACAGTAGCCAGCTGCACTGCGCTCTGATTTTGGTTATGCTACTTAACAGTGTGTCAGATGTTGACCTTCAAGTCCTTTATCAACCAGGGACATTTCTTGTTCCTGCTGCTTCTCCAGCTAGCCCACCCCTGCCACAGCTGGGGTTCCTCTTAGTAGGCACTTGTACCTGTTCTTGGGAGTTTCTGTCAGGTGTTTTTAGGTATGTGTGTCTTGTCTGTGAGACTCATTTATGCTGTTGTGATCCCTGTCTTATTCTCAATAATCCTTTGGTGAATTCTGAATTTTCTTATGCTGTTCATAGGACAGATTGCTTTTGTTTGGGGGTGTTACTAGCAGTTCTGCTATTGGTCCTTTTGTCCTTGTGTTTTATAACATAAGCCGTCTTCTCTGAAATATCTGGACAGCTGGTCTGTATACTCTAGCCCTTTGAAACACCCCATGTAGCTTTCCAAAGTGTGTGAGTCCCAGTTCCCCCAGACCCTTATAAATACTGGGCACATGAACTGGCCTTCTCTGGTAATCAGATTGGTGACTACCCTAATTGTCATCCAGTAACTGATGGAAGCAGACACAAAGATCCACAGCCAAGCACTGGGCTAAACTCAGGGAGTCCAGTTGAGAAGAGGGTGGAGGGATTGTACAAGCAAGTATGGTCAAGATCATGTTGGGAAACCCACAGAGACAGCTGACCTGAGCTAGTGGGAGCTCACGGACACTGGACTGATGAAAGATAGGGAGCCGGCATGGGACCGACCTAAGTCCTCTGCATGGGGGTGACAGTTGTGTAGCTTGGTCTTTTGTGATGCCCCTAACAGTAGAATCAGGTCCTGTCCCTGATGCGTGAGCTGGCTCTTTGGAACCTATTCCCTATGGTGAGATGAGTTGCTCAGCCTTGATGCAGGGGGAGGAGCTTGGTCTTGTCTCAACTTGATATGCCATGCTTTGTTGACTCCCATCGGAATCCTTCCCCTTTCTGAATGGAGTAGGAGTGGATGGGAGGGGTGGATGGGAGATGAAGAAGGGAACAGATAGAGAGGAGGGAGGAGAAACCGTGGTTGGTACATAAAATAAATAAAAAAATTAATAAAAAAGAGAGAAAAATAAATACTGAGCACAGTTGGAGCTGCAGAACTCAAATCTCTCTGAAGACCAATGTGATACCACCAATGGGAAACTCCACAATATAGAACTTTGTTTCATGCTCAAAAAGAATGTGTAATGTTGAGTGAAATATTGTAAAGCTTATTGGGTGAAAATGGCATGATACTCCCTTCACCTTGTATGGACAGGTAGGAAACATAAGTGAGTCCTGTCTTTTGACTTAAGCCCCATCCTTAGGAGTTTTCATAAGGCATGTATGGATATTCTAATAGCTGAGCAGCACAAAATCCATAACACTCTGGGTCTGAGCATTTTAACTTGTGTATATTTTCTATTTAAATGGATAGTTTTAAAGGTTTATTTTTTTTAATTGTGTGTGCATGTGTGTGTCTTACGTGTGGGTTTGTGCACCTCAGTGTACTGTTGGAATCTAGAACAGGCATCGGGTCCCCTGAAGTTGCTTACAGGTAGCTGTGAGCCGATAGATGTGGATGCTGGGAACAGAAGTCAGGTGCTCTGCAAGAATAGTATGCGCTCTTGACTGCTAAGCTAGCTCACTAAAAATGGCTGGTTTTATATAGTGACAAAGATTTTCTCCTTGCTTAAGCCCTCACTGTGACCTGTAAGGACTTGAAAAAACACTATTTTTAACAGATTAACCATGTTCCCAAAATCAACAACCCACAACCCCAGCCCAATAAAGTGCTTACCTGGGATGACACAGACTGCCAAGATGTCCTGCTTGATGCAGCCTTAGCTGAGTGCAGTCCCAGTCCCAGGGTAGTCAGAATCCTAGCTCTAGGGTGCCAGTCTGCTGCTAGTTACAGCAGGCTTAGTCACAGCTGCTGACTGACTCTTAAGCACTTCTCACGTCCCTGATTCTCCTGTAACCTGCTCTCTCCTCTCTTTTCCACCTCTCTCCCTTGTAAGCAGATTTCTGCTTTACACAAACAGAACAAGAGCTCATTTCCACTGACTTTTTCTGGTTGCTATAGTCCTGACTCCCATCCAGCAATTGGGACTTTTTTTTTTTTTTTTTTTTTTTACATATTTTCATTGGCCACTTTTATTTTATGAAATACCTATTTAGTTTAACTTGCCCAATTTTATTACTTATTCATTTATTAGGTTAGGCTGTCTGCTTAAGTGTTTTTATGTGTATAACTGTTTTTCCTTCCTAATTCCCTGTATGGAAAACATATTATTTAAAGAGAACCAGATGCGCTAGCTCAGACCAGACAGTTAAAGAATGAATGAAAGAGCAGAAATTAAACATAAGGCAGATGCAACAACAACAAAAAGTCCAGGGAGAATTTAGAAAGGTTGGGATTAAGGTTTGGGGCTCTGTAGAGGAAGTCTAATCCCTGGGAACAAAATGAGGGAAAATATAATAAAAACAGAAATTACATAGAGGGTGGGTATATGGTTCAGAAATAGGTTCTGGGTTACACGTCCAGTATTACCAAAGGGAAAAAAAAGATTTAGTGGTTTAGAAGGAAGGATTGTACCATTGTGATTACTGGAAGGCTTCTGTAAAGGTAGATAGATATCCATGGATGCCAACGAAAAAAAGTGAAAACTAGAATATGTGATACTGTGGTTACAACACAGTAAGGTTCACCTCAAGGCAGGATGCAAAGCAACCTTATTTGATCTGGTGTGTTTTAAATGCTTTGGGAACTCTCTGTGAGTCTCTGAAGTGGTCTTTGACTATACAAAGTGAGAATGGTTGCTTCTGTGACTCTATTATGTTGCCATTCTGATGAGGCCTGTTCTCATGCGTCCACTGTAGTAATTCAGTGTATCGGAATCTGTCAGCACTGTTGAGGCTTCTCCAGGCCTTGCCCTGCTGGGTGGGGAGCATCCTGCCTGAGGGGACTTGCCTTTCCTGAAGGAAAAGTGAGGTGTCCCGAGGGGAAGGAAAAGATACTCATAAACTAGGGAAGTTGTCCACTCCCAGGGATGGTGGGGGAGGGGCAGCTAGGGAGTAGCCTGGAAAGCTTCAGAAGGGACAGCCCCCAGCTACCAGGTCATCATGGCCACTGCCATGCAGTGCAAGATTCAACTAGGCCTATCCTTTGTCTTATGTGGAACTGGCTGAGTGTACACCAGAAAAGCAGGGTTGCAGGAGACTTGGCTTTAGAGACAACAAATGATCCTTTGCCCTTGCCCACCTGCTCCATCTCTACAGACTGGCAGAGAAGAGATGTGGGTGAAGGAAGGAGGCAGTGTTTGGGACCTAGAAGGACAGTCGGAAGAGCCAGTAAAGAGTCCATAGCAATTGTATCCATGGCCATCATGGAATAGTCCATCTTAGGAGTGGGTGAGAGTTGGTGTGCTGGATCCCAGGCCAGAGTGCTGCAGGAGGAGTTTTAGCAGCATGAGTGAATGTGCCTGGCTCAGCAAAGGAGCTCTGTAAGATGCAGATGTGACCCTGTTCATCTCTCAAGGTTGAGTGACATTAGGGGCTGACTCAGGTGCCTTCTGCATGCAGGGTTTCCTTTGGCAGGGATGCTCCACTCCTAGAATACACCAGATCTATTTCTGAGAACTCATTGTGGCCATACCTCCTGCTGGTGAGCCCAGTGGTCACTTCTCAAGCCAAAAGGTAAAATCTGTCCAAGGAAGTCTGGAGTGAGGTGCTGGCTTGTTGACTAAGACAGAGACTAAAGAGTTATGACTAAAGTCCATGAGACACTTGAACTTTTGAGAAGTAGATTTTAGAAATAGCCAGTCACACATTTTGCTAAGCCATCCTCCTGAATACAAGGCTTGGTAAGTTTTCCTTTATGTTGTTTGAGCTATATTTACAGACTTCATTCTACCTTGTATTTTTCTACTCAAAGGAATATGTAAGGAAACTATGTTCAGAACCTTTTGCCCTGCCTGGATTAGTCTAATTATCACTCATGTAGTTGGTCCTTATTTTCCTACAAATCCCGTGGGACACTCCCATGGGCCAGTAGCAGTGCTAAGGAGTCTGAAGGCAGGGTCAATTTGTGAGGGGGATGCCACCCAGCAGGCCACCACATTAGGATTGAGTGTGCTCAGTGTGTCCCCTATACAGTGTTAGTGAAAAATGAGACATATTGGGTGCTATGCAAGAGAATACTTGGACTGACCATAAGACAACCATATCACAATTTACCAAAAAGAGCTTAAACTGTGTGAGGAGATTTAAATACTGTGGCTGAGAAAGATGTTGAGATATACTTCATAATGCTTTCTTCAGGAAGGGTGTTATATGTGTGAGTGTGTGTATGGGTGTGTGTGTGTGTGTGTGTGTGTGTGTGTGTGCATTCTAAATCAATAGACCACTTGTAGTACACAGGGTTCGATGGTATGGATTATTCATAGGTGGAACTTTATTATCCAAGAGTTTGGAGACTGAGAACCCAAGATCAAGGCACCAGCAGATTTAGGAATTCTGATTCTGTAATGTAGCCTTGAACGCCTTGTTCTCTGGAGTGACAGTTGCTTCATCTTCACATGACAGAAGGCACAGGCAATGATGGCATCAATTCCACTTGTGGGGGCACAGCTTCGATATCTGAGTCACCTCTTAAGGGCTCCATCTCTTAAGACTCAGACAAAGATAACTGAAGTTCAACATGAATTTGGGAGGCAGCAAGCACTGAAACCATAGCAGACACCTCAGCTTTTTGTAAAGATGTTTAATTTGGTGCTGTATACATTGGTTGGGAACTTAGTTTTCACATATAGACACAAGCAAAGGCCCAGGCCCAGGCCCAGGTGAGTGTGTGGGTTTAGGTGAGAAGGCAGCAAAGTTTTAGAAAGGCATAAGTTTTCCTGATTGAGGGGACAGCAGGAGTTGGGCTTCTTTTCAGTGGGGGAATTTAGCTCTGTTAAATGTTCAGAGTTTGACAGGAACAATGTATGCATGTATTAGTTTTATAACCAAAAATAAATTTTCCTTAGACATTTCCATTTTGGGAAAACTAAAAGCAGAAGGGACTGAAAGTAGTGTTTTAAGAAATTTATGTTACCAGGCAAATAAGAGGATTGCATATCAGGTCTATAATCTCAGTAGAGACAGAGTTATGTGCATCCACTGCAAGCACAGTCCAGAAAAACGCGTTTCCTACTTTGACCCACCTCACTCCAGTAGAGGTGACTCTCCAGTTGCCAGGCAGAAATTGTAAACTGAATCAGAAGTATAAACAGCCACATTCGAGATACCGAGGTCACAAGTCTCAAAGGACTTAGCTGTATCGTGGCCACTGAGAGATAAAATGCATATTTTTACTTATTATTTGCACAATAGCCTCCCTTCATCCTTCTCCTCCCACTCCCTCCCTTTACCACCCCTTTGCCTGCCCCACCCCCCAATCTACCCTTCCTCTGTATTCACTCAGAAAAAGGCAGGCCTCCTGTGGGCAACAGCAAAGCATGGCATATCAAGGTACCACAAGACCAGGCACCTCTCCCTGTATTCAGTCTGAGCAAGGTAATCCAGCATGAGGAATAGCTTCTTAAGAGCCAACCAAAGCAACAGGGACAGCCCCTGATCCCATTGCCAGGAGTACCACAAGTAGATCACGCTACCCAAGTGTCATATATATGCAGAGAGCCTAGGTCTGTCCCATGCACGCTCCCTGGTTGTTGGGTCTGACTCTGTAAGTACCCATGAGCCAGGCTAGTTGTTTCTTTGGGTTTTCCTCTGATGTCCTTTACCACCTGGTTACTATCCTTTATCTGTCTCCTCATCAGGACTCCCAGAGCTCAGCCCAGTGTTTGGCCATGGATTTCTGAATCTGCCCCCATTAGTCGCTGGATGAAGGCTCTCTGATGACAACTGGGGTAGTCACCAATCCCAGTCACAGGGGATGGCCAGTTTAGGCTATGCATTCACGGCTGCCAGGAGTCTTAGCTGGGGCTATCCTTGTAGAGTCCTAGGAGTTTCCCTTGCATCACACTTCTACCCCTTTCTAGTCATCTCTCTCAGCATTCTCCCTCTCTGTCCATCCCCCAGCCTTATCCTTCAAGTTCCCATGCCCACACACTCCCAGTCCAACTGGAGATTTTTATTTCCCCTTCCCAGGGAGATCCATGAATCCCCCACTGGGTTTTCCTTGTTATGTAGCCTCTCTGGGTTTGTGGATTGTAGCATGGTTATCATTTACTTTACAGTTAAAATCCAATTATGAGTGAGTGCATACCATCTTTCTGGGTCTAGTTTTCTTCACTCAGGATGATTTTTTTTTCTAGTTCCATCCATTTGATTTCAAATTTCCTGATGTCATTGTTTTTAACAGCTGAGTAATACTCCATTGTGCAAATGTACCACATTTTCTTTATCTATTCTTTGGTTCAGTGGCATCTAAGTTGTTTTCAGGTTCTGGCTATTATGAATAAAGCTGCTATGAATATAGCTGAGCAAGTGTCCTTTTGGCATGATTGAGCATCCTTTGGGTATATGCCCAAGTGGATAGATTGATTCCCAATTTCTGAGAAATCATCATATTGATATCCAAAGTGACTGTACAAGTTTGCATTCCCACTAGCAATGGAGGAATGTTCTCCTTGCTCCCCATCCTCTCCAACATAAGTTGTCATATGTGATTTTAGTCTTAGCCATTCTGACAGGTATAAGATGCAATCTCAGAGTTGTTTTGATTTGCATTACCCTGATGGCTAAAGGATGATGATCATTTCTTTAAGTGTTGAAATGAATATTTTTGGTCATCTGAGAGCTACAAGGAAAAAATATTGTATACATTTTGGATTAAGTTTTGTAGTTAGCATACAAAACAAATAGTTTCTTTTCCATTAGCATTAAAAGCTTTTATTGGGAATATCGTCCACAATCTATACAAGTTATATACAAGGCATGAAAATGGAAAACAGCACAAAATACAATTGAGGTATAAGTAAGAGCACAGTATGTCATGTTTCAATAAATATAATCCAAAATTTGTAAACTAAGTAACCAGATAAATGAATCATAATTTTTTTTAGTAAAACCATATAAAATATTTATTTCATGTGAGGTAGAGGACAGTTTTGTGTGTCATGTAATGCAACCAGCCACAGCAATTTCAATCATAAAACTATACACATTGGCAAAATTACCAGTTGAATTATGTTCAATATAGTCAATTTGCTTCAGTAGTTGCAGAAGGGACCATTCATTTACTGCCTTCACAGGTTAGAAACTGAGGAATAATTGAAGACTATTACACTGCCTTAAATTGCCAATATAAATACTTCTAGCAGAAAAGCTAACGGCAACTATAACAAATAAGTTTTATTATGGCATTTTCATAAATGAAAGAGTAATTAATATATTTAAAAATATTTTTAATAATATTTTGATTGTATAGTTTTTACTCATGCATGTATTAATTCATTCATCCATATATTCAAATATATTAGCATCTTTTATTTATTTTTGCAAAGTATTTAAACTTGATTTAAAAAATCTAAATACATTGAATCCTAATAGTTCACCATCAAAATGAAACTGTATTAAAGTTTTACATATGTATGTGTACATGTATGATCACAAATACATACAGTAGAAGTTGCTAAGTACTGATTTATTCCTGTGCTTGAGTTTTCTAGTGTTAAATAACAGCCTTATAGATATTATCACAAAGCTCAAACAATGTAGTATACTATCTTACTCATTGTTCTATTTCTATGAAAAGACATTATGACCAAGGCAACTCAAAAAAAAAAAAAAAGCACTTAATCAGGAGTTTGCTTATAGTTTTCCTGAGGTTTAGTCCATTATCTTCATGGTGGGGAGCATGACGGCACTGGAGCAACAGTTGGGAACTCTGTATCCTGATTCTTAAGCAGGAGAGAGAGAGAGACAGAGACAGAGAGACTGGGCCTGGTGTGGGCTTTTGAAACACACATCCACCAACAAGGCCACACCTCATTTATTTATTTATTTTAATTTCATTTTACTTTCCAATCACAGTTCTTCTTCCCACCCCTCCTCTTGCCTTCCTCACCTCCCCCCAAGCCCAACCCCCATCCATTCCTCCCATAAGGTAAGGACCCCCATGTGGAGTCAACAATGCCTGAGCCATCAAGTTGAGGCAGAACCAAGCTCCTCCCTGCATGAAGGCTGAGCTTGGCATCTCACCTTAGAGAATGGGTTCCCACAAGCTAGCTCATGTACCAGGGGTAGATCCTGGTCCTACGGTCAGGGAAAGTTACACCTCTTAATCCCACTAAGCATTCAAACCGTCCCCCCCCCCCGCACACACACACTCCTTATTGGGGCCCTTCTTTTTTCAAACTCCCACATGTACTTTTCCTAAAAAGCTGAAAACTCTTGTTCTGAAAGTAAACATCTTTCCAAAATTCATAAATTTAGACATTTCCTGAAGTCCATAAAAGGCACTTTGCTTTTCCTTGTCCATGGGGCACCAGGGCACGTGCAGTTTATACAGAATGGGAGTCAGGAAGTGTGGTGAGGAGATAATCTCTTTCTAAAGTCACCACTGTGGGCTACTGTTGTGACTGTCCTACAAGCTAAGCAGCTACCACCTTGGAGAGCTATGCTGTGCCCCCTTGCAAAGAGATTATCCAGCTGGGCCTATTGCCTATCTGCTTGCCCTTGGGGAGGGGTGGGCAGGGTCCCAGAGCCTCATCTGAGTATCCAGCCACTCCTTATCATCTGTTGTATGCCACTCTATCTTAATTGCACATGGCCTTAGGGAGGGTCTAGAGTATATGGGTTGGTGGGAAGTGGGAGTGAGGGGAGGCTAGATGAGGAGGGGACTTCATCTACTCAGCTAAGGGGAAGCCTTCATTTATTTTATTTTATATTTTTATTAGAAAGAAAATTATTTTACATGTCAATCCCAGGTCCCTCTCCCTCTCCTCCTCTCCTGTCCCCCCCCCAACTAACGACCTACCCATCCCATACCCTTTCTGCTCCCCAGGAAGGGTGAGGCCTTCCATAGGGGGCCGTCAAAGTCTGTCTTATCCTTTGGGATAGGGCCTAGGCCAACCCCCTTGTGTCTAGGCTCAGGGAGTATCCCTCCATGTGGGATAGGCTCCTAAAGTCCATTCCTATGGTAGTGATAAGTACTGATCTACTACAAGAGGTGCCATAGCCCTCATTTCTGATAAGTGAAGGCTTTCCAGGTGTGACCTGTTGTAGGGAAGGAGCACCCACACCCCTATAAACAATCCCTCACCTGTGCTCTGAAATGAAGTCCAACAAACTCATTTGTTCTCTGAAGAGAATTTTGGGTTGAATCATGCCTTGGTTGTCATTGGAACTTTAAGAGTGGAGTAGACATTGCTTATGTCTCTTATTGAAAAGGAATTTCAGAGATCTGATTCCATTGGGATCTCTGTAGACGAATACAGAAAATCTCCACAATGAGACAGGAGACAGGGTCATTCATGTAAATGATCCCACCTGCCAACAAAAGTTCTTATCCTTTCTGGCTCACATGGACACAGCTCCTGAGAGACAAAGATTTTGTCATTATGAAGTGAATTCAGGCTTTTGCAGATTTCTGACCTCTTGAAGCAGGTGGAAGGTTGTCGGTCAGTGACAAATGTGTCTACAGGCTCAGTGGGGGTCCTTCTTGGGGGTGGCACATTGATCACCTAAGGCAGCCTTGGGGATCACAGTTGCACAGTTTTCTTACCCAGGCCGTCCCTAGAGAGGCCTCCAGCTGTGCAAATGTGAAGGTCTGGAACAGTTAGATCCAAATCTGCACAAAATCAAATGTAGCCTTTGGGGCAAAGCTTGCCACATCTGAAGGCAAAGGCACTGGTCCATTAAACAACTTGTCTCTCTGCTTTCTGCATACGTGGCCAAGAGGTCTCTGTTTCCTGTGCCTTGTCCAGCTTTACTTTTTGACAAAAAGCTCCTTTCCCAAATCACTGTCAATGGGATGGAAGCCATCTCACTCCTGCTCTGTCCAGGTGTGAGATTTTTTTTTTCTCTGACCTGAATTGGACTCTGATAGGCAGAATCCAGCCAATTTGCTTTTCTAGTGGGAAGAGTTTGTTTTGTCTATGACAAAATGTATGCATTTAGAGGACATGATGCTAAATAAAATAAGTCAGGCATAGAAAGACAAAGACTGTATTTCTCACTTGTATGGAATCTAAAACAGTCAAACTCACAGAGTGGGTAGGCACCAGGGATGGGGAGGATAATTTGGATGAAGAGATGGGCATCAAGGGGTTTGATGTGTCAGTTAAGCAGGGATTTTTAAGATCTGTTATGTAGCAGGGTTAGTATAATTAATTAAGTATTTGTTTGAGTATAAGTATTTGTTTTTGTAATGAGAGATCCATTTGTCCTCACCTGTGGCGATGGCCACGCCCAAATGGGCATGGTCACAGGTGTGTTCAGGCGAGAGCGTGGGATTTAGTCTGGGTCTGGGACAGGCTTGCTCTCTTTTGGTTCTGGTCGGGTCATGGAAAGCAGCTAGGTGTGGATCCTTGGAGCTGGAACTTGGGGGTCATCGGTTTCTCATATAAGTGACTTCTCCCTGAATAAAATTAACCTATATTGATCTTAATCTGTGCATCAACATGTTCTCATTATTTTTACATGGATGTTACAAAAAACACTCAAGAAAAGCACCTAAGGGGGGAAACTGTTCATTTTTTGTGGTTGGTATCAAAAATCAGTCTTCAATCACTTGATCCCATGAAGTTGGGCAGAACATCTTGGGAGTGGAAACAAGAAGGGAGAGAGTTTTCTCATCTAGGTAGACAGGAAGCTGGTAAAAAAAGCACACAGGAAGGAAGCAAGCCTCCAAGGATCTTCTTCAAGGACCAACTTCCTCCAGTAAGGTGACTCTTCTTAAAGTTTTCAAAACCTCCCAGGACAGTGCCACTAGCTGGGGGACCATCAATTCAAACACGGGCCTGTAGGGGACATATCATATCCAAACCATAACAGAATTATGTACTTCAAAATAGCTGAGAGCAAATTCCAAACACATAAGAAACTGACTTACAGTGGAGAAGAGTTAGGGGATGCAGGCTTCTTGGTTCTTAGAGCAGAACTCTATTATCTGCAGGGGACCAAGTCTTAAGCGATTTCCTCACCTTAGCCTGTAGATCTGGAGAGGGAAAAAGCTAGATTTTAAGGATAATGTTGTCTTTTGTACATAGTAACTGAATAAATTGGCAGATTCTGTTTTGTCCTGGAACTGATTCCAGTTGTTTAGAAATGAAGACTGCGAATAAGCAGTCTCAAGAGATAGGTGCTCGAAGTCCTTAGATGTTAGAGAGATTTTCAGCATGGGACGTGGCAGCTACTGCTCCAAACCCCAGGAGCTTCTCCGTGGCATTGCCTCACCCAGAAAGGCATTCACGGTTCTGGACAGACACACGGGTGTGATAAGCAGGGTTTACTTTTTGCTTCTAAAGCAGGAATGTATTCCCTGGCTAGATGCCATGGCTTACTTGATCTGTGTATTACACTGAAACTTCACAGGGCACAAATAAAACTTTTATGAAAGTGTCTATAGAAAGGAATACTGAAAGTCCCACTGATGTTTTACAGGTTCCAAACATTAGCCTGAATTCTTGCCAGTGGTAAAGTGCTGACGAGAGGTAGTCAGCTTTCTGTATCCATCACAAAATACTATGATAATCAACTTGAAAGAAAGAAGGCTTATTTTGGCTCAGAGGAGGACTCAGTACAAGGTTGGGTGACCCCACTGCTCTGGAGCTGTGTGGAGGCATCATAGCATAGCATGGCATGGCTTCGGTTCTCTGGGCTCCAGGTTCAGTGAGGGACCCATCCCAGAAAACAAGGTGGTCAGTGAATGAAGATATTCAACATCAATACCTGGCCTGTATACAGTTCCAGCAACTCAGCATTATGACAGACTGGGTATCGAATCTTTATCATGTGGATCTTTTGGGGAGGTGGACAGTCAGTCATTCAAACCACAGCCAAAGGATTGAGCTTTTGCATCCTCTGTTAACTGTGTGAAAAACCACCCCAGAAAACATTCTACAGGCACCTGGAATCAGTTTTGATTCCTCAATTTCTTTTCTATTGTTTTACACACTTCCATAGCTGTGTCTAGTACTCAATTAGAAGATGCTCTGCTGCTGGGCACAGTGTTTTATCTTCCAGAATACTAATGGAGTTAAAAGAAGAAAATGTTTCTCAAATGTTTCCCATGCCTCCACTTCTTCAAAGACACCAGGGACAGTGGAAATGATATGGATGCTATACCATCTGGGCTTCACCCTCTGATTTTCATATATTGGTTTTAGTTTAACAACAAGAAAGAGAATGCCAAGAGCACATACCAGTCACTTGTGTGAGAAGGAGTGGTGGGAGCGGTCCTGAGGTTCTCTGACTTGTAGTTGTATCTGTCACTCAAAGCCAGGGTGGACTCCACATGGAAAGGGTCATCCACATTATAGTATAAGGGAGTTCAGTGAATTGCTTCCTGAGTGGGAGCTGAGAAGAGATGGGAACTAGAGTACTCCAGGGCTCTGTTTCTGTGTGGATATACCTAAGTAGACCAAGCGAGATTGGGAATAATGGGGAACTGATATCCAAAAGAGCACACAGTTGTCAAAAGTTCACATTCCAGCCCATCACCTCTTCTATACCAGAATTGCATTTGCTTGGTGAAAGTTTACATCCTTCTTGTTATGACCTAGCTATATTAGAAGGTTAGATCTTGATGTTTATATAAATGATATCATGTAACTCACCCAAAGAGAAGCATTAAGTATGAAGACTTGTTATTTTAAAGTAGGATTTTGTATGTTCACTTTTCTCTACATTCACTCTGGTGCATTCTGTATCTTCCCAGACCCCTGACCTCAAGTGTACTGAGGGAGGATGCTCAGGGAAAGCCCAGCATACAGGACAGCAGAATTGCCTGCTGGATTGCAGCTGAGTTACTGCTTTGTCAGATTCTCACCCCAGTCTGGGGCTTAGCACCTTTAGAAGTGCATCAGTGGGGATGACAGGCTTTCTTCCCTCTTCTACAAGACCCCCACCCCTGCTGTCCTGCAGATCTTCCTCCAAAGGTACTTTTCTCTGCCTTTCTAGTCTCTAAAGCTATGCTAGAAAAGTACTCTCTGGTACCCGGTACCCTCCTTTCTGGTGGATGCCAGACCTTCAACAGGGTGAGAGCCTTTGTGAGGAGATTCCTTCCTCCTGGTGCAGATGCTTGAGGGAAAGGAGGGCCCCTTGGCCAACAACTTCATAGCAATGCATGACCCAGGCCAAGAGCTAGAAGACATTGGCTGAGAACAGGATGGAGGCTGCCCAGAGCTGTGGAAAGTGTTTCCACGGGAGAGGTGAGAGGCAGAAAATGAAGGAGGTTGAAGGACTCCCTTGCCATGTAACCCAGTGCAAAATGATAGCACAATCTGGTCATGAAGATGATGATAATCATTTCTTTTTTAGTTTAAAGAACTATGTTATGGGTTCCCAAAGTCCATTTGTGTTCCAGGGATAAAGACTGGCTCCACTGTTGGAGGTCCCATAGACTGTCTTGGCCTCCTAGCTGACAGTCACATTCAGAGGGCTTGGTTTGGTCCAATGCTGTTTTCCCAGCTTTATGATTAGGGTCTCTGTGCTCTTACTAGGTCAGGTCAACGGTTTCTGCAGCACTGTCTTGACTCCTTTGCTCATCTCTCCTCCCTCTCCACAATTGGATTCCAAGAGTATGGTTCAGTGCTTAGCTGTGGGTGCCTGTTTCTGCTTCTAACAGCTACTGGATGAAGGCTCTAGGGGTGGTAACCAAGGTAGTCACCAATCTCATTATAGGGGAAGGGTATATTGCAGCCCAGATGCAGCAAGGAGGGCCTAGGCCCTCCCCCAAACGATATGACAGACTTTGAAGGTCCCTGGTGGAGGGCCTCACTGTCCCTGGGGAGGGGTGGGGGATGGGTTGGGGGGTTGGTGGGGAACATGGGAGGATGGAAGGACGAGGGGATGGGGGATGGATATGTAAATATGAGTAGTAATTCAGGAACTTATATAAAAAGTCAAAAAAGAAGTATGTTATTATCCCGGTATCAATCTTCACTGTGTGTGTGTGTGTGTGTGTGTGTGTGTGTGTGTGAGTGTGTGTGTGTGTGTGTGTGTGAGTGTGTGTGTGTGTGAGTGTGTGTGTGTGTAAGTGTGTGTGTGTGTGAGAGTGTGTGTGTGAGTGTGTGTGTGTAAGTGTGTGTGTGTGTGAGAGTGTGTGTGTGTGTGTGTGTGTGTGTGTGTGTGTGTGAATTTCTGTGCTCATGTGCCTGCAGATGTATGCATTCATAGATGCATGTGCATGGGGCGGCCAGGCATGGATGTTGGCTGTCTTCCTCATTCACGCTCCACTTTACTTTTAGAGACAGAGTCGCTCACTACCCCTGAAGCTCACTCCTTTAGCTAGCCTGGCCAGCCAGTGTACTCTGGGGATTCTCTATTACCATGTCCCCACTGCAGGAGTCACAAGAGTGTATCACCACACCTAGATTTTTATATGGATGTTGTGGGTCTAAACTCAGGTCCTCATGCTCACACAGCAAGCACACTATGGACCAGGCCATCTCCCCAGCTCTTCTCTGCTATTCTGTAGTCCATAGGCCATCTAAACACACAGGGGCTGGATCTCCAAATAAGACATGGGGTAAGACTTTGAGCGACAAGGATGTCTGAAGACTCTTTATGGAGATAAAAATAAGTTCAGTATCTGGGATTCAGTGCTTCTGGCAGAAGCAGGACTTGACCATGGCATGGTGGAATCTTTCCAGAAACTTTTGTGTAAGTTTCTTACCTGAGATTCAGCTGTCACCGTATGGAGAAAGCTAATTCCTGAAGGGACCTTAAACGTTCCAGTTCTCAAAGGGCCTCATCTCCTGAGGACTGGGGACTTCAGCTGCATGTTTCAAAATCCTTACTGATGAATCATCCTAAATTCCAAAACTACCCACACAGATGACAAAGGACTTGGAGTGTGACGTCATGATGTCCAAGCACATCTACTAATTCCCTTAAAGAAGATGAATTTGATTCCTCTTTCCTGAGGATGGGATGGACTGAGTGACTGGCTGGAAACAAAATAAGGCTGATGTGGAAGTGCCACTTCCAAAGCCTGGTCAGAAATGATGCTGCTTTCTGCTTTTCTCTGTCCCTCCTGGGGACGGAAGTACCCAGAAAGCAAAAACAAAAATGAAATGCTTTACCTAGGCTAAAGATTCCACAAGACTCATTGACTGATTAGAACTTTATGGTGGTGGAGAGTTGGAATGTTGCAGGTCTATAGCCAAATTACCTTGGACTTTTTTATAGCTCCCATGTATTTAGAAAATGTCTTGATTTATGACTTTATTTTGTTCTATAACTATAAAAACTTCATGAATCTATTTCAACACTGGAACACGGCATTTAAGGACAGCCCGAGTCTGTTCCCTGGCTATGGCTACTGTCGTTTGGCTCCAGAATAAACTCTCTTATTCCTTTTGAGCTGAGAGCTGTGTTTTGTATTGACACAGTCTTGGATCATTCCCAGGAGGGGAAGCCTGCTGCCTTGTTGGAAGACAGTCTGGCATTCCTCTAGAGAAGTTCACACAGCCCACAGGTACTCCTTTGCACAGTCGTATGAATGAGCCAGTTTAGAAACAGTTTCTGAAGCCTTGCTCGGTCCCTCAGGTACAGCATCTCCAACCATCATCCTCCCTAGATCTCCACAAGGGTCTTTGATCCAGTGGCTAACTAAGTCATGCTCAACTTTCTGACCCTCAGAAACTGAGTTTGATAGTAAATGTTTGCTGGTTTTGTATGCTACCTTTCAGGGAAGTGTGTTCTCCCAAATTAGATAGCTGATACATAGTGCACGATATAGACACCCCAGCCTTTGGCCACAAGACCTCACAATGGAGGATTGTGGTCCAGGTCTAGATACACAAGATACACAACTAACTTTTCTACTTTCTGTTCTCTCTCTCTCTCTCTCTCTCTCTCTCTCTCTCTCTCTCTCTCTCTCTCTCTCTCGAGCAGGGTTTTCTGTGGCTTTGGAGGCTGTCCTGGAAGTAGCTCTTGTAGACCAGGCTGGTCTCGAACTCACAGAGATCCGCCTGCCTCTGCCTCCCGAGTGCTGGGATTAAAGGCGTACGCCACCACTTCCCGGCCTACTTTCTGTTCTCTTATTTTCAGAAATTGACCAACAGAACAAGCACCCTTCTTCTGAAAATCTGACTGCAAAATGCTCTAAAACTAAGTGTGATGTATAAAACTACCTTCAGCCTATGTGTACAAATACATTGGAAACAGAAATGAATTTCATTCTTCGATAAGAATCCAATCTCCAGTATAGCTCATTATATTTGTGTGACTATTTCACAATGTGAAAAAAAACTCAAGTCACAGAAACTTCTGGATAAAGCATACCCAAGCTCTGTTGTACTCTGACTCATTTTAGCCTGATGTCTACCCCAGTGTATGTCCTCACTGGATAGGGCCACTGGATTTGGATCCACGGAGTGGTGGTGGCATTACCTGTGTTGTGGACACTCCCTGGTGTACCCATGCCCATCTCAGCCAATGATACTATCCAGGGCTGCTAGTGTCTTTGCAAAGTGAGGCCAGGTCCTGTGTTAGAAAGGTTTGCCTGGCCATAACTCTTTCCTTGCTGTCACTGAGGGCTGTGGGTTCTCAAGAATTACTCTCTCTCCCATTCATTTGCTGTGATATTGTCTTCCTCATCCTAAAACTCTGAAAAAGCCGTGGAGGCTGGGTTGGAGAAGAGCAGAGGTAGCATCTATGATAACCTCAGGCATTTGCTTTTCCAAGCTGTCCTTCTATGAGACTTCTAGAAGTCTCCTGTGAACAGCCCTAGCAGCCTTCCAGTGCACTAGAGATGCTAAAAATCCTGAAATCTCAGGGTGGACATCTTGAATCATCTCGAAACCTTGTTATATAAAAGAAACAATCAGCTGGACTTTAAAAGACTTGGTTTAACTCTACCCTGAACAGCGAGTCATTCTTTTGTATGAAGCAGCCATTTGCTACTCAGGAGCTGAAATAGGAAGAGCAGCACCATCATCAGACTCCCAGCAAGATGCACATTTAAGACATGATATCAATTTCCCTGTAGTGGGTAGGCCTCATATTCAATCAGAAAGTGTTGGTTACCCCTGAAACAGTCATGCCACTATTGTCTTGCTGATAGGCCAGTATTGTATCACACAGGGTCCATAGCTATTTCAAAAGGCCCATGACTGGGAATGTCTTGGGCCCTAGGAGAGACCCTAACATGGATGTTTTAATAAGATGATGTGCTGTCCAATTGTCTTCTGAATATTTATGCTTCTATTCATGGCTTAGAGTGCTCTGAGCCTTGACCGGAGAAGCTTCTTTTTGCAGGAGCAGTGGTAAATACAGAGGCCGGTAACTTGCTAAAGTCATGAGAATCAGCACTGCTGAGTGTTCATAAGTCAGGTATTTGTGTTGTCCCCTCTAAGGCTCAGGGAACTGGGGGAGAACCCAAGGATTGGAGGATGGGGAGGGGAGCAGTGAAATGCTGTCTTTTCATCTGGACATGGGTGTTGAACACATGAATTCACAGCAGTTATGGTTACCTATGCAACCCTAACCAATCAACAATCCATAACAGGTGGGGGTTTCATGAAGCGCCCCTCTCTCTGAGGAGCTATTAGGCAGTTAATGGTTGCTGGGGGAGTCATTCCTCACTGGTGTAGCCACTAGGATCTTGCCATGCTTAAGTGAATACTCCTGATTCATACAAGTAACCCTAATTAAACACAGTGACCACTCAAGTGCCCATGTACACATACATTTACACACACATATACACACAAATGCACATGCGCACACACACACATGGGTGCACACACATACGCACACACGAAGTCACGTTTTGAGAGAGGGATTTGTTGGGAAGAAGCAGTTCAGTGGGAGTGAAAAGGAATGAGAAAAGGTAGTGGGAAGGTACGGCCAAAGTACCTTCCACATATGAATATGTGTATGTGTGCAATTATGAAAGGACCAAAACAAAGAAGAGATGCTATGAAGTCTGACACTGCTGCAGCCATGTAATCCCAATTTTAAGGAGGCTGAGGCAGAGGGATCATAGGTTCAAGGCCAGCCTAGACTCCACAGTGAGACCGTGTCTCAATAAGTAAGTAAACAAACAAAAAGTAGAGACAAAATATCGAGGTACGACCTTCACTACCAGCAGTCCCCAAACCCCAATCCTAGGGCCTGCTAAGCTGCATGGATGTCCCAAGCACCACCCCTTGACGCAGGGTGCCACATTCTCCTGAACTTCTCAGCCATTGCGCTTGTTTCTTTTCTTTCATGCCCCTCCACTCCTGATGCCACGGCAAACCTATCCTCTGGTTTAGAAACACTTGCACAAATGCGTCAAAGGTAAAGAATTTTGTCTGGACCCTGGCAAGCCTTCGTGTTTCCGATGCCTCCGAGGATGAGAAAAGTCAGGTTTCAGAAACAGACGGCCTTGTTTATGGAAAGAACTAAAGAAGGGAGGAGTTTAGATAGTGTTTCATGGGGCTATTCTAGGAGCCCAGGCATTTTCTCTCCTTTGTTTTTCTTGGTTGAAGGTCTGAAAAATGAGGGCTTAAAAATAAAATCCTGACATCGTCACAGACACTAAATCTGGTGCTCCCAGCTGTGTTTTCTGTTGTGCTGCAAAGCTGAGGAGGTTTTCTGTCCCAAGGTCTCTTGTGGCTTCATTATTAAACTGGCCAGAAGGGCGAGACCAGGGTGGGGGTGGGGCAGGGGAGCAAGCCTTTGAGCTTCAGCAGCTGTGGCTTCAGCTGTACTGGTTTTCACGCTCTCGCCACTGCCAGAACGTCTGAGTTCTGAGTGCACCACATCATCCTCTGCATGGGGTGTGCGGATGTGTGCCCCAAATATGCACAAACCAAGTCCCTGTGTGAACCTCCTCGCTCAGCCTTGACCTCTCTCTTGATGATCCCTCCGACCCCACAGACCCAAGGGCAGTCACCCCTTGTCTCCTCCTTTCCTCTGGTGGTGGCATCTTGCTGAGTACTCTTTCCTGGTTCTGATCGTGGATTCTCAGTCTGAATGCTTCAGTGCTGCACCAGCCACGGCTTGCCATGCATCACAGGTCCTCATCGCTCTACCTCATATGGATGACTCGAAAAGGCACCTCTCCCTTGCAGTGGAAGCTTCTGGAGCTTTTCCCTTGCTGCAGAACTAATAATCCTAGTTCTTAAATTAGATCCATTTCTTGAGTTTGCGGGTTCAAGAGCCAAGCTACCTGCTTTGCCCAGACTCTGACCACCTGGTTATAGGAGTGCCCTTCATTAAGCCATGCCTGCTACTATGTTATCTCCTAAAGCCATTTGGCTAGTCTTAGACCTCCTACTTTTTTTTATTTGAATTAGAAACAGGATTGTTTTACACGACAATCCCAGTTCCCTTCTCCCACCTGTCCTACCCTATCACCCCCCCCCAACTAAAATCCTATCTATCACATATCCTTTCTGCTCCCCCTGGATGGTGAGACCTTCCATAGGGTGTCATCAGAGTCTATTGTATCCTTTGGGAAAGGGCCTAGGCCCACCCCCGTGTGTCTTGGCTCAGGGAGTATTCCTCTATATGGAATGGGCTCCCAAAGTCCACACCTGTGCTAGGGATAAGTACTGAAAAACTACAGGAGGTCCTGTAGATTTCTGAGGTTTCCTCACAGAAACCCATGTTCCTGGGGTCTGGATCAGTCCCATGCTGGTATCTCAGCTGTCAGTCTGGGGAGCAAGAGTTCTCTTGGGGGAAAGTTTTAATGAATATTATATATGCAATTGTTTGATTTAACCATGCATGGATGCAACAGGCAAGCAGAAGCAAGAGAAGGTGATGGGTGTCAGAGAAGTTGCATGTGCAGAAGTTCACAGCAGGAGGTGCTGGGGTATTGAGTTAAGATCAGGAATCCAACCATGTGCATGGTTGACTGGGCAGAGACAGCAAGTACATCACGGGCAATGGGAAACAGACCCTGGAAGTCTTGAGAGTCATTCCTCCTATCTCTGAGTCAGATGCTCCAGGTGATCTGGAGCCCTTGTGTGATAACAGGTTTCAGCTGATTTTGCTAGTGTCACAGGGTCTTCAGCTTCTGCAAGCTCCCAGTCAAAGACTCCAAATGCCAATGGCATTATCTCAAAGAAGATTACTAACCCTGGGAACCTTACCCTCAAAGAAGCGAGGCCCAAGCCTAACTAGAAAGTGATAGCTACCCCACAACAGTCAAGCCACTATTGTACACAACTTGCCTGGCAAGTCAGTGTTGTAGCATGCAGGCTCCAGCCTCGGGTAAGTCCATTGATTTCTTCCCCAGCAGCCTGCATAGCACCTTCTGGTACTACAAAAACTAGCCAGCAGGAAAGAACTTTGAGCTGTTAGAGACTGAGTTCACTATGAGCTGGCAGTCTCATTTTCAGCTTGAGAAATTATGCAGAACATTTTCCAAGTCTTCTTGAAGCCACCAAACAAATTTAGTTCCATCTTGGAGTGCCAAGACAGGAAGCCTGAGAAGATAATAATTCCTCCCACTGACAAACCTTAGGGGTTATGCGCTTAGTAGATGGAACCTAGGATTTTAAACAACCCAGGTCAGCAAAGCCAACAAGCGCTAGCTGTGGCTGGGGTTCCAGTGGAGAACACTGGCTGCTCCAGAATTGCTCCTTCCTTTGCCTCTGGGTCTCTCTGTCGGGATGGACAGAGATGGCCAATTGAGGAAGAGAGCAATCTCGTCCACAGGGCTAAGAGATGCCAAGTTCTCCTACTTCAATTGGGAAGTTCACTGGCTACAAGCCAATCAACGCACCTTATGTAGAAAGTACACGAGAATGACTCTAGCATTGTTTCCTAATCTAGCTTTCTGCTGAAGGAAACAATGCCCTTGCTCCCGCAAAGACCTCTGGGTAGAACTGTTTCCTTGGTTAGTTAGGTCTCATTGGTTGCTCTTTGACTTTAACTGATAGGATGATGTTCATGGTTTGCATGAGCCGGGATCAGGTCACACACTAGTACCATGTGACTCTGTTATATTACACAAGCAGAAAACACAAAAACAAAAACCATCAATGTAGAAGCAGTTGTCATCACAGACTGAGGGGGAGCCAGATCCTACTTCTTGATTTCTGGGCTCAGTTGGACCTGCTGACTTAAACACTCAGTGAATTGACTCTGAGTATTAAAATAGTGAAGACTGCATGAATGATGAAGGTGGTTTAAAACACAGAATTTCCCCAGCTCTTCTAGTTGGGTGAGAATGCGAAAATGGTTTTCATCCAAATTTCCCTTTAATAGTTCATAAAAACTTGACCATAAGTATCACACTGACACAGCATGCTTTAGTTTCCAAAATGATACTGGGTTTATTAGTTCAATCAAGGCTCCTGATGCTCAGGGTTTAGACAGAGCAAATGGTGTTCCTGACTTCACACAGTTGGGAGGGATCAGGTCACACACTAGGGTCCAGATCCTCTTGGAATTCCTTCATGGTATCCTGGAACTAGCTCCTTCCCTTGCTTGTTTTTGTTCTCACAGCGGGTCATGGAATGGAGACTCAGGAGACTCTGAAGGAGACAGACAGACAGACTTAGCATGCATGGCAAGTTAGGAGGGACCCCAAACTTCCTTCAACTGATAGCCACCTTCACCTTCTATATGCAACAAAGAGCTAGGATTGATGAGTTTGGCTTCCATATGATAAAACAATTCTCAACAGGAAAGGTGTACCTAAAGGCACTTGAGGGATAGGGCCCAGCTCTGCAGCACACCCTGTAAGACAGTAAGAGAGGCCAGCATGGCCAGGGAAGACAAGAAGATAAAGGCCTTCCAAGGGTCCCTCACAAGTTTGCCATCTCTAAGCTGATGGTGTATGACCCAGTGAGTCCAGGGACAGCATGAATCAGGGCAGGGTCCTTGAACCTGGGAACAGGCATATCTTTTTATCTTCGTCTGTTCTCAGTGCTCACCAGTGCCCACGAGCCTCTCAGCTACTTCTCTAACTTTGCCTGCATCATCTGCAGCAGGAGTATGGAGGTGACACTTTGGAGGTGTCATGGAACCTGACCCCTGAATACTTCCTGTGCAATCTTCCGCACCCCAAGGAATCAGCACTCAGATGGGAAACACTATTTTGCATCTGTCTGACTGTGATTTTTGTTTTTCTGATTTGCTGTTGTTTTCTCAACAGCTTGTATTCACAAAGGCAAACATAACTGATTTCTGGGGGGTGGAGAGGGGCTTGCCTTATCCTAACCAACGGAGTCCTGTAGCTCATCCTAGGTGAGGTCACATGTTTCAGCTTCATTTCTGTGGAATGCTAAGAGTCACCTCTGTGCCTTTAATCAGATGCCAGTGATCTCATAGGCAGAGTGCCAGTTGGGGAGAATGTCTGAATCATATTTCCCAAGAAAGAAAGTGCAGGTTAAGGAAAGAATACCATGTAGTTCATGCGGGAAAAGTGATGTAATTCTATTTTAATTAAAAATCTATAAAAAAGGAACATAGAACGTTGCTGTCCTTGAGTTCTGACTCCACACTTAAGTCCTCAGTTCTCGTCACTCCCAGCCAGACTGACAGAGCTTCAAGGGATCTTTTAGTACCTTACCATCCCAGAGTTAGGAAGGGATGTTATCAGCTCACCCCTAGATACACTAGGTTCTTAACACTCCTGCTGGACTCAAAGCAGGTGGGTGGGAGCTCAGGAAAAGAGCCCTTGACAGACAGCCTGAGCCCAGTGTCATGTGATGGGTGGTACCAGGAAATTCCAGGCCAGCAGGCCTAATTGGCTGCTATTTTTAAAGGATATGAAGCAAACCCAGGGAGAAGCTCAGTTCAGCCAAGGCGATGGTCTCAGAGAAGGAAGGTATGGATGGTGTGTACCACCCTCTGTGCCTCTGGGGTGAAGCCATGAGGGTGGGTAGCTTATATCTACAACATCCCTTAGACAACCACCCAATGGTTTTTGGTCCTAAAGGCCTGGGATGACCTGAAAAAATAGCTTAACACAGAGAGGAGTTCTTTGCTTCTTGAGATTATATGACAAAAAATGGTCACATTTGGCTGACGAGTCATGCTCCGTAGTATTATTCTGTCCCCCAAACAGTGTGTCATAACAAAGCTCTGCATCGCAGAGTTCCAAAATGAGGCATCCCTTGGGGGCTCACTTGCTTATTAAATCCAGAAGGATTCTCCAATATCAAGGAGGACCAACCCACAGACCATCTGGCATCACTTCACATCACCCCTACTTCCTGCTGGTTCCTCCCTCAACAGTCTCAGGAAATTCAAGGGAAGAACAGTGTCCACATTGTCCTCTAATCCTAATACTGCTTCAGAGTTCAGGGCACAGAGTCCCTGGTCACATGGATGCCAGTGAAAGGGACAATACTGGATTCTGCTCCTGTGATTCTCAGGGAGCCCCCACACTTCAATATTGTTGTGTATCCAGGTTTCTTCAAGACATCAAAGTGCAGGCTGGAGATTCAGCTCAGATAGTAGAGCACTTGCCTAGCATGTGTGAAACACTGTTCTCAGCAATGACGAACTGGCCATACTGGTGTAGGTCTAGAATCCCACCACTCAGGAGATAGAGGGAGGAGGGTCAGGAGTTCAGAGTCATATTTGGCTATGCATTGAGTTCCTGGTCAACCTGAGCTACATGAGGCTCTGTCTTAAGTGAATGGATTAATTAATTTTTAAAAAGAAGAAAAAGAAGCATCAGAGATGCCCAGGGCTCTTCTCCTGGTGGGAGTTAAACTTTCATGAAACCTTGGCAAACCACTGCAAAGAACCCTGTCCCTGCCTACCCCACCATATCTAAGATGGGCTCTAGGGATTTATTGGGACCTGGGTGCAGATTTGACTGTGTCATCTGGTCTCTTGGAACTTCACAGTTCTTCATTTGAAACAACAGTAATGCACACACAGATATGGGAACTGGAGAGCTTGGCAGCTTCTTCTTCCCTCCTTAATGGACTTTCCTTGGATATCGGAAGACAGTGCCGGCTCCCCTGGAGCTGGAATTATAGGCAACGGTATGTTGACATGGTGCTGGAAACCAAACTCTGGTCCTCTGGAAAAGTAGCAAGGGCTGTCAACCACTGAATCACTTCACCAGCCCTAAGTCAGGGCTCTCTTTGTACCAAAGAAGCAGTCTCTCAATGGGTTACCACATGTATTTGCATTGCCTGCTTGGCCATGGTGTGGGAATGAAGGAACTCTGCTAAAGCCAGCTTTTGGCCCAGCTTCCTGCTGTCTAGTCAGAGATGAGGATTGTGCCAGAAAAGGTTAGTGATTTGGAGAATGCTGAGATGGCCAGTTCAAAGGGGAGGGTAGTGATGAACTAAGAAGTTTGTTTTTAAAACAAGAAGAAAGGCCAATATCCTGAGGATTTAACATAATTGAAGAAAGGATTTGGGCTGTATAACAGTTGTTGACAGATGTTCTACCCTCAAGACTGTACAAGGCAAAGTAACCAAAGCAGAAGTGCATTCATAATGCAACTTTCAGTTCATTTTTAAAAGGAAAATGCATCTCACATGCCTGAGGGATTCAAACACAAGTGGTTATTGTGTGCTGGCAGATGACATAGTTTCCCTCTGACTTTCTCTGGCTCTGGCTCTCCTGAGCCACCAGCCCTGAGGGTGGAGTTAATAGAGTCCAGAAAGCAGGCCTGACTACAGGCCACCTGCACACCATGTGTTTGTTTGGGCTATAGGCCACTCACTTTTCTTAAATAGGGGGTGGTGGTAGCAGCTCTCTGTGGGGCATGATAGATGTGGCTGTGGAGTGGTATGGCGGGAAGAGGCTAATTAAATGTGTAGGGAGTGCTAGCTTCAAGTACTGGTGAAGTAAAGTAACTAAAGGGTTACATCTTCAACTGCAGAGACAGTGAGACGATGAAATACTTCAGAGGTACTGGGCACACCTGTGTTGCCTTATTAAGACACAGACACAGTAAAACGAGTGCCCAAATTCTTAACACAACGATGTCATAGTACTCTTGCAAAGAAGCAGGGAGAATGGGTGCACGCAGAGGTCACAGAAATACTCATGTGTCCCAGGCAGCAACTGCGAAAGCGATCTCTCTGTGGTGAGAGGCCGCATTGAGATCCAAGCACTCTGAGTTTTGACCTCAGTAAGGCCATAGCCTACCCACACCAGGGTACACTCTTGGCACCGAGTGAAACTTGGGGCTTGGTGTAGATACCTCAGGGAAAGACAATAGCAAAGGTGATCCACGGCTTCCCAAGGGAAGCCCTGAATTGACATGAGCACAATCAAGACAGTGAGAGTGAAGTGAAAGGGAGAGATAAAGAAGCAGACACAGAGAGGAAAAATGGAGCAGGAGGCATACCCTCCTCCAATCAAGTCAAAGATGGCAGCATGCTAGTCTGGTCAGGCAGAAATCTTATCAATCTTCTTGGCAGATGTAACAGCCTCCCCTGTAGTTCTACTCAGTGAGACATCAACTGTTTAGTCAGTGTAATAACTATTGAGTCCGGGTATGTTGCAGGAATTTGTCTGTGGTAACCGTTATTCCATTTTTCAGTCAGTCGCATCATGTCATTTCTGCAATCAACTGAACAAAATGGCATCACTCCAAGTTTTTTCAATGAAGAAACTAAATTGGAGACCAGAGAGGTCACATCACTTGCTGTGGTCACACAGACAGTGGAAGAAGAAGGCCCTGAGGCCATACCTCTGTGAGACCATCTTCTACATCACACCACCACAAGCCATGCCTTCACAATAAGCTGGATACCCTCCCTCCACTCTCCAGGAGAAGCCACCCTGGACCTGATGTGGTCCAGTTCATCTGCTTCTGCAGGTGGCTTACTGGATTGGAATACAGATCTGGCCTTGTAGTGTATTAAACAAGGAGTACATCTTTTTTTTTTATTTATTAGTTTTAGTCAGGGAACAAACTTGTTTCACATGTAAGCCCCTTCTCCCTCTCCCTCCCCTCACCCCCATCCCTCCTCCCCCACCCAGCCTACCCCCACCCCATCCACCCACCACTCCCCAGGCAGGGTAGGGCCCTCAACGGGGGCTCTGCAAAGTCCACCAAATCTTCCTGTGCTGGTCCTGGGCCCTTCCCCATGTGTCCAGGGCCAGAGTGTAACCCTTCACGTGGGATGGGCTCTCAAAGTCCCTTCTTTCACCAGGGAAAAATACTAATCCATCACCAGAGGCTCCCTGGAGTGCAGAGGCCTCCTTATTGACATCCATGTTCAGGGGGCTGGATCAGTCTTGTACTGGCCTCCCAGACAGCATCTGGGGTTGATGTGCTCTCCCTTGTTCAGACCAATTGTTCCTGTGGGTTTCTCCAACCTGGTACAGACCCCTTCGCTCTTCATTCCTCCCTCTCTTCAACTAAATTCCCGATTTCAGCTCAGTGTATATCTGTGGATGTCTGTCTCTGCTTCCATCAGCCACTGGATGAGGGCTCTAGGATGGCATAAAGAGAAGTCATCAATAAGGAGTACATCTTAAATATACTTCCCTCCATTGAGAAGGGAGGAGTTTCTGTGTGCTGTTTGAATCTGTCTGGCTCATTTGGTCCCTTGAAGAGTATATCATACTGAGGGAGATCACCTTGCAGCTTTTACCTTGGGATCTAGGATGACATCTTTTACAGACTTGCCCTTGGAGATTCTCTAATGTAGCCAGCCTTTGGGAATGAGAAGGCAGGCCTCCCAACAGGTACTATGTCTAACAGTCAGCTCAGTGAGAGATTAGAAGATTGAATTCCTGGCAGACAGCTGATGTCAATTACTTGAAGGATTCTAACTAAAAGATACCCAGTAATTTTTCTCCCAAATCCCTGATCCCCAAATTATGAGCAAAGTAAAGGGCTTGTTTGAAGTTACTAGGTTAGGAGTAATTTACCACACAGCAAAGTAGTAGAGAGCTCTCACAGGTCATTGTGAATCCAGGGTCAGATAGGCTATCTGTAGGTTACAGGGTGGTTATGGGATGACTGGGTACCCAGGGTGAGTAGGTCTGTCTACTTTGCTCAGAGAGATTGAAGAGTTTTTCCTAACAGTAGTAACCTGTGCACTGGCCCAACTGTAGCCAGGAAACTTCCAACAGAGAGTCTTGGAACAAACTTTGAATTGGTGAGCGAAGAACCCATCTCCAGCAGTCAATAAGGACAGCAGGAGCCCAGAGAGCAGATGTGTTCAGAAGTCATTCAGATTGATTGTGAGAACGATGAAGACCCAGGTGTGGCAGACAGTGAAAATAGAGGGCAGAAAAGCAAACACCGTTGTGTAGGCATGAGTGGCATGATGACATTTTGCTGTTATTGTCAATTCTGCTTCTCATTTCAATGGCCATCTTGTTTCTGGATTCTAGCTCCCCTGGGACAGGATTGGAGTTTGTTCTTGTCCCGCAGTACCCTCTAAAGTAATCTCCCCATTCCCTGAGCACCTCAAAGATGGAGTTTCTGCTCCCAGTGACCAGTACATGGAGACAGGGGGAAATGCATTAATATGCTGTGCCTTGTCCCCCAAAGATGGGTTAGCATGAATCCGATTTATAACTCCATGTGAGTTTATGTTGAAAACAACAGATGTGAGTGTCTCAGATCTTAATTTTCAGCTTTATATTAATTGCTTGAAATGCAACCTGCCTAGGCAGCCCTCCAGCTGCCACCAAAAGCCCCAGTGTCTGCCTCCTCTACAGCCACAGCCTGCATACAATCTCGCCTTTGGGGTTCAAGTTGTACAAGAATTCAGACTTTGGGGACAAATGAGGCTTCTAGGCCTGGATAAGAGCAGCGAGGCAAAAACTAATGTCAGGTAGTCAGCCAGTCCTCCAAAGAGTGAAGGCAGGAGGAGGGAGTTGGGGAAAAGGAGAAAAGGGTGACCATGTGGACCTGGATTTTGTTGGACAGCTGCTGGGGTTGGGGTACAGCTGAGTAACTCAGTATGAACAGTCCTAGAGACTCAGCCCTGGGCTTTTAGCCAGTGGATGGTTTGTTTGTTTTCATTTGTACAAAGGAAAGTGTGGCTGTACAAAGGAAAGAAGATTAGAATAAAGAATTGTGACATCGAAGATCAAGAAAAAAAAAAGGAGGAAAAAGTGATAATTTGGGGGCTTAAAGAGAGACATTTATCATATCTGAAATAATATTTTAAGATTCTAAGAACATATGCAGTTTAATGAAACCCACAAGAAATGCAAGCAGACACTTGCATTTGTCTTAGGATGCTGAAGGCTCCCAGATGGGGCTTATCGCATGTGTGTTGGAGCATGCTGTGTCGGATTCTGAATTGGCATCTTTTCAGGGTGACAGTGAAGGCTATGATGGAAGGAAATTAAGAACAGGGGAGTTTATGGCTCACCATCTCCACCACAAGTGACAAATCCCTGTGCCAAAATAACCTCCCCAAGTGGTCTGCACCTTGCTGTGGTTGCTTTCTGGTTACCATAAATGGTTACAAGAGGGCCTGTAAGGCCTGTTGAATCTAAAACATTTGCTGCCTCACCCCTCACAGGAAACGACTGCCAACCTCGCTCAGGAAAGCACCTTGCATGCTCACCTTGATGCCACTTTGTCACTGCTGTTCAAAACAGTGTTGGGTTATTCATAATTACCAAAGTCATGGAAAATTAGATACATACAGATACACATATAGGTACGCACACACACATACACAGATAAGCAGAGACAAACAGACACAGACAGATAAGCACACATACATTTATACACATTCATAAATAAAATGAGTGACAAGGAAGAAATAGCAAAGGCTTTATTGAGGAAAGACAGAGGAGATGTGGATAAGAGCTCCTCTAGCCCAAACTGCCAGCTCCTCCCATGTGCCAGACACATTGCCCCTGAACACACTCTAGGCATTTCTGCTTGTGTGGGAGAGTCTCTGTTTGGGGGCTTCTCTGAGCATAGGGGTGTGCTTGGTCATTGTGTGGACAAAAACAGTTGATTGGATTAATCAGTCCTTAGTAGAAGATAGGTGGGTGTTGGCGCCTGCACAATCCATCTTTTAGACCCTTTGGTGGTCAGAGTTCTGGTGCCTTGTCACCTTTCAGACATGTGGGTGGGCCTGAGCCCAACACCATGTGTTGCACTAAAGGGCTCCCAGAGTCACCCCCAAATGAACTGCTGAAGCTCACATTCTGGATTTGGAGTCTGAGTCTGGAAAGACTGACGCTCTGATGCATGCAGAAGGACAAAGAAGAATTAACATGGGGCTTAGCTTTGAGGCTGATGCCCAGTGACCAACTGTGTTGGTCAAACAGTCCTGTTCTGTCTGCGTGCACTTTGCTGTTGGAGTGAGATTCTTCACTCTGCTCTGTTTCTCTGTGCTTGATGAACGATCCTGGACTTTTAAGCATAAGAATAACAGGGCAAATTTGACCAAGAGTCCATGATAACATCTGGTTTTCTTTCTCAGTACCTAAAACTGAGGAAAACATCACACAAGTGCAAAGAGAGGCAGCTTAGAGGAGAGTCAGAGGTTAACCTTCTGTGCTATGCAAAAAGATTTTAATCCAAGTAAAGCTTTGTTCGGGCACCAGAAGCTATTTATACAGACAGGCAAAGGAAGAGAAAGAGTCACTCTGTGTTTTCAACTTGTAAACTCAAAGTCATGTAAATACGTCCTTCAGCTACATGGTTACTTGCCCAATCAGTTTTAAAGTTACAGGTACATGCATACATACATACATACATACATACATACATACATACATACATACACACATTCATGGACATACACACATGTGTTTGCATGTACACAGATTTAAAGGACACACACAGAGCTAGATAGAATGTGGAAACACATTCATCTTCACTAAGGACTAGATGGATGTGAGAGCATCTGAAGGGGGAAGGATGTCCATCAACAGGGCTTCCTTGAACCCTGAGGCTCCTCCTTTGAGAGGGAAGTTAGCATTTATAGAGGAGAGGCACTGTTGGAACAGTGAGGACCTTCAGGATGTCATGCTCACAGAAAGGGTCTGCTCTGAATGTGGGAGGAATATGGAACAGAGGTTTCTCCTCCTCTCTGGGATAAGGGAAATTATGTCATAAGGGAATGGAGGTGGTGATGACAGAGGAAGGAAAGATGCCTTGAAAGGCTGCTATTACACTTTCTCATCAGACCTTTCTTACTGCCTTTAAGGGAACAAGCCTAGCTTCTTGGGCCCCTTCTGAGTCAATATCCCAGTGTGTCTGACTGTACCAATTCATTTTTATAGGAAACAGAGTCTATGAGTGAAGCAGACCATCTCCTTACTGCAGGTGCAGTATTGTTGGCTGGCTGGCTGGTAGCGTGTGAGCCCAATAGAAGAGTACTGTGTGCTGTGTGATGAGGTCTGGGGTGACAGGCTCTAGCACTTGAGGAATGCTAACTAAGAGTCAAGACTCTACACCTTCTCTACTTCTCATGACAACTTTTCAGAATAGGACCCTAATAGTCTTAGTTTTAATTCCCTGAATCCATAATAAAATACCTCAACAAAAGCAACTTAGGGTAGAAAAGGTTCCTCTGGGTCATAATTCCAGACAATAATTTCATCATTGCCTGGAAGTCAAGGTGGCAGGGACTTGAAGAAGCCATTCATACTACATGCATAGCCAAGAGCAGAGAACAGTGAGTTGATGTGTGCATTCCAGGGCTCATCTCACATTCTCCAGTCTTAAATGGTCCAGCATCTCTTGTCCAGGGAATGGTGCCATCCACACTGGGTTGATCTTCCCACTAATCAAGATAATATCCTACAGACAAACTCACAGGTTGACCTAATCCAAGCAACCCCTCATTGTGAGTTCTTCTCAGGTACTTTTAGATTGAATATTACAACCAACCATCACATCATATTATTGTATCTCAAGAAACTATGCGATTTTCTCAAGAAAAATTGACCAGTATTCACACCAGAGCCTTATCTATACACTACATGAACTACCATTCTATCACAGAATTACATTACCCCAGCCATGGTAAAGCCAGATTTACTCAGGTAAAGCCTGACTATTGCATCTCCCCTACGAGTGGTTCTTTGTACAACTCCGTATTCTGCACCAGAGAGTCAGTAGGTAGCACTGACTGGTTGGTATCCACCAGAAGCAGAACCTGAGGTGACTAGGATTCAAGTGCAAAAGCCTTGATCCTTGGAAGCAACACTAAAGCATGGAGGAAATGGGATAGTGAGATAACCCAGTGACTGCATTAACTGGGGCTTGTTCCTGCTGGGAAATTTAGCTTAGGACAGGGGAAAGTTTGGGAGTTTTCTATTAACCCCTGTCCATCATTGGACAAATCTGCCCATTTCACCCTGGACTTGCATGTCCCACAGAGAGGAACGTCCCCAAGTAGAGGGCTTCTGGTGTTTTGCAAGCAAGATCCTATATATTCCAGGTTGTCCTTGAACTCACTTTGTAACCAAGGATGACCTTGAGTTTCTGATCCTCTGCTGTTACTTCCAGAGCACTATGACTATAGGTAAGTACTGCCACAACAAGCTTATATTGTACTGGGGAGCCAAACCCAGGGCCCTGTGCAAGCCAGATGAGCACTCCACCAGCCAAGCTCCATTTAACATGCTACAATGAAGGTGACCCTTGATATAGGTAGAAAAGCCAGTCATGAAAGGACAATATAATGCAATTTCACCTCCATGAGGAAGATGGGGTAGCTAAATTCACAGATTGAATGCAAGCTGCTGTTTTTTTTAGGGGCCGAGGAAATGAGAAGGTGTTAATAGATAAAAGTTCCAATATGGCCTGATGAACAGAGTTCTGGAGTTTTGGTACCTGGCAACCTGTATCCACTTAATGCCCTGACCTGTAGACTTAAAAATGCTTGAGACTGTAAATTTTGTATGATGTGGATTTCATCACATTTATGGAAGAAAAAAAACCTCTCTAATTTCTCTGATGTGGAGCCAGATCAGGGTGGACCAGATCCCACATGTTGCAGGTGGTCAAAGATGTTCATGTCCTTTGAAATCCACGTGGAAGAGAGACTCCTCTGGGCATTTCCCAATCCAGCATGCCAAAAGTATGAAAGAATGAAGGTGGAAGAGCCAAGGGAGGCAACCAAAGGAAGTTGAACCTCCCCCTCTGAATTCACACAGAGTTAGTGACATTCCTCCATGAAGTGAAGAGTAAGCGTTGTTATCACTTTCTATTCAGATGCTATAAAAACATGCCATTTTTTAAAATGTCACATGTAGACAAGCTTAAGCTCTTCCTTGTGAAAGATGCTGCTATAAAGTACCAAGTGGCGATTTGGATGCCTCACATACTGGTCACTTCCTGCACAGGTCAACTCACAATCTCAGGGGCTTCTCCCTAGCCACTTTGGTTTGTATGTTCACAGATTTGAAGTTTGTCAGATCAAGGCTGGAATTAGCCTAGTTGGAACTCATTTCAGTGTCTGTTGAGTTCAGACCCGTACATCCCAGCTTTATGAGGTCCAGGCTGGAAAGACAGTGGCTCCTCGATGAGGCTCTTGTCATAACAGCCAGTAGGAGTGCAAGCACAGCTAGCAGAGGCCCTGTGGCTCTCACAGTCCTGACTTACTTTGGCACATGACCTGCACCCCTCTTCTACCCATCAAGAAAGCCACACTGCCAAGACTGACATCAACAAAAAGCATTGAAAGATATTGCTAGGCTACAAAACAAAAGGCTAGAGTGTGTTCATCTACAGAGTGCTGAGCTTGAAATCTGTTCTACTACATTTCACTGGGAGCACAGCAAATTAAGACCATTTAAGGGAAAACAACTTTTTTATTTTTTGGAAAAATGCTCCAGGGCATTAGTTCAGAGCCAAGTCCTGCACACTGGACATTTCTCCATGACTTGGAGTATGTGTGCTAAAGGGGGCTGGTCCATCTGGGAAGACTGTAACTATATGGCATAGATGGGTTAGGCATATCTGTTATAGAGGAAGTCCAGATGAGCCAAGTATAAGATATTCAGAGTAAAATTTTCAAGAAGCAGTACTAAAGGGAAAACCTGAACTCAAGTGTTGAATTCTAAAGGCCTCAATTCCTTGGAGGAGAAAATGTCTTCACTGCCAGGCAGGTGTCTGGAGAACCTTGTACTGAAACCAAAGGACAGGAAAAGGCAGAAAGCACTAAATTGGAGGTGAGGGAAGAAACAATCGGCACCAAATGAAAACAAGCATTAAGGAATGATGCCTGGTCTCACCACATAGGCTTCTTATGTCTGGGAAATGGCCAGTACTCAGGAAAGAATGCGTGCCTTATGCTGACACAGGAGAAGGTGTTCAAGTATGACCAGTGAAGCGTTGAGCAACAAAGAGGAGTCAGAAGAGCCCTGAGAGAACCAGCTTTCTTATTAGATGCCCTGCTCAAAACTTCTGGAGTGCTGCATCTTTCAGACATGTATTTAACCCCACTAGAAAGAATACACAGTTGTGAGCATATAAACATGAAGACAAAGCAGCTGCCTCTTTGTAGATAGACTGTTGCATATGCATTATTCAAATGATCTGTTCTTGGCTGGGCAATGTTGTGGTTTGAATAAGGTTTGTCCTCAGATGAAGTGATTTTTTTGGGTTCCTACCTTAGTTCTCATGTGATTGGGTTGTCATACAGTTGATCTTGACCCCTGTATTTTTCTTCTGGGTTCTTGTTTGGGGTATGATCTCTTCCTCTCATACGTTCTAATGCCATTGTTATAGCAGCCACCAGAGGCTCCACTAGTGCCATGTCCCTGAGCCTCATGAGCTATGAGCTAATCAAACCCTTCCATTACAGTTAACCACCTTCAGGTATTTTGCTGTAGTGATAGAAACAGAGTGCTACAGGTGCCCATTATGCATTGTTTCATTTAATGTGATGATAAACTCTTGCTGTAGGGGTGCTATGTTGTAAGGAGACTGTGCTGTAGATGTGCACTCCCTTTCCCCCATCTCTCTCTCTCTCTCTCTCTCTCTCTCTCTGTGTGTGTGTGTGTGTGTTGCTGTGTTTTGTGCTGTAGGTGATATTATACTGTTTGTCTTATTGTGTGCCATGTTATTGGTGTGTCAGTTGTAAGTAGTATCTTGCTGTGTGTCATGTTGTAAGTGTTGTGATGTGTGTCACGTTGCAGATGTGCTGTGCCGAAGATGGTTTCATGTTGCATTGTGCCATCAGCAAGAAGCAGACTAGTAGGTGTTTATGCGTGTTACATCCGAGGGCCCAGAATTTGCCAAGCTCCTCTTTGTGACTCTTCCTTTCTTGGTCATGCCACGTGGCCTTCTAGGAACCAGAAGAATGACTGATTGAGGACAAGAGGGGAAGCTATACATTATTGTAGCACTACATTCTCTAGCATAAAATAGAAAATCCTGCCTTAGTAAATTTTAGATTAAGCTAAACTGATGTCCTGTGAGGCTCAAACCTCCCTCTAAGAGCAGAGATGAATGTGTGATCTCCAAGAAAGGATACTTCAAAAGGTGGTAAGGTAGGCCAGGTATGGTGGCACATGTCTTTAACCCCAGTACTTGATAGGCAGAGGCAGGGGGATTGCTGTGAATTCCATGCAACCCAGAGCTACATAGTGAGACCCGGACTCAAAAACAACAACAGCAGCAACAGCAACAACAAAATGCAGAACCGTCATTGTCCAGTGTATATTTGCAGAACAGTTCCACCCTAGCTGTCTGCAGGCACACAGGAAATGGCTTACATTTCTTTCTTAAAGAAAGTTTGCAGAAGACTTTGTGAAAGTACAGCATAGGCTTGAGCATATTTTCTGGACTTGGAGGCTGCCACTCAGAAGGCAGAGTTCCTGGCAGCTTCCAATGATGCTTCCCTGAAAGTGAAAACCTGAAAGAAAAGGAGGACAGAGGGAAAGCTGAAGTTGCAGCCAAGGCCCGTTAGAGCACACTCAGGGAATAGGTTGTTAGGGGAGGTAGAGACAATGTGCTATTATTCTCTAGAAGTCATTAGAAGATGGCTCATCCATCCAACCGCACACTTGAGAGGCCTCACAAGGAGGGAGTGGTACCCTAAGGACACATGGCCCAACCTTTGGGAAGTGTAACATGATAAAGCCGGAATCTGGAGAGAAAGCACAGTAAGGACCACCCAGTGGAGCCCACCAATGAAAGGCTAGTCATGAAAAGGGTGCCCTATTCGAAAGGCGAAGGGAGTACCTGGCTCTTGTTAAACTCTTGGTCAACACTACATGCTGTTTTAATGACTTCCAAACATATTTGTGCAGCAAAAAGTACAATCCATCTACTGTGCACATCAGGGTCATTGCTAGGTTACAGCCTAATCTTCCCTCCCACTCAAAGCTAGAGCTGACTTCCAGACACAATCAGTCCCTTGATGAGATGGATCTTAAATCTGAAGCCCACCCTGCCCCTGTGATCACACACACTTCCCTCCTGCAGGGAATGTGGGTCTTGGCTCTTTTCACCCTGCAGGATGGAAGTCTTGACCCTCAAACTACCACCTCCCTTGACGCTACTTTTCAGCATGCCTCCCTATATGGTTCTTGTTGTTGCTTGGTTTTCAGGTTTTGGTATTTTTTATAGACCCCTTCCTTAGTCTTCCAAGTGCTGTGGTTAGAGACAGGTTCCACCACACATGGCTCTCTGAACCATTGGAAAATGGCAGTGTCATAGCTTAAACAGCCGAGCCTTTGGTTTGATCTTATTCTCTATAGGCATGGTGCACAGAGTATGTGTGAAGTAACAGAGACTATGATAGGCTGGATCTTGTATTAGAGTACAAGAGTTGACCTGGGAATTAATGAAGCATAGTCTGGAGGCACAAAAACTCCCTGCAGTGCAATGATCTGAGAGGTTTCTGGGGAATGGCACATTTAACCGAGTTTTGAACTGTATGTAGGAGTAAGCTATAGGATAAGAAAAAGCAAGACTGTGGATCAGAATGCTTGAAGCTCCTGTGTGACCAGCAGACTGACAAATCATATGTATGTATGTATGTATGTATGCATTATATATGTGATATACAGATATATAATATATATTCTATGTCTATATCTATATATCCATATCTTTATCTGTATCTATAGATAGATAGATAGATAGATAGATAGATAGATAGATAGATAGATAATCTGGAGCAGAGAGGTTTATTTTATTTTTAAATTTAAATTAGAAATAAGATTGTTTTACATGTCAATCCCAGTTCCCTCTCCTTCTCCTCCTCCCCTGCCCCCTATTAACACCCTACCTATCCCATCACCTTTCTGCTCCCCAGGGAGGGTGAGACTTTCCATGGGGGATCTTCAGAGTCTGTCATATCCTTTGGGATAGGGTCTAGGCCCTCCCCTGTGTGTCTAGGCTGAAAAAGTATCCCTCTATGTGGAATTGGCACCCAAAGTCCATTCCTATGCTAGGGATAAGTACTGATCTACTATCAGAGCCCCCATAGATTTCCAAGGCCTCCTCACTGACACCCATGGTCAGTGGGTCTGGATCAGTCCTATGCTGGTTTCCCAGCTATCAGTCTGGGGACCATGAGCTCCCCCCTGTTCAGGTCAGCTGTTTCTGTGGGCTTCACCAGCCTGGTCTTTACCCCTTAAGCAGAGAGTTTTGTGGGATATCTGGGCCTGAGTACAGAGAAGTTCTGAGACTGCTGAGAATTGGCGTTCCCACTAAACAGAGGAGAGATGGCAAACACTTACCTTAGTAGTGGCCTGATTTAAAGAGAGAATTTTCATGCTATGTGTGAACAGTGGGGCAGAGGCTAGGTGTGTGAGGGCAGAAAGAAGGCAGTTTCAGCAGCCAGATGGGACCTTCAGCTGTTCTGAGGTAGCATCTATAGGATAGACAGATGTGGAGAGATGGTGGGCAGGTGTGTGATACCTGTTGAAGGTGTTTCCTTGGAGCATGTTACTTGGATTGATGTGGGGTGAAGGAGCATCTTCTGTCATTTATTGTTGCTGTGCTAAAGTATCCTGAAAAAACTAAAACAATTTAAGGGAGATAGCATTTATTTGGCCACAATTCTAACATTACAGGAAGGGAACAGGGACTTGAAGCAACTCTCCATATTATATCCACAGTCAAGAGCAGAGAACAATCAATTCATATGCACCAGTGTTTAGCCCACTTTCTCCTTGTCCTTCATTCTAGGGCCCCGTCCATGAAATGGTTCCACCCACACTCAAGTGAGTATTCCCACATCAACTAACCTAACTTTGACAATCCCCCACTGGTTCTAGACAAATCCTCATTAAAACCCCATTCCAAGGTGACTACAGGTGGTGTCGAGTTGATAATTAAAATCAGCCTAATAGAGAAGTTTTCAACAGTTTGGGTTCGAATACCTAGATTTATCTGAATAGAAATATCTGGAAACAGATAGAAGGTAAGAGAACTATAGTAAATCTAGCCCTCAACTGTTGGGTGTGAAGGATCCAGAAACCAAGGTTGAAAATGGGGTGGTGGTGGGAGTGGTGGCTGCTGCATTGTGCCTCAGCTTCTTGATGCTTGTTTACACTTTCCTCTTAGGATTCTAGGAGCTGACTCACATTGGCTTTCCAGAAACAGGAAAGCATTGAACCTACAGTCTGGAACATTAACTTGGGGGCCTATGAGTTAGCAGGGAATGTGAAAGTTACAAAGTGGGAAACTGAAATTAGCAATGAGAGGTCAGCCTTCCTCTCCAGATCTCTGACACACATCCCACATCCAGGTTTCTGTGCATCTGTGTGAGAATGTGTGAGCAGGCCTGAGTTCTATATTGCCATGTGTGTCAATGTAGAATAAGGGTTAAGATGAAATGAGAAAGTAATAGGAGATGACGACTAGGGAGATGGTCCCGTGCTCTGGCAAACATGTTTGAGATTCTTTGTCCCTCTGACACAGCTCAGCAGGGTGACTGTACAGGATGAAGTGAAAGTCGTATTCAGAGAGGGTGGGTTTCCTGTGGGTGTCCACAAACCATGACGTGAAGACTGTGGGAGTAAAGGGAAATGATAAGTGGTTTGAAAGTCCTAAAGGGCAAGAGGTGATGTGTGCGTTTCCAAGGGCAGAGAAATGGCTGGTTACACAAGCTTCTGATAAGAAAGTTCACAAGAACACGTCTATCCTGTTCCTGCACAGGGGCAGCTCAGGAATGTCAGAAGAGCCATTCTTGGGTGAGTCACAGGGCATGGAGATTTGGTGAGAAATGCTTGCTTTTAATGCCAACCTATTCCAGCTGCTTTTTTTTTTTAGAGGGTTCCTTTCACCCTTTACCCCAGAGGTTAAGAGTGTGATACCACAGGAACCAAGGGCAGCTGCCAGGAGTCCTGACTCCCAGTCATCCAACTGTAAGAAACAGCCCCTGAGTCCTGAGCCACTACTCCTGACTATTCAGCCCTAGGTGTTTCGGCTTCCCACAACCCACGTCTTTGGCTTTCTGCTCTGTTGTGGCTGGATAATGACCTCCCTCTGCATCCCTCATTTAGTGAGTCACATCATTGCATACATGCAAGTTTGTGAGGGCTCTGTTTGCATCATGCTTGCTTATGTGCTGATTTGTGTCACATGGTCGACCCCAGCAGTGAAGTTTATTTGCCATCATTGTGATAATGTCATAGGAAAGGTTAAAGACTCTTGGTGACAGCCAAGTCCACAGCTCTGAGGTCTCTGATTTATGTCTCATTATACTCTTATCCAATAGTTCCGGAAAGTTATTTACACCACAATAGAGAAAACACTAGAATATTGCATTCATTCAATCTGTAGTGGTGTTTATTGAAAGACTACCAAAATGGTATCTACCTCAAATAGAAGGATCGAATATCATTCTAGTATAAACAAGGACAATACACAGTATTAAACTCTCACAATCTCTTTGGGGGAACAAGCCAATCATATACAGAAATTTAAAACACAATCTGCAACATGAAACATCATAGGTCAAAAACACTGCCTATCATTTCTTGGTGTCAGGTATTGTGATTTCTTGCCACTGCAGCTTTTTTTTTTCCCAAAGAAATCTGAATGAAAAGGGTCTGGCTGAGATGCAGCTTAGTTGGTAGCATGCTCACACTGCACGCATAAAGTTCTGTGTTTAATACCAAGCACCACATACAAGATGTCCATAATCTCAGCACTTGGAAGGTAGAGGCAGGAGGATAGGAAGATTCAAGGTCATCCTTAGCTAAACAGTGAGTTTGACATTAGCCTTGGCTACATAAAACACTGTACCCCCAAAGAAAGAAAGGAGGGAGAGAGAGAGAGAGAGAGAGAGAGAGAGAGAGAGAGAGAGAGAGAGAGAGAGAGACTGAAAGCGAGAGGGGAGTTATGTAGAACAACAGTGAGGATAGATCAGATTTGTCTTTACAGGTTGAGTGTTTTTTTTCTTTAAACTTATATGTACTTTCTATAAGTTAAAAAATAGAAGAATTCTAGTTTGTCACAATTAACTTTCTTGGTTTATCATTTGTCATCTAAATTTACCAGTAGTTATTACATTGTATTATAATTTATTTTGATATAGTGTCTCACTGCATAGCCTAGGCTGGCTTGGAACTTATAATCTTTCTGCTTCAGCTTCCCAAATGCTGTCACTCAAGCTCTGTTGCAAGATATTTGATCACACTGTAAATATGTGTTGCTGTTTTATTATGACTGGTTTAAAAAAGAGCTGAATGGCTAACAGGTAGGCAGGAGAGGTTAGGCAGAACTTCCGGATAGAAATAGGAACTCAGAATCTGGCAAGGAGGAAATGCCAGTGAGACACTAAAGAAGTCGGACTACATTATGGAGGATAGTTAAGAAGCCACATAGCAGAATGTAGAGTAATATAAATGGGTTAATTTAAGTTATAAGAGTGAGTTGGTAACAATCCTAAGCTAAAGGCTAAGCTTTCATAATAATGTGTCTCCATGTCATTATTTGGGGGCTGGTGGTCCAAAGAAAGTTTAACAAGAAAGACCTACTAAACAGGTCTGTACCACTACTCTTCATTTCATTTTTAACCAGTCATGTTCACCAACATCTTGACAAAATATCCATGCTAATGACATCATCCAGCCATCTTTGAGATTTTTGCCAACTTTCCAATGCCAAGACCATCTAGATGTGTTTGACTTTACCTTTATGAGGATCTGTTGATCAAGAGAGATGGTGGGCCATCTCTGACTTGATTTGTAGCTTCTCAGTGACCTATTCTTGGTGGGCCACCAGGCAAATGTGAGACATATGTCTGGCCCTGGGAGTGTGACATGAGCTTGGTCTGTAGTCCTGAAATCTGTTTTGTTTCCTTCCATTTACCCAGGTGCCATAAAACAGCATCCTCTTAAGTCTGTGGTCACAGAGCCCTAAGGTCCCCAGGATCAGAGAATATGCCTATCCCACAAGCCTCCACCTCCTTGCCCATCTACATTGTTTCATGGGTGTCTTACTCCTGCAAACACCATGGTCTCCTGTAGCTACCTTGTCATTTTGTCTTACTAACAAGCTGTTGGTGATTCAAGATCCATACCTCTGTTCAGTTTATGCTTCCCTCTGCTCTCCCTAGATGGAGCACAAGAGTGCATTTCAGTGCACCTTCCATTTTTAACAGGAAGGCCAGTTTGTGAAGAGGGGTTTGTTTTAGGGACCTGTGCTCTGTGATGATGTTAGTGGTTTTTAGTGATGAAGGTGACGTGTATAAAGTTCTAGAAGCAGAGGACTAGGCAATCTGGTCTAACCTTCCACCTTTTCCCATCAGTCCCTGCTAAATTAGTGATTGGTTAGATCTATCACTCTAAGTGGATTAAAAAAAGAAGAATCTTCTATTTCAAAATATCAAGTTTTCCACAGCCAAATATTAGGCAGACCTTGGGGAATCCTGTGGAAGAAGGTGACAAAAGATTATAGGAGCCAGAGGGGACAAGGATACCACAAGAAAAACCACAGAATCAACTAAACTTGGGCTTATAGGGGCTCACAGATACCAACTGTCAACCAGAAAGCTTGCAAGGGACTGAGCTAGGCCTTCGGCAGATATGTTACAGTTGTGTAGCTTGGTTTCCTTGTGGGAATCCTAACAGTGGAGCTATCTCTGACTCTGTTACCTGCTTTTGGGACCCTTTCTTTCTATTGGGTTGCTTCATCCAACCTTAATAGGTGAGGAGATGTCTAGCCTTACTTCAGCTTGTCATGTCATAGTTGGATGATATACATGGTAGGCCTGCCCTTTTCTGAAAAGAAAAGAGGAGGATTTGATGGGGGGAGGAACTGGGAGGAGAAGAGGGAAGGAGGGAAAATTGTGATTGTGCTGGGAAATTAATTAACAGAAAATAAAATAAAAATAAAAAATAATAAATTTACTTTGTCATTATGTTCTTATTAACAATATTCTTATTATTATTTCTAATAATAGATTATTAATAAATAAGATAATCAATAAGAATAAAAAATAAAGCACTTGGGAAACAGAGGCAGGCGGATCTCTGTGAGTTCGAGACCAGGGTGGTCTACAAGAGCTAGTTCCAGGACAGCCTCCAAGGCCACAGAGAAACCCTGTCTCGAAAAACCAAAAAACAAAAGAATAAAAAATAAAATAAAAATTAAAAATACCCAATAAGTAGTGTAGGCAGTAATCCTGTTTAGAGGTACTGCTGACCATGCGTGCTTGGGGATAGCTAGGTACCAAGTGGATGTGGTTCGAGTGATGTAGCAAGGGTTTAAGTATTAGAGAGGCACGAGCATGGCCCTCTCTTTTCTTGCTCCCGCCTGGCTGTGCGGACATCTGTGGGTCTCTCTGGCTCCAGTGTAAACTTGGTCACTGGCCCTTACATGAGTACTATCCCTTTAATAAACTACCTGCCGTCAATCTAGTTCTGACTCCATTGCGTTCAGCATTAAAGTAGCTTTGCCTATCAATGTATCATGTGTCTTCTAAAAAAAGATTTTATTTTATTTTATTTTATTTTATGTGCATTGGTGCTTTGTCTGCATTCATGTCTGTGTGAGGGTATTGGATCCCCTGGAACTGGAGTTACAAACAGTTATGAACTGCCATGTGGGTGCTGGGAATTAAACCTGGAGCCTCTGGAAAAGCAAGTAGCCAGTGCTCTCAACACCCGAAGCCATCTCTCCAGCCCCCTGTATCTAATTTTAGTAACAAATGATTGAGAAAGTAACCTGTGATACTGTGGAACACTTTGCTTCTAATACAAGTTCTCCTGGAAACTTTCATGACAAATTGACAGAGAAGAAAACTAAAAAGCAGTGTCATAGTATGGCAGAATTTTATATGTTCTACTTTTGTGGATGGAGACTCGGCCCAGACTGGCTGATCCTACTAGGACTTGAGACTTTCTTTTTGTAATGATACAAAAGCAAAACACATTTACTAGACATGGTACTTGAAATATTGAGTGTGGATCTTCTCAGCTAGTGACACATCCTACCATACTTCTCTCAAGATGTCAGGCAGTAGTAGCCAGCCACAGTGGTATAAAGGCCAATGGTCTAATTCTTTACAGTGTATTGACAACAGTCGGGATACAAATTTCAATAGATTGCATGAGATCTTTCATATTTATAATAAAATGGGATTTTTGTTATTGGTTCCACTCGGCTTTAGGGCAAGATTGGTGTTCTGTCATATTTAAGACAAAGTAAGCTAAGCTATGATGTTTGATAGAGTGTGTACATTAAATGTATCTTTTATCTGGGGGGATGCTTGCTTGTGTAAATATGAGGACCTGAGTTCAGATCCGCAGCACCCATGTTAAACTCCAGGCATGGTGGCATTTACCTCTTATCCCAGTGCTAGGGAGACAGACAAGAGGATCCCTGGGGCTCATTGGTCAGCCAGTCTAGTCAATCTCTGAGCCTAAAAGCTCAGTGAGTGACTCTGTCTCAAAACTAAGGTGGAAAGTGACTGAGGAAGATACCTGATGTCAACCTCTAGCCCCTCACATACCCACAAACATGTAGCCAAGTGAATAAGACTTAAAATTTTTTAGGGGGGGCATCTGGAAAAAAAAACACAAACCACACAGCACAGCTAGAGAGGTGGATTTAGAAGCTACACCAATGACCTATGGGCAGATCAAGATAGAACTGGCCACAGTGGTGCAGGTGTGCTTCTCAGCTCATACATCAGTGCCAGGTGGCCCTTCTGTTCCCAGAAGGCAGAACACAGACACACTATGGACTTTCCACACCCCTGGAATTACCCCAATTGGTATTTGTTTGTTTAGCATTTCTATCTCTGGCCTCTGTGTCTTCTTCTTAGGAAGGGGGGATTACCCAGATAATTGCACAGCTGTGCAGACTTCCCCTCAAAGGTTGTAAGCTTTCATCTCTCCATCAGTTGGAAAACACATTTCTCTACTCTGAAAGGGTTGTTCTTGGCTGTGGTTTCCAGCACTTAGCTCTTGTAAAATTGTGATAAAGCATATTGGCAGCTTCAGGACATCTTCAAGCCAGCAGTCAAGAACATAGCCTGGTGCAGCTGCCCTGAATAATCACGCTAGGGTTGAACTCGATGTCTCTTCTTGTGGAATTTTAGTGGGAGACACTGAAGTATTTGATTCTGTTCTTTAGCCCCAAGGTGGGGTTTATTTCTCACCTAGACATTTTCATGCAGGATGGTGATCTTGTTCAGAAGACACAGGGAGGCCTGGGCCTAGCACAGATTCAGAACATTGGACTGGAATTCCTGTTCCTGGAAACAAAGTTCTACTCCCATGCCCAGGTGAAACAGAAACCATGGATGTAGGCTTCAAACTGCAGACAATATGCCTTGAATTCCTGAACACAATTCCCTAACTTCTATTGGTACTCAATGCTTTAAACAGAAACTCATATATATATATATGGGTTTGAGTCAATGAGTTTTGTCAGTGGATACACCTCTGAATAATCATCACTTAGTGCAACACGAGGAATGAATGTTCACATCATTCCAGACAGTTCTCTAAGTCTTTTCCAGATCAAGTTTCCTGCCTTGACCCATGGCAAGTACGTTTTGACTTCCAGCACCAATAGACCAATCTTGTCAGATCTACATGAGAGTGTTTCTAGGCTTCTTTCACATATGCAGTAGTTGTCAGAATCAAAATAAATTACTTCTGTCAAGTCTTAAAAAATAAAAGTAAATAAAGCAAGGGGGCTGTGGGGATGTGTTACCATTCAGTGTTGTTTGAAGATGGAAATTACCACAAAGAGTCTCACAACCCCAGGCTTATACCAAGACCACTTCAACCTGAACCTAAAAACAAGCAAGTAAGCAAATCCTTCTGCAGGGACATCTGTCCAGCACCTGTCTGTTCAGCTTCAGATAGACTCTTTTGTTATTAGACCTTGTGGTTATGGATTATTACTTCAAAACAATGTGCTCAACTTTCCTAGCTTTGGATTTTAAAAACTTCATCCTCCCTCAAGCTCCTTGAGTATTCTTATTTGGGAATGCAATAGAATTGTGATGAGAAAGCCTCGCTAAACTGTAAGACTATTCAAGGTTAGGAGACATTGCCTGGAAAGTTAGTGTCCCAGAAAGGAGAAACAAGCTATGGAGGAAAGATAGAAAGTCAGCAAAGCAAACTGAGAAGCGGACATGAGGAAATTCAGCATCAGAAATCCTTAAGGAGCAGGACATGGCTTCCAGCACCCAGCACTGCTTTGAAGTCAAGAAATGGAGACAGAACCCAGCAATGGACTTAACAGCACAGACATCATGTATGTAAACACTCAATGCTCTATTTCAAGTGTCAACAAAACAGTGCATAGAAGTCCAGAGGTGGCAGAGGCATCTGAGCTTTGCTCTTGCATGCTGCTTTGAGCATGTTCAAGAGAAAAAAAATGAGGTTTCTTTTAAACCTAGCAAGGAAATGAGATAGCACCTGAGGGGGAGTATAAGGCTAGGGTGGGAATTGTTCCAGACAGAAGAAAGGGCGACAGGAGGTTTGTGGGATGTTGAGAATAGTCCAGGAGAGGAAAAAAAAATAGACACATTTTACCAGCAGCCATAACAAATGTTACTCTAACATTGCCAAAGCAAAGATATCTTGATTGGCACAGGGCAAAACACAACCTCAGCAGGTCTGATTGTGTGAGTGGGAGTCTGTCAGCAGTGCTGAGTGGGGAATGGAGTTTCTAGAAATCTGACCTTCGCACTGTACTTGCGTTGCTATGGACCTTGGATGAGTCATTTGACCCTTCTATTTGTCTATTTCCTTAACTATTCAGTTAAACTTAGAGATCAGGCTCCTCCCACCCAACTCTCAAACCCCATTGCATCTCCTAAGGAGCCCCCAACTGACTGTCAACTCCTCACTACCCATATGGACCCAGAACCAAGTCCTGCAGAACTATGGACTTGTTTTAACTGTGGGAGCCAAGTGCAGACCCCAGCCAGGACAGAGTTCAAGGCCTTCTGTGCTCATGTGGGAGAAGGATTCTCAGAAGCTATGAAGTCTAGCTTAGTATCTTGAGGAACTTTTCATAGAGTTCCAAGGTCAGCAGCACATCAAAGAAGCTGCCAACTTTTGAGCTCGAAGAGAATTCAGAATGGAGTGAGGTCAGTGGCTGTCCCCTAGGGAGTGCAGAAACTGGAGACACTTCAAAGAGCTCTTGTTGGGGAGTTTTCAGCACTTTCCCCACAAAATGCTCACAATTTGTGTAGCTTCTGGTGGGAGCAGGGAAAGATGGAAACCTGGGAGGGTGGACGATGAGTGACCTATCGTCTCCCATGTTGAATGAACTCCAAGGAAAGTGTATTGTTCATGTTAGACCTCATGTTCGTGATGTAACAGGCCTTTGCAACTTTGCTCATAGATGCATGACCTCAAACCACACACTTAGCTCTGAAATGGGCACAGTACGAATACTTCATAGAACTGTAGAGAAGAATAAACCTTATGATTTATATGAATAGTACTATTTGAACTGTGCCTAGTGACATGGATCTGTAACACTAGCTACTAGGGAGGAAAAGGGCAGAGAACTGTAAATTCAGGCCCTTTTAGGGCTATAGAGTACATTCAAGGCCAGTTTGGGAAATTTAGTAAAACCTTTTGTCCAGGCAAAAAAGTTAAAAGGGCTGGAATTATAGTTCACACAATATAGCACAATGGTATAGTACTGGCCAACATGTATAAGATTTAATTTCCCAATATTAAAAAAAACAACAAAATGAAACATTTGTTTATAGTATAAGACTGAGAGTCAGCTATAAAAGTGGCTAAATGGAAACTCCATGTTTTTCTGGCTAGTTCTTTCTTTAAATTTTTTTATTTTACTAATTTTTATTTTTAAAACGATCTTTATTTTACATAACAATCCCAGTTCCTTCTCCCTCCCATCCCTCCGCTCCTCTCACCACTTCCCCATTCCATACCCATCCATTCCTCAGAGAGGGTGAGGCCTCCTATAGGCAATCATCAAAGTCTGTCACATCATTTGGGATAGGACCAAGGCCCTGACCCTGTATCTAGGCTGAGCAAGGTATCCCTCCATAGGGAATGGATTCCAAAAAAACCAGTTCATGCACTAGAGATACATACTGCTTCTACTGCCAGTGGCCCCATAAATTGCTCAAGCCCCCTGCCCCCAACTCTCACCCATGTTCAGGGTGCCTAGTTAGGTCTTATGCAGGTTCCCCAGCTGTCATTCTGGAGTCATTGAGCTCCCACTTGCTCAGGTAAGCTGTTTCTGTAGATTTCCCCAGCATGGTCTTGACCCCTTTGCTCATCTTATCACTCCTCCCTCTCTAAAACTGGACTCCAGGAGTTCTGCCCAGTACTTAGCTTCTGTTTCTGCTTCTGCTTCCATCAGTTACTAGATGAAGGCTCTATGATGGCATTCAATGTAGTCATCAATCTGATTACAGGTAAAGGGCATTTAAGGTGCCCTCTCCACTATTGCTTAGATTCTTAGCCGGGGTCATCCTTGCAGATTCCGGGGAATTTCCCTAGTGCCAGGTTTCTGGTTAACCCCTTAATGGCTCCATTTTTCAAGGTATCTCTTTCCTTGCAATCCCTCTCTGTTCTGGCTAATTCTTGAAGGCAGTGCTGGCTACTGGAGAGGCATCCATCATTTGAACTAGAGTCCTTCAACATCTCCAGAGGATTGTATGCTGCCTTCCTTGCGTGGTGAGGAGGAAGCCAGGCTTTCTCTTGGCATCAAGCACAGAAATTTTCAGGTAGACTCTGTTCCCTTATAGCTGACTAGCCTGTAAATTCACTTCCTATTCCCCTCCTATTTCTTATTGGTTCCCTTTCTACCCTCATAGTCTCCATTTGCTTTCATAGCCTGTATATAAGTGTAGATAATTCAATCTAGATTCTTATAGGGGAGAAAACACAATATTTGCCCCTCATTCCCCCATTACTACTCTTATCCCCATTACCCTCCTTTATGCCCTTTCCTTCCTGCAAATGGAGTCTTTTTATTCATAAGTATATATATGTATATATACACATACATTAGAGAAAAAATATGTAATGTGAGAATATATACCTCATACCTTATATATATCCATGAGTTAATGGAATGTTATATTATAGTAAAGGCACCTCATCATTATTTTGCAAATATGCAGTTAAAATTTATGAATGCACCCTAACTTCTCATTATTGTAAATTGAGATTGTGTCAGGCTTTAGTCTAGTTCCCCTCCTCTTTGAGAACATATCCCATCTTGCTCCTTTATGGTATACCAGGTGACCCACTTAAAATCTCATCAAATATTTGCTAACTATATTTGCTCTTCTTGGCAGCAGGCTGGCATGTTGAGCACAGTATGGCCTCTACCTCTGCCAAGTATGTTACAGGGACTGTCATGACACAACATGTCAGGTTAGGGGTAATTTTGGAGAGTAATACAAACTGGAGAATGTGCCAAACTCCAGCACAGGATCAAAAGAGGCATCCAAGAGCAGAAGGGCTGATGGTGAACTCCAGATCTGAAGGCTTGTGAGGAGCTAGCGAAGAACTGAGGATGTAGAAGTTCAGAGAAATGGAGGGCTTACCAAGAGGAGGAGACACTTAGTGTAAAGTGTTGGGCTAAAAGAGAGCAGGGCCTTTGCCTGAAGCAGGAGGAGCCTATAAGTGTGGCCTTCAGAGCCTGAGAAGGACCTCAGTCAAGAGGGTAAAAGATAAAAGAGACAGAACCTGGAAGGCCCCAGTGCCATATCAAAGAAGCCAGACCATAGTGACAGCACAGTCACTAGAAGGAATAAAGTAAAACGTGGTCTTCATAAGTCAACCAGAGTGCATAGTTGCTTGATCTAGGGGTGATGCCAGGAAGGGATGTGTGGAAAATGACTGATTTAGGGAAAGAATAGAAGTGGTAGGACTTAGAGATAGATTGGTCAGGTTTATGCTCTCAATATTGAGGGCCATTCCTAGGCAAAGGAGCTGTTTTAAAGCCCAAAGCACTGAGTTTGGTAAAGGGAATTTTCAGAGGATGTACATGTGTTCACAGATGACTCAGTAGTGAGAAAATAAATCATTCTGCCTCGTCGGCCATAGTGCCCACTTGCTACCTTATTTTCCTAGCAAGTAAACACCCATCTTAGTCTGATTTATAACATCACAACGGGATCTCCAAGGCCATTTACTTTATAAAGAAAATAGGCTTATTTGTCTCACAACTTTAGAGGCTAAAATACAAACAGTGGGCAGTGTCTTACTTGGGGTTTCTATTGCTGTGATGAGACACCATGACCAAAGCAACTTGAGGAGGGAAGGGTTTATTTGACTTCTAGTTCCACAACACTTTTCATCATCAAAAGAAGTCAGGACAGGGACACAAAAAGGGCAGGAACCTGGAGGCAGGAGCTGATGCAGAGGCCCTGGAGAAGTGCCACTTATTGGCTTGCTCCTCATAGTTTGCTCAGCCTTCTTTCTTGTAGAACCCAGGACAACAAGTCCGGAGATGACACACACCTCCCATAATGGACTGGGTCCTTCCCCATCAATCACTAACTAATAAAAAGTTTTACAGCCTGATCTTATGGAGTCATTCCTTAATTGAGGTTCCCTCCTCTCAGTTTAGCTTGTGTCAAGTTGACATAAAGTTATCCAGCACAGGCAGTGTCCTATGTTTAACCTCTGGTGGGGACTACATAGCCTTGCCAAACAAGGAGGATGGTATTATATAGTGAGAGTATATGCCAGGTTGGCCAGCAGCTTGTGTGAATATCAAGTGTTTCTTGTCTTAAGAGGAAACAAAGAACAAGCTAAGGAAGCCCAACATGCTTTGCAACAACATGCTGGGAAAGTCCCCAACCCAAATGAATGAGTGAATGCATAATTAGAAGAAGGGAAGTGATGGGGGTTGTCCTTCCAAATGATGTGAATATAGGTTTCTCTTATTGGTTGGTGAATAAATGCTTATTGGCTATTAGCCAGGTAGGAAGTATAGGCAGGGCTACCAGACTAGGAGACTTCAGGGAAAGGAGAAGGCAGAAAGAGAGAGAGAGAGAGAGCATGTAGCCACTGGGAAGGTAGGATCCCCGGGCATTCTCCAGTTAACCAAGACCATATGGAGATACATAGATTAATAGAAATGGGCTAATAACTAAGAGATAGCTAGATAATAAGAAGCCTGAGACATTGGTCAAACAGTTTATAATTAATACAAGCCTCTGTGTGTTTACTTAAGATCCAATGGTGATGGCACCAGGCAGGCCAGAAACTCACTCATTAGGTAATCATGCTCCACCGACACTTTTCTACAACAGATGTGGAGAGAGAGCAAAGCTGGCATGCCACTTGGTGACACAGCAAGGTGTTGGAAGGAAGCCACACGGAGCACCAAGAGGTGTGTGAGCAGAAAGGCCGATGTGGGCAGGATGGGAGGCAGCCTTATGATAAGGGGGTAGATGGGAAGGAAGTGTGTCAGGGAGGTGGATGGGTAGATGAAGGTAGTAAAACCAGAGGCCAGGAATTCCCAGTGCCATCAGAGGGCAGTGAAGGGAGCAGGGCTCTGCTCTTTCAGACCGTACTGTCTGATGTCTGGCTACTGGCGACCCATCTCTCTTTCTGCATACCATCATGTGGCAACCTGGCGTAGAAATGAAGGGAAATAAGCAGTCCAACTCGACCCTTTGGAAAAGGAGTCTTTAGGAAAGAACAAGGGGCTGGAAAGAAAATGTGTGTGTCTCTTTTCTTTCTTGGCCTGGAGGTAACACAATTGCCTCTGACTTCCCAGGGCACTCAGCAGCTATCACATTCCTCCCTAAAGGCCAAGCCATAGGCAAGGGCAAAGGCCACCCTGGGAATGTTTGTGTTCTTAATGTTTTGTAGTTGAATCATATTGACAAAATTGTTTCCAATTGCTCAAACATGGTTGAGAAGCTCAATGTCTTGGGGGATGTTAACATTCCTCTGCAATGACATCACATGGCTGTGTCACCAGTTAAAGGACAAAAACAATCAATAAAGCAAACAGTGAATTCTGTGCCATTAAAAATGTGATTTTCCTCTAAAGTTGATAAAAATAATATGGAGAAGGAAGATTGTTGTTATAGGAAACTCACCAGCTAACCTGACAGTTTAGCGAGTGATAGTCAGGAACCCATCCTACAATACAACAGAAAAACAAAACTGCTCTGTTCTTAACTAATATTTGTCATTTAGCCTAAATGGGTTTTGAGAAAATGTGGAAAGCTATATAGAATTGAGACACACATGTAGGAAGAGCACAATGCCAGGGGTTGGGAACGATACCACATGTCTAAACCATAGTTATTTCCAAGTGCCTTCTCCTGGGACATATTAGATTTGTTGGTTTTGAGCTGCTTAGGAGGATGTTTTCCTAAGAACAAATATGTACAATGAAACAGGAATGAGCCTTAGCCCACCCGGGAAATTTTCTCCTAACAAGCACACACACTGAGATTCAAGACTTCTTGAACAGAGCTCCCCTCCTGCACCACGAATTCTGAAGTTGATCAAAAGTTTGCTGACGGGTGACTATGCCAAGTCTGGTTTCTTTAGAGATATGAGGGTGGATAGAAGATGAAAAATAAGCAAATGCTGAAAGAGAACCACATGTTCTCAGTGCAAAGCAGCAAACAGGGCAGGGTGGGGAAGGTGGGGAGTTGTAGGATGTGATGGGCTTGAACAAGATGGTGACACAACCTTGTGTGGTCAAAGAGCTACTCCTGGTAGGTTACACCAATGTGATTCTTGTCTCTCTACCACCCCCAACCAGAGACTGGTGGTCACTAGTCACTACAAAGATTTTTTTTCCTGAGATTTACTTTTCCACATAAATATTTCGGGAGTTATTTTGTTTTCCAGCTACTGCAAATGAGATGGTCTAATAATTTTGCTCCAAACCCACTGACCACCCCTCCTGTGTCCCTTTGCTGGCTTCTACATTTCTTCATCTTATACAGGCAGAATGTCATCTTCTTCTTCCTTCCACATGTTTGACCTGGCTAACCACTTCCAGTCCTTTGCCTTTAATAGCACATATAAGTTAATGAATTCTGAACTTGCATCTCTGCCACACTTGTTTGTAGACCTCAGATACATCTTGCGACAAACTGTGGCTATTAGTCTTGCCCTCTCAAACCATTCTTTCCTTCTCTGGCTTTTATGTTTGGTTACTTGTTGTGGTGCCAAGGGCTTTCCACAAATGTCTCTCTCTCTCTCTCTCTCTCTCTCTCTCTCTCTCTCTCTCTCTCTCTCTCATCTTCCCCTCAGTTGGTGGTATTCTAGCTTAGTTCATGTCATTCAGAATCAGCTTACAGACAACCTCCTCTTAGGGCTGTTCTCCAGCTGTCTCCATTGCTATAACCCTTATTAAAATCTTTGGCAGCACTGGTTTCCCCCTGACTGTTGTGAATTGATTTTTCACTATGTATCTCCATGAATAGGGCCCTTTTCTGTCAGGACACCACTTAATACATAGAATAGCCCTACAAGTACTAACTGAACAAGTCCCTCACAGGCCCTGCATCCTGAGGCTTACACACAGAAGAGTTAAAGATTTTGTTGTAATTGGATATGACTGTTAAAAGCCTAAAAGTTAGAATAAAGATCAAATTATATTAAAAGTATTTTCTCAAAATTAATGAAATGGTCTCAGGTTTGTTTTTCTGGAACTTTGACAGCAGAAGTCATTCCAAGTTTCAAGTCAATCCCACCATTTACTTGCTTTCCCCTTTCTATCCTTTGTCTTGTTTCACCAGAGGCAAGAGAAAACCACTAAATTCTGAAACTGGCTTTTGTTCCTCTTTTGGACTCACCAAAGTGATGACTACAAACGATTTTGATAAGGGATGGATCATGGTATAGCAATGTGTTTTCCAAAATATTGCTATTACCTTTTTGGCTGAATCCATGTGTTAAGGTCAAAATTCACAGAACTACAGCAACAGAAAATGAACCTCTATTCACCTGGGGTGGGGATGGGCAAAGACTGACTGGGAAGTTATAAAAATGTGACTCTGTTAGGACAGTGTTTCACAGGCAGACAGTATGCATCTGAAAAACTTCATCAAAATGTAAAGTGTGTACATTAATTGAATGCAAATCATATTTCATTGAAGTGATGTAAAAGAATTAATGTCAAGCACAGTATTCAATGTCTGATTTCTTTTATATTTCTAAGATAGCGTCTGGCTGTGTAGTCATGACTGGCCTGGAGTTCACTATGTAGTCAAGGCTGACTCAAACTTACTTTAACCCTCCTGCATCTGTCACTTAAATTATGGAATTACAAATGTATACCCCAAAGTCAGCAGTACTCAACGTCTTAAGATGATTATTCTATTATTCTAAAGTCATGAGTAATATGAATGTGAAAACAGTCACGTTTTTCAACAAATTCCATTTTATGCAAAATTTTACCTCAGAAATCTTATTTCTATTTGTGATGAAAAATGTTTCTTCAAAATAATGCTTATTCATCTGTATTATTTAGACTTTGTATTTCTGTGACAAATTATTACATCTCATAAACAATGGGATTTGTTTCTTTTAGTTCATAATTTCAGAAATTTGAGATCATAGTTCTTCATTTTGTGGGTTCTTGGCCTGTGGTAAGGTAGCATATCATGGTGGTGGGAGCCTGTTACAGAGGATACTTACCTCATAATGGACAGAAGTAGGAAAGAGACAAGGATAGATTGAGGGAGAGACATAGATGGAGATAGAGACAAAAATAATGTCAGAAGGACAGAGAAACAGGAAGCAAGTTAGAGATGAAGACAGACTTAAGAAGAAGGGGATACCTGGACATAAAGAGTGAGAATTAGAAAGGACATCAGATAAGGAGAGAGGGAGAAGGGGAGGGAGGGAAAGAGAGGAAGAAGAGGTAGGGAAGAGAAAGAGTTAAGAAGAAACAGTCCTCATAGTGCCCTCTCCCCCCAAGCAAGGGATTTCCAGCTAACCTCCTCTCCTCTTGAAGTCTTCAGAAACCCTCTAAATAGCATCACCAGTTGGGGACCAAGTCATCCTTATCTAGACTTTTTGTAGAAGAATGTCTTATATTCAAGTCATAACATTTCAATCCAAATGTATGTTGGTCATCTGAAATATTTTTACTCAACTAGTTATCTGGTTTTTTTTTGGGGGGGGGATTCCCCACAAACCTGACCCTGAGACGAGGATTTGGGCACAAGTCATTTACATGTGAGATGGTTTCAGTAGGTGTGGGATACAATCCTGTAGCTATAATATCTAATATCAATTCCTCAAATGTTGAAATATTAAAGGATCAAAATCTTTTTTAAAGATTTATTTATTTCATTTTTTGTTCTCTATATGCATATATGTCAGAATAGGGCATCAGATCTCATTACAGATGGTTGTGAGCCATCATGTGGTTGCTGGGAATCGAACTCAGGTCCTCTGGAAGAGCAGCCAGGGCTCTTAACCTCTGAGCCATCTCTCCAGCCCCCTAAAAGATCAAAATCTTTAAAGTGCAAAATAATTCTGTGAAAATTATAGAAAATACTTTGAAGTAATTTATTTACATTTTAAAAAGAATCTACTTGAGCAAAACATGACAGGATACTCCAGAAGCCACCATATAAAATAGCATAGGCATTAACAGTATACATGTACTTTGCAAATACAAACATTCATATATACTAATGACAGTTGTCTGATGTCAGGGTTTGGATGTGAAATGTTCACCATACACTTATGTGTCTGGATACTTGCCTCCCCAAAGGTAGCACCATTTTGGAACCTTTGGGAAATAAATCCTAGCTAGTAGATGTAAGCCACTGAGGTATATAATTTGCAACACTTTGGGCCCACGTCCTCTACTTTCTATATGATGCAATGGCCAAGGACCAAGCCTAAGTGCTCTGCCACCCTTACCATGATGAACCTAAAACCATAAGCCAAAAACATCTTCTCTCTCTTAAATTTTCCTGTCATGTGTAATGTCACAGCTACAAGAAGTAACAAATATGTAAGAATTAAAAACACAGATTTTTGCAAGTCTAAATACTGGGATGTACTAATGATAGTTCCATGGTCTGAAAGTCAGGAACAGATGATCTCTTCTACCCATGAGGAAATTGGCTGGAAGCTGATATGTTTAAGTGCAGATTACTGTGGTTGATTGTATACCCAGTTTGAATACTGTAGACCCATGAAGCCTTGTGAGGAACAACCCAAGTCCTACAGAGGAGATGGTGAAAAGCTCCAGGAGACCACCACTTCCCACGCTCTACACCGAGCTCTGGAAACAATTGATCTTTACAGACAAACTCAGGACACATCTCTTCAATTATCCAGGGAATTTCAGCAATTATACACACACATCTGCTCCCTATCCACACAATCAACATTGTCATAGTGAAGTCATACAAAGTCAAGTTAGTGAAAAATGAACTTGAAATGTGTGAACATCCTCATACAACTTACACCTCCAGGATCTGAACTAGAGCAAAGGAGAAAGACGCAGTGCAGTGAATTTTAAATAAAAGTTCAGACAATAGAGAGGAGAAAAATAACTTAAAAAGAAAAGAGCCAGGCATAATGTTGTTCACCTTTAATCCCAGCACTTGGAAGGCAGAGGCAGGTAGGTTTCTGTCTACATAATGAGTTCAGATAGCCAAAGCTATGTAGTGAGACCCTGTCTTGGAAAAAAAATAATAAAAAGAAGAAAAGAAACAATTGGAAAGAAAACCTGATAGGATTTCTCATATGAAATCACATTGCAGGGATGGACTCTGAGTAATTTTGTGCAGGCTATTCAGAAGAGTTGGCTGGTTTTAACCACCCTGGAGTTTCCCCTCTTGAGAAATTGCTATTCCTTTTCTTTTAAAGTACCATTCTCCTAGGACAGTGGTTCTCAACCTAGTGACCTACAACCATAAACTTATTTTTGTTGATACTTCATAACCATATTTTTACGACTGTTATGAATGGTAGTGTAAGTATCTGATATGCAGGATGGTCTCAGGTGACCCCCATGAAAGGGTCATTTGACCCCCAAATAGTCATGAGTCGCAGGTTGAGAACCTCTGTCCTAGGAGACTACTCCACATCATTTTCTACCACTATGAGTCCTTGCACACTGACAAGAGCATTCCCGACTAACATGTCCCATCTTCTGAGCCATGCTTCTGTGTTTCCGGAATAAGCATATGCCTCTTTCACAAGCTTTCCCATGCAGACCACAGATTGAGTGGGAACGGCACTAGAGGGTGAATTGGTACTGCAGCAACAAGAGTGTCTTCTCATCCTACCAGGCACCTAATTATTTTCCAACCGGCCAGTTGCTCGATGGGCCCCTTCGGACAAATGTGGTTTTAATTCATTAGAAGCTCCTGGAATTCATCAGCTGGAAGGATCACCAAGGCAGACAAATGACTCATTTTCACCCGGCTAATCCTTTCTCCAGCTTCTGGCTTTCTACCTTTCTTATACTCCCGTCTCCAGTTTTTCCTCATAGAAATGAGTGTTTAGGATTTCAACTTTCATGATTTAGGTGATGAGACTTTTAGATTGAATTTTTATTTCATTTTTTTTGTTTTGCATGTGCAACTGCATACCACGTGCTTTCATAGATACACACCATGATGCCTATATAGAGATCAGAAGACAGATTTTTGTTCAGTTTTCTCCTTCTGCTGTAAGCTCTGGGGATCCAGCTTAGGTTCTAAATCCTGTGCGATAAACACCTTTGCCCTGAGCCACTTTGCTGGTCAGATTTTAGACTTTTCTTTCTTTCTTTCTTTCTTTCTTTCTTTCTTTCTTTCTTTCTTTCTTTCTTTCTTTCTTTTTAAAGATTTTATTTATTTAGTATGTATACAACATTCTGTTTCCTGTTTCCATGCATATCCGCACACCAGAAGAGGGCACCAGATCTCATAACGGATGGTTGTGAGCCACCATGTGGTTGCTGGGAATTGAACTCAGGACCTCTGGAAGAGCAGTCGGATTTTAGACTTTTGAGATTGCGATTTTTAGCGACTTTAGGCTTAGAGGATTTTTCTCTTTCAGGATTTCAACATTTGGGGTTATGGTGTTTGGGTTGTGTTTTTCAGGATCGAATCGGCACCAGTCCCAGGATTATCTCTTGGGGAAAGGAGGCTGTGCAAAAGGCCAGGGGAGAAAACCATTACCAGGGGTGCTGATGTCCAGCCAGCTTTTCTAGGGTCAGTCCTGCCAGGGTCCTGACGTAGGTGATCTACAAGATGCCTCACGTTGCCCCACGTAATGGAGGGAGTAGAGCTGGCCTTCTACAAGTTCCATCTCTGCCACAGAAGTCTTCCTCTGCAGAACTAACTCTACAGGACTTTCCCTGCACAGCTCACATGCTGACCATAATAGGAACAATGAAAGGCAGAAAACAGTTAGAAATGTTTGCCTCTAGCAGCTACTAGCTTGTGGTGCAAGGTGCTATAGCACAGCATGGCAACAGATGCTAACCTCTGCATTTATTTGTGAAAAGTCCACCCAAGCTTTATAAGCTGCTTTCTCACTGTTTGGGGTTTCTGCTTTTCTTTCTTTATCATCATCCTAGGCTGTTTCTCCATGATTCTTTCATTGACTTTAAATTAGAATACCGAGATTAACCACAATCAAATGGAATGATGGAGTATTTTCACCAATAAAATCCTCATGTATACATGAGAATACCATTCAAATTTATTGAATCCTTCTCAAGAAGGGATGCATGGATCTCCCTAGGAAGGGGAAATAGAATAGATTTCATGGGTGGATTGAAACCAGGTGGGGATGAGGACAGGAGGGAACAGGAGGGTACAGGAGGGGATATATATATATATATATATATATATATATATATATATATAGAGAGAGAGAGAGAGAGAGAGTAGCAGGAGAGATGATTGCAATTGGGGGGCACTTCTAGGGAGAGGTAGAAACCTATAGTGATAGAAAATCCCAGAAATCTACAAGGGTGATCTTAGTGAAAATTCCTAGTAACTGGTAGAGAAGCCTGAAGGAGTCACCTTCTGTAATCAGGCAAGGCTTCCAGTGGAGGGATTGGGGTACCAATACATCCACAAAACCTTCAGCCTACAATTTGTCCTGCTTGAAAGATGTGTTGGGGTAAAGGTAGTGCAGAACTTGTGGGAGTGGCCAAAAAATGACTACTCCAACTTGAGACCCATCCCACAAGAGTCAGGTCATGCCTGACATTGTCTGGAGGGCTAAGAACCTGATGCTGGATAGCTCAGAGACATAGGATAGAACCAAACCAATCAGGAAGAGTTCAGGGAATCCTGTGGAGGAGGGGGTGGAAGGATTGTGGGAACCAGAGGGGTCAAAGACAGCATAACAAAATGGTCCACAGAATCAACTAACTAGGGCTCATAGGGGTTCATAAAGACTGAGCCAACAATGAAGGATCCTGTGTGGTTCTGACCTAGGTCTTCTGTACACATGTTATGGTTGTGCAGCTCAGTGTTCTTGTGGGACACCTAACAGTGGGAGTGGGGGCTGTCTTTGACTGGTTTAGGAACCCTTTTCCTCCTACTGGCTTACCTCATCTACCTTAATATAAGAGGATGCACCTAGTCTTATTACAACTTGACATGCCATGTTTGGTTGATATCCCTGGTGAGCTTGCCCTTTTCTGAAGGGAAACTGAGGAGGAGTGGATTTGGGGCAAAGAGGAGGTGATGGAGTGAGGGACTAAGAGGAGAGGAGTCTGGGAGGCAGGTGGTCAACTGCAGTCAGAATGTAATATATAAGAAAAGAATAAAAAAGTTATTAGGCCCTTATCGTGTTTCTAGTGCCCAAATCAAGTGCTTTATTTATTTAATTATCAAAATAGTCCTGGTTGCCAGGTGGTAGTGCATGCCTTTAATCCCAGCACTTGGGAGGCAGAGGCAGGAGGATCTTTTTAGTTTGAGGCCAGTCTGGTCTACAGAGCTAGTTCCAAGACAGCCAGGGCTACACAAGAAACCCTGTCTCGAAAAACTTTTTTAAAAAGTCCTGGTTGAGATGAAGATGTTATACTTATTTATATTGGGAAAACCCAAGGTTAAGTTATTACCTGAACTCTAGAAATAGCAGACTCTATTAGGCCCCAACCTGGAATGTATCTGTCCGAGTTCTGAACCACTCATTCCTCCAGGGGCATCTCTGTTTCTAAGTCAAAGGTTGATAGCCATGCAACTGGAGCAAAAGGATGTAGAGTATTTAAAGACATGAAGTACATAATACCAGCTTACATAAAGTATGCCATATTGCTTGCCAAGTGTTTACAAAGAAAAACGTGTTTTCTTCCCTGACAATATGATAAAAAGGAACTGGTCTTCATAGGAGCCCATTCCAGCAATGATTGCTTTGAGCATATGCAATCTTAAAAATGCGTTCAAACACTGTCAAGAGTTGAGATGGCAGGTCCTGAGACTCTGGCATTGTCTCAGGTTCACCAGATTTCACTCTCGCTGCCATCCTGCCTTGCCCATCAATATGGCCAGCCCATCTATTCTCTCAGCTTCTGAGCCATGGTTCCCAGGCACTTTTATACTTTTGTTTCATCTACATATGGACACCATGATTTTAAATAGCACTATAGCCGATGTAGACAGGTAGAGGCTATTCTTTTCCAACTGTAAGTCTTGTCAGTTCTACCTGTGATGTTTGGTGATGACTTCCTTTTCATCCCAAGACACACACCTAGTTGACCTTCTTTCTGATGCACTTTGCCCTCTCTAATATATATATTTCATGGGACCATCCAAACAAACTGCTTATTTTTAAATATGTGATTCACTGTTGACTTCTGGTGGGACCCAATCTTACATCACCTATTACCACTAAAACTGAGCCTACAGTGTTTTGAGTGCACAGCACATTTCTATTCCCTGAGAGTAGGCAGGTGTGATTTGTGTATCTCATTCACACTTAGCCAATAGTATCATGTGCTAGACCCCCACATATTTTGTGAATTTAAACAACAGTTCTGTGGTGTGAGCATCATGTGGTTGAGAGTGGGCAGGTGTGATTTGTGTATCTCATTCACACTTAGCCAATAGTATCATGTGCTAGACCCCCACGTATTCTGTGAACTTAAAAAACAGTTCTATTGTGTTAGCATCATTTGGTCCTCGGTGTCTTCAGAATATAGATTCATGCACACAGTTGGCTACACGGAGAAAGGTAGTTGGGCTTATGGTGATTATGTCTGTGTTGTAAATGTACACATTGTCTTCCTACTGTTCCTTAAGCAATGCAGTAGAACAAGTATTTACACAAGATTTGTATTAGGTATCACAAGGAATCTTGAGATTAAAAGTATTTGAGATGATATGGGGGGATTATGAACAACTACAACCATTTTGTGCAAAGGATTTGAGCATTCTCTGATTTTGGTAACTTCAGGGTTCCTAGAACTACTTCCTTAAAGATACTGAGGAACACATATTCATATATTTAAGTTAAGACACCAGAGCTGAAGGATGGTACAGAACCCACCAGAGGCAAGCCTGTCAGGTGGATTAGTTAGGGATTAGAACAATGGCTTGAATTCTCATCCTGAACCCCATTTTGCCTAAGCTACATCCCAGCTGGGTCAGTGTGCAGATGATCTAGGGGACAAAAGACTGGTCTGCAATGGGATTGTTAAACTACAAAGGAGTGACCTTTTCTCTTTGCATGTGCTACTGGGGAGAACTCATATCCAAAAATATGCTCACTTCTATCACACTTTTGACTTTATCCTATGTAGCTTTTATTCCAAACTGCGTCCACACTCCTTCTTCATATTCCATTCATTTAAAAAAGTTTATTTTCATTACATCCTATATTTCCCTATATGTAGGAAATGATAATATGTTTTTTGTAGACCCTTAAGGAGAGACCAAGAAAGTAAGAAGTGGTGTCAAGTCACAGAGCTGAGTACCAGTATTTGGTTCTAGTCATTGTCCCTCTGGCTTCTGTTGGGGTCTAGGAGTCCATCTTGTATATTAGAAATTCAGTCTCATTTGGACAATTAGAGCCTGGAAACACAGGACTTCTTCCACATGTAGCTGCCTAAGTCAGCTTGAGCAGGGTTGCAGAGCCATCAGGGTGGCCAGAAATTTTATGCTCAGCTCTCCTTTGTGTGGCTAATGGCTCCTAGCTGTGGACTCGGAATGCCCAGCCTCTGGGAAACCACACACTGATAGGACTTGGGCTTTGAATCCTGCAGCACTTGTCACTGATTTTCAAGGGAGGAATGCTCAAAATAACTAGTCTTGCAAAGGAGAGGCAGTTAGGGACACTTCTACACCCAGAGCATTGACTATGACTCATAATCAGGATTAAAAAAAAGAAAAAAAAACCTGCCTGCCTGCCTGCTAAGGATTAATTCTTTTCTTAGCCCTTTCATTTTCATTCCCTCAAAGACAATTTTAGCTGGTGACAATTTCACCTGTGCTGTTTCATGTTTCAAGGTCTAAAGTTCTTTTCTTTCTTCTAGAAAGATATCCTTTGTTTTCTCATCATCTATAGTCCCCTGCCTACAGGCTCTGACACCTAGGCAGGTTTTGAATTTCCTTAACATCACTACTTTTTAAAAATTCAGTTCTTTTTATTGGTGTGCTGGCATCCTCACAGAGTTCATCAGACTTCATATGGATAAAGTATATTTGGTCCCAAGTTTACTCAAGTGTGAGTAAGAAGTAGGCAGGGTCTGTAAATAAAGAGTGGCATTTGGTTTTATTCTAGTGTCATGGCTTGGCTATGACTGGGAAGGGAAGGTACTCAGTTTTCAAAGAAATCCTGGAGACTCCTGTGAGGAAAATACAATGACAGACAATGCAACAGGAAGTGAGGGAGTCAGTTGGGACACAGAGCTAAGAAGAAAGGACAATGGCTAGGATGGGTAGCACTACAAGAAAACAGAAACAGACTTGGGTGCAGCATGGCAATATCCTCAACAAGGTCTCTTAATACAAAGATATGTCCACCTTAAGAAGTCACTCAATGACCAAGCACCATGGCTGTGGTCAGCACACTGGGCCAATCTCATTCCATATAGCTAGGCACAGGAAGAGGGGAAGAAAAGAAAGGATGAGGAGAGGGAGATCAAAGGAAAGAAGGTAAGGGAAGGAGGCAGGGATGGCAAGGAGGAAGGTCCAGAGAGAAACGAAAGAAGAGGTGAGCAGGGGGCACCACAGGACCTAGGTTTCAGAACTCTGGAGATCAGCTCACCTAAAATTTGCCTTCAAGTCAAGTAAGTTAAGTAAGACGTTGTGATCTTACTCACAAGTTGCTTAGAAGTGGCCTCAAATTCAGGATTATGTCTGAAATGAACTTTATTACAATCCTGCAATTCACAGACCAAAATGATTATTAGATCCCAACATTGGAAGCTGTTGTGATTTCTCTGTGGCTTGTTGCTGGCACTGCTGAAAGGTAGTGGGAATTTTCAGAGGTGGGCCCTGTTGGGAGATTATATGTTATTGGACATATTCTTGTTTGAATGTGACCCCCACACACAGGTTTGTGTGTTAAATGTTTGCATCCCAGCAGGTGGCATATTTTGAGAAGTTGTAGAACCTTTAGGAGATAGCACTTAGCTTGAGAAAGTAGGTCACAGGGGCAGTGGTGAGTTCTTGGGGATATACTGTTTCTGTGTACTTCCTGTCTTGTTCTCTGCTCCCTGGTCTGCTATTATGTGAACAGTCAACTACAAACACCTGTCACCCATGAACTGAGCTGTTCAGCTGTTTCTTCCTGCCATGGTGGACTGAAGCTCTTGGAAACCATGAACAAAAGCAAATCCTTTCCTGAGGAAGTTCTTTCTGTCCAGTCTGGTGATCACAAGAACAAAAATAACAAAGCTGTGGGTGTGTCCTTAAAGGGGATCGTTAGAGGCTGGTCATCCCCTCCTTCACTTCCCTGGAATGTACATGGTGTAAAGACAGGCTCCATGTCAACCAGTATAGAGCAGGGTTCGCAGTGAAAGCAGATCTAATATGACAAAGTGGTCCAAGTAGAATCCTCCATTTGTGTCAACAATACAAAAAACAATAAATAAGGGGCTGGCTTCTCACCATCCTAGGTCTCCATGGAAGGATAATGCATGTACGTTGAAGGCCTGCATCTGCAATCAGCACAAGTGAGGTCCTGAGAGGCTCTGTGACTATGTCTCTCATGACCCGGATCTTGAAGTGGGGACAGACTCAGAAACCAGAGAAAATCTGCAGACTGGATGAGAAAGGTTGCCACATGCTGGGTCATCTGCCGTCAGCATGTAGGAAGATCTGGTTGCTCTTTACTGAGTCTGGAGGTTTCAGGAATTTGACTGGGAGTTTTCTCAGGTACAAACAATTCAGATGGCCCTTGATGCTCAACAGCACTACATTTTGAGGTCCACTGAGCCACAGGGAAAGACAATTGTCATCAGGGAGCTGGTCAGCTTTAGGCATTGCACAGACTGCCCTCTGTAATATCACAAACTGGCTCTGACATTCCTGGTTTTAATTCTGTGAGGAGAGAACCCAGTGGAAATTTTTAAGAATGTTTTTAATTCTCTGTGTATGTGTGTTTGCCTGCATGTATGTGCATGCATCATGTGCATGCCTGGTCTCTACAGAGGGAGTTGGATACCTTGGAAGTGGAGTTACTGATGGCTGTGAGCCAATGATGTAAGTGCTGGAAACTGAACCCAAGTCCTCTGTAAGAACAGTAAGTGCTCTTAACCACCGGCTCAGCTCCCAGTTCCCACACCACCTTGGATCTATCAAAGTGGAACCTCATGTAGCCACTCAACAGTTCAAGGCCCTGCCAAAAGGCCCTGTACCTATAATCCAACCAGATGTTTGGATGGGTCTTATGGAGAGCTTGCATGCCTTGGGCATGTGATCGCATATTGTCAGGGGCAAACCCTCTTCCACCCCAAACCAAACTCATTACATTTAATATTCTTCCAACGGTGTGGCCAATTTACTTAATTTCAAAGCTCCCCAAATGGTTTTTAACATCTTGTGTCATAATGTGGAGGGGAGAGGTCTGTAGAGCCCAATAAATATCCAGGAGATTGCCTCTACTAATCCATGCTTTCTCTCATGTGGCCTGAATAGTGTCTACCCTTCTCCCATGTATGTAGACAGTGTGTTCCCTTCCCTACATGCATACACAGTGCTTGCTACTTTCCCACATGACCTGGGAAGTACATGGTCCTCCCCATGTGACCTGAACAGTGTCTTCCTCTCCTCCATATGACTTGGGAAATGTCTGCCCCTCCCCAACATGACCTGAGAAGTGTCTGCTCCTCTCTCACCATGACCTGGGAAGTGTCTGTCTGCTCATCATTCCTGCATGATATAAAAGTGTCCACTCTTCTTCATATGGTTCAGACAGTGTTCACCCCACTACCATGTAGTTTGGGTAACATCTGATCTCTCAGACCTTCTGTTTCTGTAGTCCTCAATCTTTGTAGGACATGTGGATTGCACCTGTCCATAGCTATCATTTATTTATTTATATTTATTTATTGCCATTTTACAACAAACTCAGTGCAATATGTACACTAATTCTACAGTTATTCTAGTACCAACTTTACCCAAATCTTAAAATGAACTCACAAAAACTTAGAGATATAAATCTCATGGAACTGTTGCTTAGGATAACTATACAGACCTGAGTATTAGTGTTTTACTTCCACAAGAGTAGGTAAGGACAATGGGATCTAAAGTCAGGGACACTTGGAACTGGACCACTGTCAAGCTTACTTCCTAGGAGAAGTCTTATTTCCTCTGTGTCTGTGGTGGCATGGTTTCACAGTCACCCACCAGGAGTTATTTTAGGCCCTTCTGCCTGAATCTAGAATCCTTTCAAAGCTTCTAATTTCTAAAGAACACAAACACCCCTTGAATGTATATGGGGGTGGTGGAGGAAGATTTCAGAAACAGGAAAATATTGTAAAGCTACATAAAGCTGTGACAGTTCAAGTAAGTCAAAGAGCAGAGTTATCCTTCCTCCCTAAGATGGACAGTTTCATGGCAGTGGAGCTTGGTGTTTTGCAAAATAGAAGTTAGCAAGGGGAAAACTGTTCAGGCTTTCTGTAACAGCGAGTAGAGCGCAAAGGGAAAATAAGAGCCTTTGTTTCCAAATGGTTGCTTAGCTTCATTTTGGGGTAACTTTACTACAATTTAGATCTAGAATGTTCCCAATAGGCCTTTGTGCTAAAGGCTTGGTGCTACTGGGAGGTTATGGAAAGCTTAAGAGTTGGTGCCTCATTTTGGAAATCAGTATGGTGGTTCCTCAGGAAAATGGAAATCAGTCTACCACAAGATCCAGCAATTCTACTCTTAGGTATATACTCAAAAATATCCATTCATTCAACAAGGACATCTGCTCAACCATGTTCATAGCAGCATTATTTATAATAGCCATAACCTGGAAGCAACCTAGATGCTCCTCAACTGAAGAATGGATAGAGAAAATGTGGTATATTTACACAATGGGGTACTACTCAGCAGAAAAAAAAAACAATGGAATTTTGAAATTCACAGGCAAATGGATGGAACTAGAAGAAACCATCCTGAGTGAGGTAGCCCAGTCACTAAAAGACATGGTATGTACTCACTCATATGGATTTTAGACATAGAGCAAAGGAGTACCATCCTACAATCCACACTGCCAGAGAAGCTAGGAAACAAGGAGGACCCTAAGAGAGACATACATGGTCCCCTTGAGAAGAGGAAAGGGACAAGATCTGCTGAGCTAATTGGGAGCATGGAGGGGAGGGAGAGGGATCTAGAAGAAAGAGTGGGGAGAAGAGGAGGGGAGAGGAGGACATGAGGGAGCAGGAAGATTTAGTCAGGGGAAGAACTAAGGAGAGCAATAAAAGAGATACCACAATAGAGGGAGCCATTATAGATTTAAAGAGAATTCTGGCACTTGGGAAATGTCCAGAGATCTACACGGTTGACCCCAACTAACAATCTAAGCAGTAGTTGAGAGGTTACCTTAAATGCCCTTCTCTGATAATGAGATTGATGACTACCTAATATGTCATCCTAGAGCCTTCATCCAGTAGCTGATGGAAGCAGAAGCAGACACCCACAGTTAAACACTGAGCTGAACTCTGGAATCCAGTTGCAGAGAGGGAGGAGTGATGAACAAAAGGGTCAAAACCAGACAGGAGAAACCCACAGGGACAGCTGACCTGAACAAGGGGTTGCTCATGGATCCAAGACTGATAGCTGGGAAACCAGCACAGGACTGTTCCAGACCCCCTGAACATGGATGTCAGTTTGGAGGTCTGGGTAATCTATGGGGCCTCTGGTAGTGGATCAGTATTTATCCCTAGTATATGAATGGACTTTGGGAGCCCTCTCTATATAGAGGAATACAAGGGGGAGGGTCTAGGCCCTGCTCCAAATGAAATGACAGACTGAAGATCCCCCCATGGAAGACCTCACCTTCCCTGGGGAGCAGAAAGGGGTTTGGATGGGGAGTAGGGGGTAGGGGAGGAGGGATGGGAGAGGGAACTGGGATTGACATGTAAAAGAAGGTTGTTTCTAATTAAAAAAAAAAAAAAGAGTTGGGGACTCATGGGAGGCCTGCTGAGATGTGCTAATTTACTACTACCAGAAAGCAACAGGGCTAATTGATTGTGAACCAAAATCTGCCAGACTGTTTAGCAACTGAAATCCTTTCCTCTTTAAATGTTGAACATTTGAGATATTTTGTCCTAATAACAAAACGTAGTCTAACATAGGCACCTACACACAACCTTACCAAGCCCTATTTAGAATGGGGTAGTTGGGCAGTACAGGGCAATTAAGAAGGCAGATGCTGTCAGATGTGGATCTTCTGTGTGCTATTGAGAAAGTAACTGAGAAGCCTGATGTCTTGGTCAGGGCTTCTATCTCTGTGAAGAGACACCGTGACACCATGACCACGGCAACTCTTATAAGGAAAATATTTAGTTGGGGTGACACACAGTTTTAGAGGTTCAGTCCATTATCATCATGACAAGGAACATGGTCACATACAGGCAGACATGGTGCTGGAGGGGTAGCTGAGAGTATATGTCTGACAGGACCTCTTGTAGGCAACAGGAAGTCAACTGAGACATCGGGCAGTATCCTGAGCATAGAAAACCTCAAATCCTGTTCCCACAGTGGCACATTTCCTTCACATACTCCAACAAAGCCACACCTCTTAATGGTGCCACTCCCTATGAGATTATGGGGACCAGTTACACTCAAACTACTATACTTGCTTTGTGTGTATCAGCAGTTACCATGTTCTTGGAACTTTCTGTAGGCAACTGCCTGTGTTGTGCTCGTGTGAAAGTGAGGCCATGTTCATCACAGCTGAGGGACAGCTATTGCTCACTTGAGCTGAAAAATATGGTCAAGCAGCTGAACCTGGGCAGGTTAGAATTAAATGTATTGTTTAGATTTTATTTATTGAGTGTTTAGCTGAATGTATGCCTGTACACTATACCCATGCAGTGCCTGTAGAGGCCAGAAGAGGATATTGAGTTCCCTGGAACTGGAGTTACAGACAGCTGTTACCTGCCATGTGGATAGTGGAAATTGAACCTCGTCTTCTGTAAGCCAGGGCTCTTAATTGCTGGGCCATCTCTTCAGCCCCTCCCAGATAAAGGATGAACAGTCTGAAAATGGATGTGCATAAGACAGACCCTATATCCCAAACAAAGGACCTCAAATCAGAGAAGCCAAGACAAGACTTTTTGGGGACATCACATAAGGATCTCTCCACCAAATTTGGAGTCTGACAGCAAGAGCTCCTATAGCCTGACAAACTCCTTTCTGCCAGTCTAAGAGGCAAACTCTGAGGTCAGGGGCTAGGGCAGCACCATGGATAGTTCCTGAGCCATCACCACTGGGAACTTAAGATTTGGAAGCTGTGACTGGGCCAAGCAGGAAAGATTGCTGCAATTGATTGATTATGTCTGACAGGGACATGTGACAGAGTGTAGTGCAAAATATGAAGTTTTCCTGACCTGATGCAGAATGACTTTTGCTCATCAGCAGGGCCATTGTATCTAGGACAGTTTGCACATTGAGCATCTGGAGGCCAAAACTACAAAGGTAAACCTGCATGTGCCTGTAGTTCTGTTCATCAATATCTTTCCTGGGAGATGCAGTTTTAGTATACCAGCCAGGCCTGCCTAGACTCAAAGGAGGTTCCAAAAGAACTGGACTTTCAGATTCAGCTTTGATCCTAGGGTTTTTGATGAATGACCTTTATGTGTGGCTCTAGATGTTATTGCCAGGACCAGAGTAGCCATGGCACTCCCTCTTAGTTCTAGAGCTCAATTTGAGTCTAGAAAACTATGACTGATACTCATCTTGGGCCCAAAGATAATACCACACCAGCCTTACCATGGAGCCATGTTATTTTATAAAGACTCCATTCCACTCTCTCCTCTCACAGAAGGTGTTCTGTGGCCTCCAGGACCCTGCATGGCTGCCACATGGGCACTGCAGTATGGGCTATTTTCTGTGTGTGAGATATTTTATGAACCTCATAGTGTTTGGGGCTTGTGATCAGGGAGCATAAAGACTTTTAAACAGTTGAAGTGGGACATGAACACACTCAAGGCAATTCATTGTTGGGAAAGATTTATTTCAAATTTTGAAAGACATTCTATCACCAAGTCTCTAAAGACATTTCAAGGGAGAAGATGGATGACTTTCCATCATTTACAGAAAGCCTTTCTCTTCTTCCCCGCTGTTGCCAATCACTGTCAACCCCCATGGGAGCCTTCTAGTCTTCCCTTACTTGTCCTGACAACACGGGTTTCCCACAGTCAATCTGCTCAGCCACTCCAGATAGAAAAAGTGATAATGAGATGGATTTGCCTAACTGTATGTATATGATCTGTGGATATCAATCTCAGCCTTGGAAGTTGAAGACCAGCTGCCAACATCCAATGACATTGCATGGGGCCTTATGTACCTTCACTCTGGCCCCAACTTTGAATCATCTCTTTGCCTTTATCTGCCTGGATCTTTGGGATTAGCCTAGTGGCTTTGTGTTGGCAATAGGAGAGCACTTTTAAAATCCTGTCTTTCTTCCATGCTAAGGAAAACATGTGAAAAGTAACTCTGTATCCCCAGAAGTTGAGAAAAAATGAATGAAATGACTAGTGAGTTTTCCAGCTCAATACTTGTCAAGCCACATATCAAGTTTGAAACACACCTTATTAAGGTGGGCATGAAATCAAGATGTTTCCTGAATCTCTCCCATGACCAGTGCCAATCTGGGCTTACTTTTTCTTTCAGTGATCTTAAAATGCCCCAAGACAGGCATCGTCATGCTTATTTATAGATGCAATAAGTGTATCTTAGTGTAAGTAAATGTCTTCCTCCAGTCACACAGCCACTAGAAGCAAAAAAGGAGTTCACACTCATCTTCTGATGTAAACCCAAAAGTGAGTCTATGTTGTTGTAGTAGTGGCTATAACACACTGTCTTAGCCCCATCTATTCATGTTTGCATCAGAACCCCATGTTCTGGGTTGCTCACCAAACTTCCTTCATCTCTCAGAGGGGAGACTATTAGCAACTGAACTTCAATCGTTTCTGGTTCCTAATACGTGGAAGCTTGTTATTCCTGGTGTATGTTTGCTGAATTGAACGCTACTGGAGCCTGGTTATTACAGGGACATCAGTGTCCTATGATTGGCAAATAAGTGATCAGTATAGACTAAACAAAGTGAAAATTTATCTGCTCAGATTCTTGTTCACTAGAAATACAAGTCAGTTTCACTGAGCCACCGTTGAGGTTCTGACAGGCCTGCACTCTTCTGAGAGCCCTAGAGGAGAAAGCCTGTTCTTAGCGCCTTTCAACTCCTATAGCTGACAACCTACCCTGGGTATGACCTTGTTTTTGCCTGAGCACATGGCCTACTCTCCATGTGTCAAATCCCTCGACTCTCTAAGCATACATGTGATTGCACTTGGAACTTACACTAATAACCAGGAGCATTCTCCATCTCAAATCCTTAGTGAGAATCACAAAGACTTGCCATCTAGATAAGCAAGTTTAGGATGCTGGCATCTTGCAGTGCTTTTGCTCAGACTGCCACATGCATGGTTCCAGATTTTAAAAGCATCCGTTTGATATTGGAGTACTAGACCAAAGCCCTCATTTTACTTGTGAGGTCCACATTCATATGAAGACAAAGAGTGAGAGCCCCTTTCACAGTGTGGAGGTGCCAGAAAGTTAGTTTCTCTGACCCCCCAGCGGACTCAACACTCTTGTTACAGTTTGAATGTGAAATGTTCCTCAGAGGCTTATGTGTGTGAACACTTAATCTCCATGTTTATCGGTATTGTAGAACCTTTGGGATGTGGGGTCTACCTGTAACTTTTCTTCTTGTTTGGGAAGTTTCCTAGCCACACCAAAGCTGTGACATAGGGAGTCTACACCTTTTAAAATGTTCCTAATTAATTACTCATCACTGAGGAAGTCAACAAATAAGTTAAAAAAACCAATGAGATCACTTTTACCCGTGGATGACCTTGGACTTGCTCTATCAAAGCCACTTTGTCTTACTAGATGGTTTTCTTTTCTCTGGAGGCCAACTTGATAGTAAAATAAAAAAGGAAATCTTTCATTACTTCCAGGAGACCTTATAACAAAATAAAGCACCAATGTGCTTGAGAATAATGGCCAGGCCAGAGAAGGCTCCATTCTTGTCATCTATACCCCGAGCTGGGTTTGGTGAGTTGCCTCCCCTCTGTAGATGGAGCTGGAAATCTCTTCCAAATGGAAAGAGAATATTATGGGTTGTTTTCCTTAAAACTAAATTACTAAGAGTTAATGCAAGCTTTCCCTGTGGACATCTAAAACCCCATTTCAGCAACAACCTTCACTTTTCTCTTTTTCTCTCTTTGTCTTGCAGAATGGCAAAGGGCACTTCCTTCAAATTCTACAGATGAGAAGGTCCCTGTACAGCCACTGGCATGGCTTTGGCTGGTTTCATATCAGGAGTCACTTTTTTAACACAGCATGGAATAGCCACTGGCCCTCACTAATGGCCTTGTGATCTCCCTGGGGGTTTTGCACCTTCATCTGCCACAGTGAGTATGATAATGTGTATCTGGGTAAGTTGGACCCATATTCCTGGTTCTTTACAGTGTTCTGCAGCAAATACTACAAGAGGTGGGTGGAGTGTCTCTCTCTGCCACATGAACACTGGTCTCACCATATGGTTTGCTATAGCCTATGGAATGTAGGTGGAAAGGACAGAAGCAGAGTTTGTAAATATTTCTGTGAAGTTTAGCTCAGTTTGTGTCATCGCATGTGAAGGTCATCCTCAGAATGGGTCCCAGGTAGTAGATCCCAACCCAACAAGCAGCCTGGAGCTGAATCTAGCTAAACTCAACACAATGCACCAATGAAAAGGCAGATCTCAGAGACAGGAGCACAAAAGAGAATGGTGAAATGTTCCAGTTGTTGCAGTGCTAGGCTCTTGGTCACAATGCAGATGACCAGCACAGTCTCTCAATAGGTTCTCCTTGGAGAGCAGCACCATACCTCTGTTTTGTACCCACATCAGAGTGGACACTGAAACCATTATCAAAAGCAGCACTGGGAAAGAATGGCTTTAGTATTGACTCAGGGTCTCCTTTCTTCTAGTGGATGCCATGAGCCTATGACAGATGGATGCAGACTTGACACTCTACCCCACCGGTTTTAAAATTCCAAAATCCGATCCCAACTCTGTCTTGGAAATAGACAGGAAGTTGGTTCATGCCTGGCTATGTTTACTTGCAAGGTACGCTGGGACTAATGTAAGCTGTCAGGAAGCAGGACCAAACCAGAGCAAAGAAATGGTCTTGCTGTGGATGTTGCTCTAAATTTCAGAGGAAATGCTGGGGTGGCCACCCTAGTGGTCTAAGCCACTGACATCCATCCAGTGGGTGGACGAAATTACCTAGTGTAGAGGTTGCAGTTGTCTACATTACAGCAGACCTCAGACACACACACACACACACACACACACACACACACACACACGAGCACTTAAATACCAAAGAGGAACCTTACTTCCATATCTTAAGGAAGGAGAGAGTCCAAAGGCTTGCCAGAAATTCCAAGAGATACTCAGGGAATGAGCCATACAAATGTTGGTGATAAGAAGAATGCTTAGCTCAGGAAGGACACCAGGCCTGACATGGTGGACACCTGGTTAGTCTCTTGCTTCCACAAACCCAGGCCTCATTATGTCTCCTCTAGTCATAGGGACCTGAGACACACAGACATGGCTCTCAGGAGTGGGGCAGTTTGGACTCAGGCTCCAAGGGTCACTCTTGCTCATGTCACTGGAGAGCCACTCCAGGCTATTTCTACTGTCTACGGGACCTTAATAACTGGAACCTCACCATCCTGGAATAGTGCCCCCCCCACACAGCATAGTGTCTCTCCTCACTGCTTGCTCTTATTTCTTCCTGCACCTTCTCAGCCTTTCTCACAGCACTCCCTATGCTTATCTTGTCACCTTCATCCACAGTTCCTCATCCATAGGTACAACCCACAGCAGAAGGAAGATATTTTCAAGTGCCTGAATATGTGCAAAGGTTTCTTTTCATTACAGGAAACCAGGGCTACATCTGCACCTCTGGAGTTTATGACAGTTTGGTGAACAACTTCTTGTGTGTCTTTCCCAGCTGCTGCCAGGAACATGGTGACAGAATGACAAGGATGTTCCCACAACAGACTCTATCTTCCTATGCTCCTGTTTCTTGGCATAGACTCTGCTTACTTTAACTCAGCAGAGGTCTTGTGTTTGCATTTGTTTATGAAAGTAATATTGACAGTAACTTTGGGCAGTGCATAAAATATCAGGCACAGAGAGCAGTGGTTGTCCTGTGGACAGTGATAAGCAAATACAGGTTGGTGCTTCTTTCTTCTAGGACTTAGCTAAGGTTCAGCTTTCTGTTTGCAAGTAGTAGAGTTCAATTCTGCACAAGCTTAAAAATCTGGGGAGATTGATAGGGATGGCCTTAGGGTGTCTTGCAGGATATAGGAGCCTTTACAAAGCCCCATTCAGGAGGCAGAGTGGGCACTCTTGGGGCCTGAGCAGGGGGAGCCTCTTAAACCTCTATGTGAGTTAACTGCTTTTTGTTTGATCAAGAATACTGACTAGTCCTTGGGTCAAGGGAATATCCCTGCTTCACTGGTCCTGGCAAAAGGGACAGGGTTTTTAAGATGAACACGGAGACTGAGTGCCTCTCTCATGAGAGAAGATGGTCAGGGGCCAACAACAGACAGTCTGGTACTTCCTCTATGAGACTGATTTTAGACGCTGCCATCGTCTTTCTCAGAAGTTCTTCATTCTTCTTCTTGAGAACTTTTGTCATTGCCTCCAGTTTGGCATCTTGCACATCTGTATCCCCCCAGTGCAGGGGACTTTTCTGATTTTTCCCGTTTCTCTACAACAAGCAAAGGGAGCAGAACCTTCTGAGCAGCTACTGACAATGCTTGACTCCATTATTTGTACCCTCAAACAGTAGTGTCAAGGCTCCACTCCGTGTGAGGAGAACCCATTCCTCCTAGCAAGTTACCACCCTGTTACAATACATTCCCTCACTGGGGACTGCTGCATCCTTCCTGTTGCCAGTCACCAGTAAGGCCAGAATTCAGCTTGTTGATGCAAGGGCAGACCTTCAAGAGATGTGTTCACATACTGCACTTTTCGTGCAGCAGTTGGAAGTAACCTTTTCTTCTATTTCCCAAAGTAATCCAAGAAGCACTTCTTCCATCAGTATTCTGCTAGTAACAGAAGAGGGGTTACTGGGTTCAGTCCCAATAACAATTCATTCCCTGTGTTTTTTCCTCTAGCCTTTGGGTTAGCCATACCGTCTGGCTTCAAATTGGACAGCTGTACACTTTTCCAGGATTCAAGCCAAAATTTTTTTTTAATGCTGATTTGCTAATTGGATGCCAGGAACTGAGGATCCAACTGAATCTTAGTACGTGAGTCTTTAGATGGTGTGTTTTTTTCTGAGCGGCTATCATTTGATGGTACATGAATTTTCCACTGGGTCAGTTGGAAATGTTTTCTTTGTAAGTTAATTGTCTGCTGTAAGATCCTGCAGATTTCCAGAGCCTAAGAGCCATGTTGGATTCATTTTTCCCATTCCTAAGCTGGAAGAACTTAATTTTAAAATCAAGGGACATTTTTTTTTTCTTAGAAAGAAGCCTAATGGTCATCTATATGTTTTGCTATAAATGACAGTGAAAAGAAATGAACAAAATCTTGAAAATCTGATAATGTGTTCTGTGTTAAAGTTATTGTCATTATTAAAACAACTAGGTCTGGAAGAATTTAAAGTGAACAAACCCACTTACTTGTCACCAGGGAACATGGATAGTCTTACTGTGTTGTGTGAGCACACTGTGAGCCTCCAGCCTTGGGACTGCTATGGTTTGTGAGCACAATGTGATCCTCTAACCTTGAGACAGGAGATCAAAGGCAGAAGGCTGAAGTTCTGCAGAGCCTTCTCCCACCCTTCTCTCCTTTGGGTCCTGTGAAGAGGAACTGTCTATTTAATTACAACATGCATAATAGATGGACCTTGACAGTTACAGAGGTGAGTCTGGAATGGGTAAAGCCCTCAAATATATGAAGCTTTCGATTGTGGATTATAGGGAAATTCCCCATATTTGGGAAGATGTGGAGGACTGGAACCATTTCTGTAGGGATCTTGCAGCTATAACCAGGATCCTGGATGTTCCCTGAATGCATACATGTTAGAGGCTTGTCCCTCAGAGTGGAGGGGTTTGGAAGTATTAGAACCTTTGGGAGGTGGAGCCTAGGTGAATGAAGGGCATCAGGTCACTGGGGGCTTGCTTCTGAAGGAGATCATGGGACATGCCCATTCCTTATTCTCTCTACTCTGTTTTTATTTGGCCCATGGACACTGAATGAGGTACCTGAACCTTCAGACACTGAGCCACATAAAACCTTTTCTCTTTAGGTGTTTTGTTTCTTCTAGAGTTTTTACTCAGGGCAGAAATCTGAGTGAATAACACAAGCACCAATGATACATATTGATATCATATATTGGATAAACCTATTTAGATAAACCCAAATTAAGAGACATCCTATTAGCCTGCATGCTTGACAGTGGCCTGCCTGCTTCAAAGATTTCAAGGTCATGTGCATCAAGGAAAATGAAGGAAATTGCACAGCTACAGAAAGTGCAAGGCAAATAACTCCAGAGGTCTGCATTACTTTCCCTACCAAGGATTGCACTGGCACAATTGGAGAAACTTGAATAGGGGGCATAAATCAAGGGGCAATGTTGTATCAGGGTTAATTTACTGTTTTGATAATCAGTTTATGATTATGGGATAGTAGAGGCTGAAAGGACATCCTGTCTCTGACTCACTCTTAACTAGTTCCAGGAGGGTTGGGAAGAGAAGCTTAGTTGTGACTTTGAAATTTTCTGAAAAATTAAGATTGCTTTTATTAATCAGGGTTCCCTAGAGTCACAAAACCTATGGAATGAGAGAGAGAGAGAGAGAGAGAGAGAGAGAGAGAGAGAGAGAGAGAGAGAGAGAATTATCAGAATGACTTACAGCCACCTCAGCTGGTCTTTTGTATATGCTAGGGTCCCAAAGAAGTAGGCTCCAATGCCAATGAAGGAACAGATGTTCCAGCAAGGCGAAGGCAAGCGGGTAAAGAGCAACAGCTTCCTTCTTCTATGTCCTTATATGGACTTCCAGCAGAAGGTATGCTCATATTAAAGGTGTGTCTTCCCTTCTCAAGATTTGGATTAAAGGCCTGCATCTTCCTGCTTCAAGATCCAGATCAAAGGTGTGTCTTCCTACTTCAAAAGTACAGACTAGAAATGGATTCACCCTCACAGGTGTGAGATTTTCCACTTCTGGATAGCAGTTCATTTCTGATAAAGTCAAGTAGACAGCCAAGAATAGCCATCACACTTCCCAACTGAAAAACAGGGTGAGGCCTTCTTGACCATGAAGTCAATAGTCGTACATAGTTTGCCAGGCCACCAGTGTTCACTGAGTGTCAATTCTGCTCTCCAGTCATCCTGGTTGTTCTCTGTATCTACTCATCTTGTGCTACTCATTGCCAACTAAGTGTTCATTCCCAAATATTAAAGTGACTTTGGCCAATTACAGAGCTGATGCCTAGAAAGGAAAAGCTGTACTGTGAAGAGTCACCAGGCACACTGGCATTTCTGCTTCAATCCCTCTGCCAGCAGGCAAAGACAAAGAGGCCAACCTGCAGCCTGAGTGCAGCTGCAGCACCTACCTCCTTGCTAATGGAATCTATAGTGCTACTTTCTGACTTCTCATGGGAATAGAAGTCCATTGACACTGACCTCTGCTTGTCTTTTCTCTTTGTGACTCGGGATAAATTTCTAGGCTAAGAAAAAACAATTAGAGGGCATACTCAATAAGCAGGCAGGTACAGTAGCCACCCTTACCATCAATCACCCTGGCAACAGGTGCTTGAGATTTCAGATAGTGTCAAGACTTATCTATATATCTATATCTATATCTATATCTATATTTTTTCCTATATATGTATAGTAAATCTTAAGTAATTATTTGGCATAGAAACAGGTTAACAATAAATAATAGAATAATTGTAAAATTATGCCATAATAAAATTTACACAAATGAGTTTTATCATTCTTACATACCATAATAAGAGTTGAATGAATGAGTTTTGTCATAGTTACCCTGCATCTAACTATACTTTTACCTTTTCACTTATAGAAGTGTTTTTTTGGTTGAGGCACATCTGAATAGCCAGCAGAACTACTTTTATTTTGGGGGTCATTTTTAAGTAAAATAGAGTTTTCTTGATCACAACTACTATGATATCACAACAATCCATGTGATAATCAAGATGACTTTGAATAAGTTGCTAATGGAGGGTAGAGTATACCGTGTGGTTCACTAACAACACAAATGGGAGGTTTGTGGACCTAGTGGGATGGCCTGAGATTTTACCGCAGGATCAGAGTGGCACACAATTTAAAACTTGGAAGTAATGTCTGGAAATTTCCATTGAACATGTTTGGGTTTGTGGTTCATTAGAACTGAAGAAAGCAAAACTGTAAAACTATAAGTAAGAGGAAATGTCCGTGCTGCTGGGAGTGAAAAAGTGGAGAGGAAGAGCAGGGAGGAGCCTATTACAGTTCCAGTCCCTTTTAGCTTGCTGTAGAGAAGGTTTTGTTGTGGGGACATCTAGGGAATTTGTTCATGGAAAGGGATAGCTTTGTTGTTAACAGTTTGAATCCAGCACTGGATTTAGGTTTCAACATAAATGCAGGTACAGTGAATAGCAAGTACCATTCAGTTACAGTTACAGTGGGTCTCATCCCTGGTGCTAAGAGATGGACAATCAGGGCTGCACTGGAAGGGTATGAACCTAGTGTGCTTCCCAAACATGCCTGAACCTGAAAATAGCAAGATACATGCTAAAGTACAACCACACATTTGTGTTTTCTGTAATAACAGAAAATAATAACTTCTAAAAATAAGCAATATTTGAAAAAAAGAATGAACTAGAAATCTATTCTTCAGTGAGGTAGCTATCCTGGCTTCTGGTATTATCAGTGGGTGAAGGACATGGAAAAAGCTTTTATGAAGGTAGGGATGGTAAGAGACTCACATACAAGATACGGTAACCATAAAGTGGTGCCTGAGACAGCACCCCTTGAACCTGCCTGGCACTGTTGAGGTGGTGATGGGAGATAGGATGCCCCAGTCTCCATCTTCCCAGACATGATTAAAAATATGGAATAGGATGAAGATGAAAAATTTAGGAAAGTAGAGAATGATCAGATCACAGTATCTCAAAAAAGACTGTAAAACATAGGGAGGTCTCATGACAAAACATAAATCAGGAGATCTTAGGCCAACCAGGAATACTGTTCTCCAAGTATGTGTGTACCCTGGGCAAATGGCACTTAGCAGCAAGCTTCAAAAAATTGGAGTCTTATTGGATGCCATTGGGAGGCAGAAGGCAGGAAGTTGAAACTAAGAGAGGAAATGTGTTAAGATGCAGAGGGCTGGAGGAGAGCAACTGGGAGGGTCCCTAAGGCTTCTGGTATAGGACAGCAGAAAAAGACAGAAACTGAAACTTCCACACACAGCCTAGGACCTTGAGGGACTACAAAGCAAGCTCGGAGATCTTCCCTGGCCTCGAGTTAAGAAAGCAAAAGGAGGTGGTTTGAACTCTTCTCATTTTCTGTGTGTGTAGTTGAGGCCTGGCCCTTGGACAGAAATCAGTCTCCAGGAAGGGTCTGGGAGGAATAGCCCCAAAGGCTACCATGATGACCTCTGTGACAGAAGCAAGTTTACAAAATCAATGAGAATAAACTTTTTGTATGCAGATAAAAATGTCTAGATCAAAATGAGGAGGTTAATATTCTAAACAATGTTCACCACCACACCAGTTGATTTAAGAGGAAATATCTGAGTATGGATCACATCTCCTGGAAGGGCTGTTTAGTGTTGGTTTGAGGAACTCAAATGAATGCATTTTGATACACTTTCCAACATGAGATCGTTGAGTTGTGTTCACTTGGACCATGCTTAAGTCGCCAAGTAGACTGAAGGAGGAGAGGTCCTGTGGGTTGAAATGAGACTCCTTCTTACTTTGCTCATAAACAATTTCTCCACAAGGTTGAGAATCGTGCCATCATCTCTGGAGACCACTGAACCCTTTGGAGAAATGTGGGAACATGATATGGACTCCAGAATATTCTGTAGTACCTACTCTTTAAATAAGGGGCCAAAACAGTTTCTAATTTGAAAGATGCAAAGGGCTCAATTAAGGTAGAAACTGGCTTTGGATAAATACCTGCACATAAAGGCTGAATAAAATAAAAGGCATTTATGAGCTGTCCAGCAGCTGCAGCTCACTTTGATGAGCCAAGAAAAGAATTTAAGGAATATGAACCAGTTATTAGAGAAAAACACCACATCAGCTTTAGTTAGCAAGCATGAAAAGCTGGCTAAGAAACAGAGAAAGGGAGAGTCAAATGGACCCTCATTAGTGCTTGGCTCTGGTTTGTAGCATTTAAAGCTCTTTTGAGACTCAAAATAAAAAAAAAATAAAACAGGAAAGGGAGAGTACAAAATCAAATTGAAGCCAGAGAAGAAGATAGCTTGCAATGATTTAAATGCACACTCCATGCAAAGTCAGCCTGAGTCAAATTTTAAAAAGTATACAGATCATAAATGCTTTGAGCCAAAGAGATAAAAGAGAGTACCACTGTCAAAACTTCAAGAACAACTGATTTTTTTTCATGTCTGAAAGTGAGTTCACAAACATCCACAGGCCAGACCCAAAGGATACAAATAAGACAGAGTGGGCAAAAATCTTTTAAATAGTTACAAAGGACAGGGGAGTTGTTAGTGAAGAAGTAGGTCTGGATGCTCTTGAGTGGGAAGCTTATTTCTTTCTTGCCCAGTGTAAGTGAGCAAGTGTTTGACTGGGATAGAATGTTCCCCACATGGCCCAGGTAATCAGTCACTGGTCAATGACCTCACCCCCACAGCCCTCCTGGGACTATACCTTAATTCTCAAGACGGAACACATCCCACCATGACCACATCTGCCACCAGTCTGTAAGAAGGGCTGAGAGCAGAATTTGAAATGCATAAGCAAGAAGTTGCACTTGGGCCTTCTGTTCTCAGGTCACTAAGCACAACGAGGACACACAGCTGCACTAAGATACCAAAGTCTGGGATGAGCCTGGCCAATGTACTAAGGGTGGGATGGAGACACAGTTTAGTCCTAAAAGGAAGCGGTGTCAGATGGATACCGGAAGACAGTCAGAGGCAGACCCTGCTTTCCTCCCAGTGTCTTGCTCTGCTGGCCCTTGTTGTGTCACTTTTTCCCCATGCTTAGAGCCAGCCTGACATTACCTCATTTGAGTTCCAGCCAGTGGGAAGGTGTTGGAGTTTGCATATGATTTTTTATTAGAAGATTAAGAAAAAGGCTCAGCTGGTGTCCCTGTTAAGAGAAAGTTTAATCATATGAGCACTGACCTCCTGAATGGGCTTTTAATTAATCCATTGATGAATTCCCAGCTGAACCGGCTAGTAGAAAGTAGGGCCACTTTGGAATAGATGGATTATTAGGTATATATATTGAAGAATACACATTATTCTTAGCCCCATTTTGTCTCTTCCCATCCTGACTGTTGCAAATACTTCCTCCAACCTTCCCTTCTACCATGATGTTTCTGCTTTGCCACAGGCCTAAACGCAAAGGAGCCAATTGACTAGGGACTGAAATTTCTGAATCCGTGAACCAAAATAAAACATTCTTCATTTAAATATTTTCAGCTGTTTTCTCACATCGACAGAGAGATAATCAACACAGAGTGGGAAGAAAAAAAACACATAAGCAATTTCCCCTGAAGGATGAGACCTGGAGGGTGCAATGGCCAACTCCATCACCAGTCAGAATATCATCCACGTTCTCACGTAGCTGTAAAAGAGGCTAGGAAGTATCTGGAGACTAGGGTTTTATGAGTAATGAGAAGTCAGAGGGAATGGATATTGGGAGGTCAGTTGAAGACTACAGAGTACAACTGTGGTCACTGTATTTAGTCTCCTTTAGATGCTCATAATTAACCTTAGTTCCTAGTAGACTCTCAGTTTTACTGATTATAAAAGCTCTTTATTAATCAAATGTGGAACAGCATTCTTGCAAACTTGAAACTGCTTGCTGTGCTCTTAAGAAAGAACAGTGGTTTCTGATTTAAGCTATTTGTCACTTGAAAGGCATTTTTAGAAATCTCTGAGAGTGAGTGGCTTAGCTGCAATTTCAGAACAGGGGTATCTCAAACTGTTTTACATATGTCCTGTGAAATAATTTTTCGAAAGCAAATGCTTAACCTCCTCCCCATGGTGGAACATACTGTGCATTGATATCTTATGAGTCCTTCAGGGAAGGGTTCTGTTTAACCTTTAACCCAATGCATGCCAAACTTAACACTGAGGCCCTTCTTACAGTATTTCTTTTCCATTCAGTGAGAATTTATTGGAAGTACATCTGGAGAGGTACTTGTTAGCATAGTTGCTCTTGCAAATAGACGATATTCATGGTTCAGAAGTAACTGCCTGATCTGATGAAACTTAACTGCTAGAACTACCTGTGATTCCTAGATTCCCCATAGTCATTGGGTTTTGTTCTTCTCACTGTGATAAGCGATGATTTGGGCAGACTGCCTCTAAGGCTACATATTAGGGCTTGTGTGTTTGTCACTATGTAATGAATAGACAGACCTAAATAGTATTACTTTGTCAAAAGTGGATTCTTGGGGAAAGGTTTGAGACTCTATACTTGGTAACCCCAGGTCTTTCCTGGGACGAGGTTACTGTTTTAGTAAGTTTTTTTTTTTTTTTTTTGAATTATGAGTAAGGGAATGAATGAATGAATGAATGAATGAGCAGATGAATTAATGAAATCGCAAGACAAGTAATAACATAACCGTCTTTAGGGGAATGGGGTGTTACACAGAAGAACCGCTGAGTAAGCCCTGCCCACTGACTTGCTCACATAGTCAGAAAGCAACAAGAAGGGGTGAGGCAGGTGCTGACCTAGGTCCTTATTCTTCTCTATGCAGTGGTGGATTTGATCTATGTCCCGGGCATGAAGCAGGCCAGGAAACAATGGCCATCCATCAAAATAAATCTCAAAGTCCAAAGTGTTTCTCCATTGCTATTTCACTGGGAATTTGGCTGTGCTGAGAAATCTTCATCTTGTCATGGGAAAATACTGAATACTTGAAGGGGAGCAGAAGACCCAGATCTGCATAGGACTTACTGTTCTAATTTTGCTAGGAAATTGTCTCAGAAATAGAGAGAAGAATAGATGTCTCCAGCCATGCAGACGGTGAGGGGATAGGATCCAAAGACAGTCAGGAGGAGTAAATCTTAGTATTCCACGCACAGTGGAGCAACTATAGGCAACTGAAGCTCACTGGGTATTTCAAAATGGCTAGAAGAGAGATTCCCAACACAAAGAAATGGCGAAGGCTTGAGGAAATAAAAATGTCGATTACCCTGATTTCACCACTACACATTTATCATGTATCAAAATACCACACCGTACTTGTAAATATTGTGTCAATTAGCATTATTTTTGAACTCACAGAAATCTGCCTACCTCTGCCTCCTGAGTTCTGGGATTAAAGGTGAGCACTACCACCTCCCAGCCAGTTAACATAATTATGTATCATTTGTTACTATTGACACAATTACAACAATTTGTATGCATACAAGCATAAGAAAAGCTGGAAAGAAACCTACTGGTATTCTAAGTTTTATCACCTTTTACAGTTTTATGGGAGAAAACTTACAAGTGACACTTTATTATTATTGTTGTTAATTATTATTTTGCTCTTTCCTATGAATAGGCTAGCCTTACAATTCATTCTTCTCAATAATACCTTATTCTCATTAACTGTTCATCTTCAACATGCTTGCCTTGCGTGGCCTTTGTGCTCTGCCTAGCTCTGTTACTAACCCAGACAACTTTGGACTTCATGGCTCTAGGCAGTGATGTAGAGGTAAAGAAGGAATAGGTCAAAGTTCCTAATGACTGTGCTTCTAGTCCTGGGTTACAAGGAGAGGGTCTGGCTTCCGTGATGGCTCAGTGCACACTAAAGATGGTCACATTAAAGTCTCTGCTACTCCCAAGGTAACAGGTGTACTGTGGGTCTAGGGTTTCTAGTACAGGCTCATTCTTCTGGCCTTCACCTACCTGCTCTTCCTGGAGAGCTGGCCTTGGCACCAGAGAATTGGTGCTGTTGTGTTGAGGTTTCCAGGTTCCAGGGAGTACAGGTCTTGAGGCATCTGATTTAATGGTTTCTTTTGTACCGCAGAAAAAGAAAATTTGCCTGAAGGCCATGTGAATGTTCCCACACTTAAAAAATAAAAGTGGGTTTCAGTTTTGAATCAAACAGGGAATTGCAGAAGCTAACTTCTTAGGAGTCCCCAAATAGATGAAACAGGAAAAGGAATGGTCTCTATCATTTTCTTTTGATGAGGGAATAAGAACACTCCAAAGTTAATCAACTCTCTCTCTCTCTCTCTCTCTCTCTCTCTCTCTCTCTCTCTCTCTCTCTGTGTGTGTGTGTGTGTGTGTGTGTGTGTGTGTGTGTGTGTGTGAGTGTGTGTGTGTGTGTGTGAGTGTGTGTGTGTGTGTGTGTGTGTGAGTGTGTGTGTGTGTGTGAGTGTGTGTGAGTGTGTGTGTGTGTGAGTGTGTGTGTGTGTGAGTGTGTGTGTGTGTGTGAGTGTGTGTGTGAGTGTGTGTGTGTGAGTGTGTGTGTGTGTGCGCGTGTGAGTGTGCATGTGTGTGTGTGTGTGTGTGTGTCAGTTTGTGTATATAAATGAGTATTTGTATGTACATACACGTCTCTGAACTTCCCAGAGGGTGATGTAGGCTTTGACTGCTTCATTTCATGAGACTCCAGATTCATCTGAAAAAAGAACAAAAGCCTAAGTAAGGTAATAAAATATGTGGCATATTTTGAGTGTTTACTTTGCAAACATCAGTTTTTTTCTTTCTTTTTTTAAATGATGCCCAAGTTGGAGCTTACATAAGGCTGCACTAGACAGCCTTAACCCATGAAGTCAGCTTGGGGCTCTTCTCACCCAGAGACTCCGTGTACCTATGAAAGAAGAGAGACTGTGTGAGCTTCCCCAGCAGCAGGACAAGGCCAACTGCTGGCCTTGAGAACCATTCCCAGATGTTCTGAACTCAGGCATGCTTGCTAGGGATTCTCCCCCATTCAGCTCCCCCCCACCCCCGCCCCACACACACACCACTGACTCTCTCGATGCTTGGAGGGAAAGAGCAGACAGGATCACATGATATGGACAGCATGGACTTGACTTCCCTGACCCTTATGGGATGGAATTTCCCCCCTCGGCATGAGTAGCTCTGAAGGCTAAACCTCCCACAGCTCCAGAGCCAGCAGCTGGCTGGCTGCAGACAGCCCAGGAGCCCCAAGCATGGGAGAAAGCTTTGTGACCCACAAAGCATGAGATTTAATTAACCTTATCTGAATTACAGACTGCAATGGCAGCTCTGCTCTGTGGTGCAGGTTTGCTATTCCATCTGGAGGTTACCCCCTTGCTGGATATAACAGCTGAATTCTGGAAACAGCTCAGAAGGCTCCCTGGGAGGATGAGCACTGATGGAGATACGGAACAAATCAAGTATAGGGCTTGACATTGGGGCCAGGTCTGGTAGAGAGGGCTGTGAGGGCATCCCAGAGGAGATGAATCAGGGTGAAGATGGGGCAGCTGGGAGGAGAAACAGTCACGAGAAACAGCTACGATTGATTTTAGAACAAGCCCAAGGCTTATGAAGACACGGACTTGGCCTACATCAAGGACACATGTTCTGACAAATATGGAACAGAGTCACTTAAGCTTAGCAGTTCAGAGATCAACTACTTAAAAAGGAGACAATTAAAGGCAGAGCAGGGGAGAGATGACAGTACTTGTCAAGAACAAAACATTTCATTCCTGTGTCCAGGCTGGTCCTTGGGACTATGAAGCTGTCTAGGCCACCAGTTACCTGGTAATGATGTCATCATCTCCTGGTGCCCAACTGGGACCTCTCCCTTCCCTATACATGCTCACAACATCAGGCACATACTTTTCAGGTAATTCCTTGATCCCATGGAACCCAGTGGTCCCTAGGACTATATGGCTCCTCCCACTCAGAAAAAAAGAAAAACATAGGCTTGGCCTTGGCTCTGGAGGAAACCCAAGAACTGGCAGGATTCAGGGTATCAACTGCAGCAAAAGAGTCAAGAACAGGAAGAGGCATGAGGAATGGGCCCCTCAGGGACCAGGGCATAGTGGCCCTCATTCGATCTGGGCTTCTGACTGTCTCCTCCATGGGCAGTAGCTGTGACTAGCCATAACATCTTTGACAGAGATTGGAAATCCCAGGACAGCTGGCAACACAAGAAGCTAGGGTGGGTGAGTGAAAGCAGCCCTAAGGTGGGGCATGCATGACTTACCAAATGGCTCTCTCAGGTCAGATGGGAGGAACAGCTTGGCAAACATGAGAGCTCAGCATGTGGCAATAGTGTGAAGCTTAGTGAGGACCTGCTGAAAGCCAGAAAAACGGTAGAGACAAAAGTAAACACTGGATAAAGAAGCCACTTTACTGGAAGTAGTCATTTCTATTGAAATATCACACTGTACCCCATAAATACTTGCAAGTGTTATGTTAGTTAAAATTGGTTAAAGTGGCTCTATAGAGAAATACTTAAAGAATAACATTGTTTCAGACTGACAAAATGGTTATAGGGGAAGTACAGGGAATACCCAAATCTGGTTCTCACTCAGATACCCCAAAGTGTGAATATTTTTTACCATCTTTGTATTTCTTCATTGCACTTCTATATATGCTCCCATGTGCCCCTGAAAACAAGAACTTTCTGGCACTAACTGTAAACATTATCTAAATCAGTAAATTAAGAGCAACACAAACCTATGATCTAATCCGCAGACTCTGTTCATATTTCACTAATGGTCCCAATAGCATCCGAGAAGAAATAGAGCCAGGCTCCAGCTGCAGACTATTGACAACATCTCCTTGGCCCCCTGTAACCAAGAAGAGCTCCCATCTCTCTTTAAATTTTGTGGGCTGGAATTTTTGATGACTCCAAGTCTATTCCACAAAATGATCCCCTAGGCAGACCATTTTTAAACTTGTATCATGGATGGATCCATATTCCCTTGGCCAAAAGAAGCTGTCACATGGAGAGTGCATCAGACTTGAATCTCAAGACAGAGTCTGTTTTGATAAAGAAGTTAGAGAAAATTCTTGGCAAGCCTGTAGTCCATCTTAACTAAAGCAGTGGGCAGCCTTCTGACTGTCCCTCTTCCCCGGGAGTTGTCTTTTCCTCTCCTCTTCCCCTCTGGGAAGACTGCTTCAGTTTTAGGACTCATACTGGCAGTAACAGAAATATCTTAGAGCCTAGCTTGACATCAATTGGTGGAGAGCATTCTAAAAGATGACTACAGAGGCAATTTTCCGTGCAAGAAAGAATCAAGCTTGCAGTACAATGTTGTTCAAGGGCCCAGAGGAACCCCAGTGTCAGAACTGATGCCCATCAGACTCCAGCACCTTTGGAAGCTCAGTCTAGACAACCATGGCACTTTGACTATCAGCCAATGCAAAATTTGGTTTGTATTTTCACGAGCAGGCTGGAGAAGATTCACATAGATAAGCATATGTGTCTGACTCAGGAGATTTCTGATAGAGTCTTTAGAGCTGGGTCACCTGGAGCCAAACTATGAAGTCAGCCTGTGCCATCCCTGAGCTTTTCTGCCCTCTTTCCAGGCTAGGACTTCCCCCATTGAAACCACAGAACAGTCAAGTTCCAGAAAACTGGGCTGCACCTGCCTGGCACGTGGTGACATCTCTGACCTCAGAGTACCTGTATCAGATAAACCCTGTTTCCTGTATTCCCCAAAATATGTTCGGTATATGTCATTTCCCCAGGACTCTCTGTTTCTGAGAAAAGAAAGGAGAATCAGGTCAAATTCTGTCCATGCTGTACCCTTCACCCTCCCCTTCCCAGCAGTATCTTGAGTCACTCCCTATACTGCATTCCCTCCCGCCAATCCAGGGAGTGGCCTTGAGCTCTAAGCAGCCGTTGTCAAAACATGAAGATGCTTATTTGCTATTTCTGTACTGGTGGTTGACAAAAGAGTTCTGTGGATTGGGTAGCCCAGGAAGCCTTCATGGAAAAAGAGGTATGATTTCAACTTCAAAAATGAAGGGGTGAGGTGGATATGCCCACTGAAGCTAGGCTCCTCATGATCTGTTGATTTCTGAACTGTGTCCGTCCAGTTTGGTTTTCTGTGATGTAAAGAAAGGCTTCTTTGATGAGTGTGGTTGCTATACTTTTGTGTGTATAAGGATAAGATTTAGAATGTAGTAAGGGATGATGCAAGTCTAGCAAAGTGATGATGATAGAGTCTTTTCTAAGGCTCATGACCTCACTAGCCCTGGGAAGCTGGATAGATTTCCAGTGTCAGGCATGATTCCCCTCCTGTAGAGTGGGTATTAAAGTCCAATTAGACAGATGTTGGTTGCCACTGACATGTGGCAATCAATGAACTTTTATGTATACCTTGCCATGCTGTTAATTGTCATGGTTCAGAGGCTTAGCAGCTGGGTAGGGCTCTTTAATTGCTTCTTTTCCTTAGCCGCTTGCATAGCATTTTCTGGATCTATAGTAGACAAGAGGCCTTCAGGTCAGACCCAGCTCAAATCTTCTGTGTCCTTTGTCCTAAGTGTGCCATGTCATCAGCAATACAGTTCCACTCTCAATCCCTGAGGGGCAGCCAAGGGTGACATCATTAATCTGCATTCTTTTGGGAGGCACTTGGGCTACCCTGACCAAGTACTTGAAAAGGAGGTTTCTCATGTCTGGTGCTTGGGTTTTGTTAGTCTGTGGTTCTGTGGAGAGCATTGTCAGCTTAAGTGGCCTAACACACACACACACACACACACACACACACACACACACACACACACACACAACCATACATTTCTATGTATAATTTTCTATAAATATAAAATAATTGGATTCCTTGAGTCTTTATCAAACACCCTTGGTATTACTTGTCCCTCATCCCCCCTTCTCTGTCTGTATTGAGCTTTCCCACCCACACCCCCAGTTGGCTTTTATGGCTCATGGAATACCTGGGAAAAGGGAATGCAGAGTTTGTAAAAAACAAGAATACCAAGAAGTCTGGGGTGAAGCAGTCTCTCCTAGAAGTATCTGTGTATGTAAGATCAGAACAGTGGCAATACCAATGGACATATCAATGTGGATGTGGGAAATTTTCTCCTCAGGGTCTCACCCTTAGACAAAAATGCTAGGTGACTGGTAACTGTTGGGAGAAGGAGAATTAGGCTTTCCCAAGGATAAGTCCCCTATTGATTGTCCAGTTCAGAGGGTCAGCCTTGAAATCATTGACACACAAACAAAAAGAGACTCAGCAGTTTATGTGTGTATGATGGAGAGAGAAAAAGTGTGTGTGTGTGTGTGTGTGTGTGTGTGTGTGTACACATACATACATACATATATATATATATATATATATATATATATATGTAACAATTTATAATCAAAGATAAAGAAGCTGTCAACTTGAGAGTAAGGGTGACATGGGAGGGGTTTGAGGGAGGGTTTCCAGAAGAGGCTAGAGGGAGGAAAGGGAAGGGAAAAGTGATGCAATTCTATTTCATTTAAAAACGTCAAAAATACTTTAAAATAAAAATATAGTTCCAAAACAAAAAGAATGGAAGGAAGGAATGGGTACCACTGAGATGGCAAGGACTAGGCTGGGTGTCCTCCTTGTAGGTGCACCCCAGTGGTCATGGGAATGTCAGCCGTTCTTCCCTATGCTTTGCTAAGCACTCTGGTTTAAAGACAGCAGGTTGAGGGTAAAGCACCTACACCATCTGCTACCTGGATTTCCATGTTCAACCTCCAACAGGTATCTGTGAAGGTGAGAAAGGGAAGGGAATGGCAGACGCTGCCTGGCTCCAGCCATGTCCCTCAGGCTCTGGAAGTTACCAGCAAACATCCATGTACAAAGGCTCTGTGGATGTCTTTGCCTGAAGTTGTTCTCTGGCTTCTGTGTGGATGGAGAGGCAGTGACTAAGGACCATCCCCAGGAGTGATGCTTCCACAGTGAGGGTGGGTGAGGACCATGCTTGTTTGCCCTGGGATGGGCACTTTAAAGCCACTGTGGAAGCTGGGGCTCCTGTGGGATGGAACCCCAGTTGTCTGCAGCTTGAGGGGTTTATCCTCCCTTTTCTGTCTCCCTCTTGAATGCCTTAAAGGCATGCATGGTTGCTTCCCAATCACAGTGCCTTCTTTCTTGCTGGTCTCAGCCTCCGAATTTCTGGGGGCATAGGAAGACCACAGAACCTTCTCTGCACTCAGTAGAGTTTCTTTGGCTGCAAATGTGGGGAGATCCTTGAGGACCTTGGAGGATCTTTTCAACAGTGTGTTCCCTCTGTATATTGGTATAGCTGACCAATATTCCCAGAGCTTGCCCTCTGTTTACCTCCAGGCTGTGGTGATTACTGAGAGCGGGCCCTCTTCCCAGAGGAACACAGCATAAAGAGAGTACAGCCAAATCTTTAAGAGATGGACCAGAGACAAGTCAGCATGCCTGCTGCTCTCTGGGGTAACCATGCTCCAGCATCAGCACCACTGGTGGGCCTTCTCTCATTAGCTACAGGCTCCCTATTCAGGGCTAAAAAAGTATAGCTTTCCCAGGAAGACCACCTAGTAAGGCTTTTGTCCTGGCTTCCTTCTGCTGCTGTCCAGAGCCCCCATGTGGGTGGAACAAGTAGACACTATCAGGACATGAAAGAAAGGTAGGGAAGAAGCATTGTTGAGGTGTAAATTGTAACGGACCCCAGGTTCAGGCAGCAATGAGTCTTTTGTGGCAGACTTTCAGTCTTTAGGGTTCCATATGAGCCAGGCTTGGTGGTATAGGCTTGGTGGTATAGGCTTGGAACCCTGTGCTGGGCAGACTGAATGAAGCAGGAAGAACAGCCTAGGCTGCAGTTCCTGCCTTTTCTAAGCTCTGGTGAGAGCTTCACTCAAAAAACAAATAAACAGAAAGATCCCAGGGAGGAGGTTCAAAAGCCATCCCGAGTCATGGGGAATAAATGACCTCTGGCGCCCAACTGAGGTTTATAAGACAGGGTTGAGTCATCTGCTACTTTCCTAGGGGACTGTCCTGGCAGGTGGGAGCACAGAGCACTCTGATTAGAGAATTACATGTGGGTGGAAAAGAAAACCCCACACTTTATTTTCATCCTCATTAACCTTTACTGAAATGCTACAGTCCCTCAGAAAGTAGACTTCCTGAGGTGCTATGAGGCGGGAGGCACAAAGCTTGCTTGAGGCAGTGGTGAGTTGGGGCTGAGGTGTGGGAGTGGGGAGGCCTCAGCTCAGTTGTGATGCTGACTTTGTACACCAGCTCATGTGGCTGCCTGAAGGATGAGATCAAGCCAAGGCCATGGACTGTGTGAGGCTGAGAACAACTTCTTTCATCCCCATTGTCACGTTAATGTTGCTTAATGTTGAAAGTCAACTTGACATTCACTGCAATCACCTAGGAGATAAATCTCTGGGCATGCCAGTGAGGAGATTCCCAATTGGGTTAATTGAGGTGAGAAGATCTACTCTAACTTGTTGCACTCATTCTGTTTGTTTGTTTGTTTATTGATATCTAACTATGTATCTATTTGAGACAGGTTCTCTCTATGTACTCCTGGTTGTCCTGAAATTATCTGTGGAGATCAGGCTGGCCTTGAACTCAGTGATCCACCTGCCTGTGGTTCTGGGATTCTGGGATTAAAGGTGTGAGCCACTACACCTGGTTCTGAACTGAATAAAAGGGAAGAATGAACCGAGCACCACTGGCATTCACTGTTCTCTGCTTTCTGGATTGCCGATTCAACATGATCAACGGCCCATGCACCTGTTGCCATGCCTTCCCCGCTATGAAGGACTGCATCTCCTTGAACTATAGAACAAAACAAGCCCTTCCTTCCTGAAGTGACTTCTTGCCAAGAAGTTTGTCACAGCAGCCAGACAATGAAATAATATAAGCACTATGCCAGTTGATGTCTGGTGAGGCACACAGCCCTTGTTCTCTGCTTTCCTGGCCAACAAGGATCGAGAGGGATGAGTATGAAGAAGGCTACAGAGCATGTCTGGAGCTTGCTTAAGACACAAACCTGAGCCCTAGCAGGTGTGGAGTGCTACCATTTACTCCCACAAGTTGGACCTGGCACAGCTGGAGTTGTATTTGCATGCTCAAGCCTTGAGCATGTCCCCCTTTCTTGGAAAATATTCTTGGTTAGACCTTGAACTTGGACTACACTTCATGATCCCTCTAAGAAATGACTTTGCCCCTAGATAGAAAGCTTTTACAGTTATAGAGGATCTTTTTGACATAGTTTCTACCCACCTGGAGACTGTATAACTTGAATGGCCCAGGTGTCAGTAGTGGAAGACCATATCGTTAAGGGCCTTGGAGAAGACAGCTCTTGGGGGTGGCACTAGCTTATGGGATGCCTTTCCTCTGTCCTCCATAGTTGGGTCATTAAGATCTGCTTACCACAGGACTCGATAACCTAGCCTCGGTTTACTGATCTGAAAAGTCGTTCTAAGAATATTAATTATCTTTGTAGGCAGGCAGGAAGATTGGGTGTGTTCATTTATGTGAAGAGCATGGAGTATCACCTGTCTCAGAGGCAGCTTTTTGTCAGTACCGGCACATCCAGGAGCTCAGAGTGCCCAGCCCACTAAGTTCTGGAGTGAAGCAGCAGTTAGGCCAGTTCTTGGAAATCTGCATGTGTTGGAGAAATGAAGTGGCAGGATATCCTGAAGGAGAGTGCTCCCCCTCTCTGATGCCCTTGGAAATTAGGTTTGCAGGTATGTCATCTCTTTAGGTAGCCAGCCTTCGCTGTGTGATCTTGAAGTTCCCTCCTCCAGAGGTGGGGCACGTTTCTCAACTTCTTCACAGTGGGTGTTAACTCTTTTCTTTACGAAATGGAATAACATGAATATTTCTGTTCTTCTTGCACATTGGGCATTGCTACAACAGGAATGTTCCAGAAAAAAAAAATGGGGAGGTTTAGGGAAAATATTAGAGACTTGTAGGGCAGAGTCAAATGCCCATCAAGCCAGCCTAGGCCAACTGATTACCAGCTAACCATGAGAAATAATCAGAAATTGCTGCTACAAGACTTTGCAGTCATTCTTCAGCCAGCATTATTAAGGTGATAATGGATTAGTATTTGGGATAACTTTTGGCATAGCAACCTGATGCCCACTTGGCAAAGGAGCTAAATACTAAGAAATTCATCCTGGGCAAGTTCACACAGCTCTCTCCCCATGGCAAGAACAGTGAGCAAACACTTGTGTGTATCCCAGGAAGGTGAGATAGAATGACATTGACAACAGGAACTGAGGCGTTTCCATCTGCTTCTGGCCATTTTCTGCCTCACTTCTACAAGAGTCTGCAGGCTTGGGATGAACAAAAGTGAAACAAAACAGGATGCTATCCTTGTTGGATTCAAAATACATCTTTGTTATAGGAATAATGGTAATGAGATGTGAATTACAGATATATACATACACACATAATTCACACACACACACACACACACACACACACACACACACACACACACACCCCATACTGTGTGCAGTCAAAAAATTGCTGTCTGGTCATCACAATATCCATGTAATGCTGGTGTTACATATGGGTGAAACCTTTGGCTTCACCACAATCCCTGGTTTCTCATTATAGAGCGGTGTCTCAAAGGACACATATATCTTGTTCATCAGCACCTCATTGTCCCTATTACTTCATATGAGAAAATCTGATTTAGCAGTGTAATGTGCTGCTCAAGACTGGCTCTTTGTGCTTGTTTATGTGGGTAGAATGCTGGGGAGGAGAAGCCTTTCTTTGTGATAAGACAGAGGACGCTTCTGAGTCAATATTTAGCATAAACAGTGGCATGAGATCATCTTTCTTCTATAAATGCATTTTCAAAATACATCCTCATGTCTGGCTAGGAGAACCATCATATACCAACTCAAGATTTTAAAGAGGTGATTAATAGGAACTTTATTTATCCAACTTAAATAAATAATATTCACAAAAGCCAGGTGTGGTAGTACATGTCTACAGTCATGCCATTTCAGGGGCCTAAGTAAGGAAATTGGGAGCTTGAGGCCAGCCTGGGCTACACAGTGAGTTATTAGTTACTTTTCTATTGCTGTGATAAAGCACCATGAGAAACACAACTTATGGAAGGAATAGTTTATTTGGATCTTGAGTTCCAGAGATTTAGGTGTCCACGATGTCAGAGCAAAGGCAGGAGCAGGAGCTCCTGAGCAGGAGCAAGAAACTGAGGGTTCAATTCTTCAGCCGTGATGCAGAGAGCTTGAGTTTAAACTCTCAAAACTTACCCCAGTGACATGCTTCATCCAGCAAGGTCACACCTCTTAAACCTACCCAAACTGTACCACTACTTGGGAACCAATTTTTCAAATGCTTTTGACTATGGGGGATATTTATCATTCAAGCCACAGTGAACCTCTGCCTCAGGCAATGGAACAAACAAGACAAAATAAATGGAAGAAGAAGGGGAAGGAGGAGGAGGAGGAGGAGGAGGAGGAGGAGGAGGAGGAGGAGAAGAAGCTTCAGCCAACATCAGAATTACTAATGAGAAACTTTATCACTAAGATCAGAAGCAAGGCAAGGATGTCACCTCCCACCATCTTTCAAAACATCTTATCATGTGCCTTAATTAACATAGTGATATTAGAAAAGGAAATAAAATTATATATATATGTATATATATATATATATATATATATATATATGGGATTAAGAAAGAAAATTGTTCTTTCTTGCAGATGATTTTATATATAGAAAATTCAAATTGACAAAAAAGTTCTGAGAATTAAAGCAGTTATAGCAGAATTGCAGGATTTAAGGTAATGTATGTAATTCAATCATTTTCTAACATGCCAACACACAACTGGTGGTGCATGCCTGTAATCCCAGCACAGGGGAAGTGGAGGCAAAAAGACCATGGGTTCAAGGCTAGCCTCAGCAAGCTATGTAGCACATTTAAGACTAACCTGAGCTACATGAGCTACATAACTTACAGGATAAATCACAAAGGGGATTTACTATTGGTTTATATCATACAGATTAGCAGCTGGTTCAATGGATGTCTCCACACTGGAGACTTGGAGAACTCACATCTTGCTCTGTATATGAGCCTGCACACCTCAGTAGTCCCAATCTAACGATGAAGGTCTGGAGAATTCCTGTAGAGACACTGGTCTCGAGGCTGTTTTGGAAGGTTAGAGAAGTGGGTTGTGTTGTCAGTGAAAGATGGAAGCAGCAGACTCTGTGGCAGCAACAGAGTAGATGCACAGCAAGGCAACAGAGTGAAGGCTGGCAGGAACAGCACACCCGCTTTCTGCTCAGAATTCTTTATATCTGGAACACCACCAGTGGGTGTTATCTACTTGGATATTCTCTGCTTCGTTAATACTTTCATAAAATATCTCCTCAGATCTTCCCAGAAGAGTGTCTCTTATTTGATTCTAGATCCAATCAGGTTGCCAATTAGGACTAACCATCATGCCAACTAGCCAAGCAAGAAAACAAGCAGAAAACCACAATACTATCATTTATGTTAACATACTGGAGTGAAATAACTAGGTCTAAATCTGAGGAAATATATATGATAACTGTGAAAGGATATTCAAATTTTTCATCAAAAAGCAAGTGATAAATAATGCACAGATATTATGTATGCCGGCAGAGGAACACTCAACATTGCCAAGATGTCAATTTTCCCCAACCTAATCCATAGATCTCATGAATCCTAATAAAAAGAACCCATCAAGTTATTTCATAGATATTGGCAAATTGACTGTGAAGTTTATATAGAGAGGTAAAACACCATAAAAATCAACATGATATCAAAGGGCAAGAGTGGCATTGGAGGACTGTAAGGGTGTAAGACTGCAGTATTAAAGAAAGAACAATGGAGGGGCTGGAAAGATGGCTCCATGGCTAAGAACACTGGCTGCTGTTGCAGAGCACCTGGGTTTGTTTGCCACAAACATCTGTAACTTCAGTTCCATGAGAAAGAACAATGGGAAAGATGGGTGATGCTGTAAGTACAGCAAACTGAATCCCTGCCTGAGGAATAGGAGCATCTTGATGAAGAACCATAGTCCTTCTAGCAAATGGTCCTTCCAAGATTCCTCATCTCCTATTTAGAATATTTGATGCAACTACAAACCACCAGATTGTGCCAATCCAAGGATACTTCCCACAAGGAGTCGGCCCCCCCACAAACCACGGTTAATTATTGGACCATGGCTTTTCCTGTCTCTCTTTGTCCTGTCCTTCTGCCCACTTTACCTGCCTTAGGTGCACACTAGTTTAACACCCCATGGCCAAGCATTGTGCTGCTAATATGGGGAATTATGAGAAGAGGCTGCATGAGTCCTTCCCTTGGGAATTTCCAGTGTTCCAACTGGAAATGGAGTAAAGTCTAGGTTGATATTCAATTCTTACACTGTGGAGAAATATAGAGTATGTAGTGGCCATTGAGATGGAGGAAAAGAAAAAAGTCATATGAAATCATAAATCCTGATCTAACTTGATGGTCATAGATAATTTATTAAAAGAATGGAAGTTCATCCAGGATCTAGAGATGTGTGGGAATTACATACTTGAAGAGAAGTCCTTGAAAGATGACAACTCCATCATGACTCTTCAATATGTTCACCAATGTAGTCATTTAATCATCTAAAATAATCATAATATATACTTCAGGAATGCCATGAACTAGAGACAAGGTTGGTGTGATGGAGTATAGGTAACTGAAATACAAAGTAGTACACAAAGTGGCTTGAGAGGGAAGCCTATCTTGGCATCTTGGCAATATTGAGTATTCCTCTGCAGTGTGTTGATATGAAGTGTGATAGAAAGGCATAGTTTTAAGTAAGGGCATCTTAAAATCATATGTGTTCTTTGTAATAACATCACCATAGACTGAGTTTCTGGAAAACAGGCTTCCAGATGGACAATGCATGTGGGAAGTCTACTAAGATTTAGAGTCTTGAGAACTTGAAGTGAGCACACATAGGAAAGGACAGGAACATGTCAGGGCAAAACAAGTTGAATGATGGAGCTGAGGTAGGGGGTGGTCATAAGGGCAGGCTCAGCTCACTACATAGTGAGCTCTGCATCTAGAATAGCCCTTAAAAGTTGTTCTGAGGTTGATGAAAGGCATTGGGTGAGCCTGTACCAGTAAGAGGCATGCCCTTGGAGATAGAGGGCAGCTCCTTGGCAAAGGTAAAAGGTGAAAGAAGGTATCTACAACAGTATTTCCAGTCATCATAGCAATGAACACTTCACTTTTAGAGAGAGACCTTCACAGTGCATCCAATATCAACTACAGACACTGACGTCATAGATGTACACTGGCCTGTGTCCTGTCTGACCAGTTGTTTATCCATTGCCACTAAATTCTCATGAAACATTTACTTGTTGGCTGCCCTTCTCCCACCCCCAATTTAGACTTGTTTCTCCTTCAGGGTATGGGCCATGGTGTAGGCTGACTGTGGGAATGCATACCATGGAATCCAGCCATGGCCACTGGATAACTACATGGTGGCTGATGCTTTAGAATTCTGACAGAAAGATCCCAAGGAGTGTTCACAAATCCCAGGATAACACAGAGCCACAGGCTAAGGAAGGAGCTGCTTGCAATTACTTTCTGGATGATGGATGAGAAATGAACTTTCCAGCAATTTTCCATTAGCTGACAGCCTTTTACAGCCTGCTTTTCCTGGAAACCACAGAAGATATGTTTTTAGTGGTACCCTGACTGAGGTTCATACACGCTGCTTTGCTATTTTCCCAAGTCTTTCCTCTTACACTCACACTCCAGATCAATATTATAGTGCAGGATAGATACCCACAAGAACCATAAATACAGTAATAGAAAAGTAAGACTTTTATGATGATTGTATCAAGTCACTAGATACAACAGTATATAGGAGCAGAAGAGGCAGGACAGGAATTGAACACTGGATAATTACTTCAGGAAACCATCTCTTTTCAAGGAACTAAAAGAGTCCACACCATGCCCCATCACATTGATTCCATGAAAAACTGTGTATCAAGCATTCACGTAGCCGATTTCCATATTGTAATGTAAAATCATGTATTCTTGTCTCTTAGGCTGAAAGTTTTTTCTCCCTCTGACTCACTCTGAGGTTAGCATATGTCCAGCAAAGAAATCCTCAACAAAGTAAGTTCTAGGGGCTGGAAGAGAAGGCTATAGATTAAAAACACTTACTGCACAAGCATGAGGACCCAACATCAGATCCCAGTACCCATATAAAAAGTGAGGCGTAGTTACATCCAGCATGCACTGGCTGTAAGGGGTGGGAATGGGAGAATTATTGGGGCTTGCTGATACCAGCTGAGCTCCAAGTTCAGTGAGAGACTATATCCAAATAATATGGTGGAGAAAGACAGAGCAGGACAACCAATGCCCTCCTCTTTCTGCATGGGGACACACAGGCATGTGAACCCTCACCATATGTGTAAACACTCACAGAGATAGGTAGATAGAAATAGAGATAGATGATAGATAGATAGATAGATAGATAGATAGATAGATAGATAGATAGATAGATAGAGTCCAAGAAGACTCCAGTTCTTTGGTTTTTCATCTCTGAATTCAATCTGTTCTGCATGTTCTGGAACCCCTTCACTTCATAGAAACTGATGTTTTCGTCTGTAGGAACAAGTATTACATCTGACAGTATGACGTTTTATAGCAGTCAGGGCAAGTCCTAAGCAAAGCCTGTATCTTGTGGCATTCTGCCATCCCTGAGGGCTCATGGCTAATGGAGGTTTTTAATGACCTAAAATTTTAATCAAAGCACAATGTCCTAGTTTAGTTTCTGTTACCAAAAGGAAATTGGAGAGGAAAGGGTTTATTTCAGCTTACAGCTTATCATAAAGGGAGTCAAATATCATACAGGGAAGGCGGTGCAGGAACCTGGAGACAGGAACTGAAATAGAGACCAGGGCGGAACACTGCTTGCTAGCTTGCTCTCCATGCTCACATTCTTATACCACTCAGGAGCACACCATCAATGATATGGACCCTTCCATGTCAATCATTAATGGTCAGTATGATGGAGGTATTTTCTCAATTGAAGTTCCCTTTTCCCTGAAGGCCCACCTTAGTTTGTGTCAAGTTGACAAAAAAAAAAACAAAAAACACACAGTTCAATTATATCTATGTCTAAAGGTTACACTATAGCAGAAGGAATTCTTCTGTGACTTACTTGTGTGGGCTTTCAATGCAGATTGTGACCTCTGAGTCTAATAACAGACCTGTAAAACATGGTCGCCAGGCCAGGATTAATTGACTCTGAGAATTAAGTGAGATGATGAAAAAAAAGCCCACTCTAAGTCTTCCAGACACCACAGGAATGATACACATTTGAACTCACAGAGTCTGTGACAGCATGCACAAGACCTGCACAAGTTGAAACCTGATAAAATCCCAGCACTGAGAAGTGGAAGTGAACACAAAGTGCCACCCATAGTGAAGAAGCTATTTGCAATTGATACCTGCTGTGAAATGGAGTCTCACTGGGTATACAAACCACACTTTGCAAAGGTCCCATGCTCATGCATAGTTGGCCAACCCAACACAAAACGGACTCAGTGTGTGTGTGTGTGTGTGTGTGTGTGTGTGTGTGTGTGTGTGTTCATATTGGTTTGGTTTTATATATGGAGGGGGGATAAAATTGGGTGGGAAGGGAGGTAGGGAGAGTCTGGGAGAAATTGGGAGAGGGGAAAGAATATGATCAAATATAATGTATGAAAATTTCCTTAAATATTAATGAAGAAGAATAACTTCTTGCTCCCCTACCAAGTATTCAGGAAACTCATCCTAATTTTATACTAATATAAGGAATTAAAAGCCTATTAGTGGTGGTGTACAACTTTAATTCCAACACTGGGGAGGCAGAGGCAATCAGATCTCTGAGCTCCCAGTCAGCCTGGGCTACACAGAGAAAACCTATCTTCACACACACACACACACACACACACACACACACACACACACACACACACACACACACACGAAGAGGGAGAGAGAGATTAAAATGGGAGATCAAGTTTATAAAACAGAACTGATTATGGATTATGACAGACTACATCTGACAACAAGGTTGGCTGGGTTTAGGGACAATGACTTAATCACTTATTCTGGATGTGCCTACTGAAAGAGTCACAGATTGGCCTGACTAAAACCAGGCATAGTTTTTTCATTTTGCTTTTAAGATTTTTTGATATCTGTGGCTGGAGAGATAGCTCAGCAGTTAAAAGCACTTGTTGCTCTTGTGGAGGATCATGGTTTGAGTTCCAGCAACAACATAACAGCTCAAAACAATCTGTAACTTCAGTTCCAGGGGGGATCTTACGCCCTCTTTAGGCCCCCTAGGCCGCCAGGCATGCATGTGCTACATGAACTTACATGCAGGCAAAACACCCATATGTGTGAAAATTTAAAAGTGAATTGAAAATTTTTACGTTAATTTTCAGTAAAATATGGAATAAAGGAAAGCTAAAGAAAGTTATTAGTTTCTGCTACTCAAACATAGGAGTTGATTTTGAAAGAATAAAGAAGTTATAAAAATGTAGTGAGAAGTCAAGAAATAATAATGAATAATAAAGAAAAGGTAGGAGTCTGAACCAGCAGAAAGCCACCATCTCACCAGGCTGGAGTTGACAACAGAAGGGTGGGATTTTACAGAACTGAACACACCCTTATGGTTTCTGTCTTAAAACCATCTACTCAACCAGACCACCCAGTTTCTTTCTCACTGAGTCCAGTGCTTTCTGTCCTTCTGGTCCAGTGCTGTCTGTCCTTCTGCTAAATGTATTTTCCTTTGTCAAGATCTAAGACTCCAAAGAAACTCTATGAGATTCAAAAGTTCTCCTTACTCCCGTCGCAAAGAGAACGATGGAGAAGAAATTGCCCACATTTCATCTTGCATGAGAGCACCAGAAGAGAGCCATGCCAAGCAAACAGCAGTTACTAGAAATGTGAAGCCAGCCAGCTAGCCAGCCGCAGGAAAGAAACCAAGAAATTCAGTGCTCTGTATTATAGCCCATGCCCAAGCTACACATTCTGCAAACATCTGCCTTAACTAGCCCAAGAGCCAACAAAGGCTTCTAGAACCCACTCAAAGGCAAAAATGCCCATCAATATTTTACAAATGGTATTCACATGGCATTAGCTTCAGACTCATTTTCTGTCAGTGTTTGTTAACACAGCTAAACAAGAAAGACTTTTCATCCTACATGCAGACAGCTGAGGTTTCCCCTGGTGAAATGCCCACAGCAGTCATGCTCTCCCTTTAGGAAAACACAGATTCCATTTCTCCACAGGTTAAGTCCCAACACCCCAGTATCAGCCAGCCCTGATTGTGATTTGTGATATCCTGCACAGAGATCCAAGACCATTCTCTAACTCTGCATGCTAGAGACAATGGCGTCTCTTAAAGAAACACATGGACCTTTTACTTGGCTTTCTTTCTTTCTTTCTTTCTTTCTTTCTTTCTTTCTTTCTTTCTTTTTTCTTTTTTTCTTTTTTTTGGTTTTTCGAGACAGGGTTTCTCTGTGTGGCTTTGGAGTCTATCCTGGCACTCGCTCTGGAAACCAAGTTGGCCTCAAACTCACAGAGATCTGCCTCTGCCTCTGCCTCCCGAGTGCTGGGATTAAAGGTGTGCGCCACCAACGCCTGGCGCCTGGCGGCTTTCTTTAGAGAGAAAATTCCCTCTTCCCTCTTTGACTACCACACACACTCTACAGAGAGCAAATGATAACGATTCTCTTAAAAATGTCAAGGTCAATAATGAAGACATGGAAAATCTTACAAGATTTCAATCTTTATTGGTAGCAAACTTAAGGTCCCACAGTATAGCGTCCGAGGTTGATGAATTTGGCTCATTTCTTGTAGTGTGTGTGTGTGTGTGTGTGTGTGTGTGTGTGTGTGTGTGTGTGTGTGTGTGTGTGTGGCGGGTGGGAGAAACTGCATTGGAAGAATCTGTGAGACTTTCATTACACAGAAGGCTCCCCCACCCTCAAGCAGTTGAACTTTTTAACTTTTATTCCTCCTATGGCTTACTGCTGTGAATTTATCCCCATGGCTTGGCTCTGCTTTTTCTGTGGGCAAACCAAACCACGTATCTACTTCGTTTCATCCTATGTTCAGTAAGACAAGACTACAGATAATAATCACACACAAAAACCTGGGGGATTAATTTCTTTTGAGAAAACACAAGGAAAGTATGTCTCATTATCATTGGAATGGTCCTTAAAAGCCAAATAAGCAATTTACAAAAGCTAGAAGCTACACAAGGAAGGGCCAGCATTTTATTTTGTTTTGCTTTAATAGGCTATGTTATGGACCTGCAAAGGAAAGTCATCCTTGCTCTGCTACCCAGGGTAACATGGCTTATCTTTATGTCATCTTGCTTACTGTCTCTTCTAAGCCTTCATGAGATAATGGAAAATGCCCTTCCCACAGAAAGCTCCAGTACATTATCTGTTTACCAAGTTACCAACATACCCATAAGAGACAAGGTGGATGAAGAGCCCATTCCTTACTATGAATTGCCCAGAAATGGAAAATTCTGCCTTGTAAATATGGAGATGTGGTCTGTGTTAGATGCTACTTTCCATCAAAATTCTTTCCAGTCCATGTCAGTGTTCCCACTGGAGTAAGGGGATACCACCTGCAGCCTGCTTCATAGATGAGTGAAGGACCCTGGGAGATAATTTCGGTACCAGTGAAATAACTAGATACACCAATATCCCTGACATAACTAAACAAACGTACATTTGAAAATCACTTCCCAAGGAGCCTATTGTCAGGCAGTGATGCTGGGCTTGGGGTCTGGAAGACACAAGAGTCAGCTGAAAGGTACTCCTTCTCGCCAATACAGCTCTTCCCACTCCAGGTTTCATTCCCCACATTGAGCCCTTGCCTTTCTGACTCCGGTCTCATTCTCCTCCATCTTTTCCTACCTCCCACCTGCCCCTTTATTCTCTCCCAGTCCACCTTCCCTGGCTCCTGGAAGGAATGGTGGTCTCAGCCAAGGAAGCAGTGATGACGCTCAGAACCAGTGAGTGTCTTTTTTTGCATGTCCACAGTCTGAAAGAAGAGATTTATGCAGAGCCACCACCTAGGAGCTTCACATATGTGACTCTGAGCCAGGACCCAGAGATCAAAATAGACTAGATATCAGGAGCCTGGACTCAGGACAAAGGCTGATGTGATGCAATCCTATGATGCAATGATGTTACACTGAACAATTCATCTGGGACAATATTGTCATAACCTCTAATGAAAGCAGCGTAGACTTCTTGGGGTTTAGTGGCAAACACCTTTCAAAAACAACCAGATATGAGAGATAGACCTCCTGGCCCCGTCTCTCTAATTCAGCCTTGGAGGGCATTATCGGGAAGAACAAAATGATATGAGATGGTACGGGAGGATTGCAAAGAGGTAAAAGTAATAGCAATCTCTAACCACATCTTGGAGGTGCAGGAGCAAGGTGGTTAGATGGCTTTGGACTTCTAGGAATCCTGTCTCTTTCAAAGCGTAGCAGAGGTTGTGGCTCTTGCAGTGGTGCCTCAGTCCTAGGCATGGTTTAGTGTAACTGCCTACTGTGTGTAGAGCAAACACAGGAGAGTCCCAGGTAACATCCTCCACTCTGGATGCCCTTGCTGCACTTGCACAAGCAGAAAAGTCAAATCCGAGAATGAATATGATTGCATGGAGTTTGATTAAGTTGTTACATATTAGAAACCGCTAATCTAAGGGCTGGAGAGATAGCTAAGAGGTTAAGAGCATGTACTGCTCTTGCACAGGACCTGAGTTCAGTCTCCAGCATCCATATCAGCTATCTCACAAATGTCTATGATTCTAGCTTCAGGGGCATTCAATACCTACCTGCTTTCAGGTGCACACACCCATACAGAGATACACATAAGTACACATGAGTTAAAACAATAAAAACAACAAAGCTTGTTTTTTTTAAAAAAGGAATGACTACACTAGAGTACCTCAGGATAAAGCCTGTTACAGTCTCACCACTACTGGCCTTTGAGGACTGACTTTCCTCAAGTTCTATGGTATGCCACATGCATGCCATATTATGCCCTATGGTAGGATGGGACAAGGCTTGTCACAATGATGGGTGTGATCAGCAACTAAGCTTGTCCCCAGGTCCAGACAGGCAGTGCTATCCAATGTGAACATTCATGAGAAGGGCACAAAGAGGCCAGCACTGGTGTCCTGAGGCAGGTCAGGAATCAAGAAGGCAGCAGGAAATCTCTTTCAGGTGGACTCAGGAGAAAGCTTCATGCATACACAAGCATGCTGACTCATAAGCTTACTAGGTGCCTCCTCTGGCCTTGCTGGATGGTGCTTATCCAATAGCAATGTGACATACTGAAAGAACTGGAGACAGATATGGCTCTGTGGCACAATGGATAGCACATTGAACTTCTAGTGATGAAGAACTGGAGACAGACCCAGTGTTCACTTCTACCAGTTCTGCCTCAAGCTCATTTTATGACCTTGGGCAGCAGTCCTGTGTTACATATGGAATAACTACCTCTCTCCTGAACACTCATGAGACATGATGTCATAAACAAGAATTGGTTACTCTTCTAATTCCGTGTGAGTTGTGTTATTTCTCACCTGTGTGGATAGAGACACAGAGAAGAGTGTTTGCAACCCAAGAGGTAGAGAACACGAAGCCCACTTTGCTTCAGGATAGCTGCCAATTTCACTCTCATTTTTATGCTTCTTGAATTAGGAGCTTTGCTTTCTGTTTGAATCTCAAGTTTGCAATAAAGCTATGTTGACCAGCAATGACCAGGAATGAGCATTGATGTAGAATTCTAGCCAGGAGTAATCTCCAACATGTAAGCCAAAGAAGGACCCTCAAATTATTTATTGATGTCTTAACCCCAGAACTCCAGAAAATTATCCTCTCTGGAAACAGGATTTTATGATAGGATTTTACCTGCTAGGTAAAATGAGACTGCCAATGTGAGTCCTAATCTGGTATGACTAGTATGTTTACAAAAATGTAAATTTGAACACAAAAACAGGCACACAGTGATGACAACATGAAAACACACAGAAGGAGTCTGTGGATTGAAATGATGGGTCTACAAGCTAGAGACCAGTGTGTGCTAGCAACCATTAGAGGTTAGAGACTCGGCTGGGGAGACAGCTCAGTGGGGGTAGAGTGCTCGCTGTACAAGCATAGAGACCTAACTTTGATCCCTCAAACCCATGTAATATCCAGGCATAAACCTATGATGAAGGGCAGAGACAAGCAGATCCCAGGGGCAATTTGGCCATCTAGCCTATCTGAGATATCAAGTTTCAGGTTCAGTAAGAGGCCCTGCCGCAAAAACCACAGTGCGGAAAGACAACCCAATGAAATCCTCTGGCTTCCCATATGAGTCCACATGGGCAATAAGCTTGTGCACAACCACATATGCATACACATATGGGAGTATGTAAAGTAGCCTTGATGGGACAGATGCCACTGAAGGAGAGCTTCATTGGATCTCCTTGTGGGAGGGAATAGCCAGAGTTCAATAGCCCAGAGCAAAGCCATGGACTGCATGGGAAGGGGGCTTTTGTCTCCTTAACACCATCTGCTGTGTTTATCATCTCCCCATCATGCTAGTAACCACACATCCTAGCTTCTTGTGCTTACAGGAATGGGCACTCCCCGGTTTAGTCAATGCCTTATATTAGTTACTGCATTTTGAAGTGATTTCCTAAAGTATTTGTGGAACGTATACTACACACACACACACACACACACACACACACACACACACACACACACACGGGGGTGGGGGAGGGACGAAGGGAGAGAGATTAGAGTCAGATGACTGCTATCAAGCCCCAAGCCACCTTTTTTGAGCTATGGTACCAAAGGAAAGAGACACACAACCTCTGGGCTGGCTTCTCCTTCACAAGTAGAAGAAATTACCTCTGTGGTTTGATATAAAGTTTAAATTAAAGTCTGTCATTCTTTAAGAGAAGCAGCTGTGTGTAATACAATGAGCACTAACTTACA